>NC_041219.1:63279536-63319043 GCF_002837175.3 Physeter macrocephalus | reverse complement strand
TGGGCCCGTGAGCCATGGCCGCTGAGCCTGCGCGTCCGGAGCCTGCGCTCCGCAACGGGAGAGGCCACAACAGAGGGAGGCCCGCGTACCACAAAAAAAAAAAAAAAAAAAAAAAAAAAAAAAATTGAGGCAATCACAGAGTTGAATTATTTTCTACCTCAAATGTCTTTTCTATGCTAAATAATCAGCAAAGGCTGGTTGAAAAGGAGATTCCACTCTCGAGAGCATTTTTTAAATTTTATTTATTTATTTTATTTATTTTAGTTTTGGCTGCATTGAGTCTTCATTGCTGCACGTGGGCCCTCTCTAGTTGTGGCGAGCAGGGTCTACTCCTCACCGCGGTGCACAGGCTTCTCATTGCAGTGGCTTCTCTTGTGGTGGAGCATAGGCTCTAGGCACGCGGGCTCAGTAGTTGTGGTTCGCGGGCTCTAGAGTGCAGGCTCAGCAGCCATGGTGCACGGGCTTAGCAGCTCCGCAGCACGTGGGGTCCTCCTGGACCAGGGCTTGAACCCGTATCCCCTGCATTGGCAGGCAGACTTCTAACCACTGCACCACCAGGGAAGCCCTAGACCATTTTTTTAAAGGTTTACATCTTCCATCTCATTCTATATCCTTATCCCATTGTACTCCCAATTAGTAGTTATACCTGACATAATTTTTTATATTTCAGTGTTTCTTCCATCAGCCACATCTTAGTGGCTGCTAACCTTTCCCATGAAGAGTGTGTACGTGTAGGCAGTACACACACACACACACACACACACACACACACACACACACCCCAAACAGGACTGTGTGAATTGTTTTTGCTCACCTTGTAATACTGGGCATATACCCTGAGAAAACCATAATTCAAAAAGAGTCATGTACCACTTGAGTTTTCTCTCATTTAGATGTTATGATTAAGTGGTATCTGAAATTTTTTAAAAGTCAACCTTTGAAAACTATTAATTCTCCTTATTTATCTTTACATCCTTTTGGATTTTCTGTGTGTACAATAGTATCATCTACAAATAATGGCACTTCTTTTCCCCCTTTCTAATCGTTAGTCCTTTTATTTTTTTTCTTACCTTACTATACTGGCTGGGATCTCTGTTATAATGCTGAATAGAAATGACGGTCGTAGGTACCATCATCTCATTCCTGATCTTGAGGAAAATTTTCATTGTTTCATCTTTAACTGTGTTTAGTGTTAATAGGTGTTTTTTTTTTTAAGACAGCCTTTATCAGTTTAAGAAAGTTACCTTATATTCCTCATTTCCTGCGAATGCTTTTTATTAATGAACGGATGTTTGATATTATCAAAAGCTTCTTTTTTGTGACCATGAGAGGGGTGGGATAGGGAGGGTGGGAGACGCAAGAGGGAAGAGATATGGGAACATATGTATATGTATAACTGATTCACTTTCTTGTAAAGGAGAAACTAACACACTATTGTAAAACAGTTATACTCCAATAAAGATGTTTAAAAATAAATAAATAAGAAAAATAAAAATAAAATAAATAAAATAAATTTGATGAATGGACATGCAATATATGGAAAGATAATACAGTGGTTACAGAGTTGAGCCAGACTGCCTAAGTTTGACGGCTGCCTACACTACTTACTAGATGTGTTATGTTTGACAAGTTTCTTCACATCTCTGTGTCACAGTTTTATAAACTAATAAATGAGGATAATGAGGATAAATGCCTCATAGTTTTTGTGTGGATTAAATGAGTTAATTTATAGCAAGTGCTTAAAATGATCCCAGCACAGAATAAGCCTTTAATCAATGTTCACTTTCATAATGGTGATAAATATGGTGATAATTAAGATGGGGATGATGGTAATGGTAATAATTCTGCTGATGATGATGATAAAGATGGGAAATCTGGAGATCTCTACCCCCAACTTGCTGGGTACCCTGAGGTACACCTCTTAACCTCTTGGTACCTGTTTTATCATCTGCAAAATAAGCAAGCTGTCAGTTAGAGAACTCTAAGAGAGAATATTTTTTTTAAAGTGGCTAGCTTCATACTATTTACAATAGCCAGGACATGGAAGCAACCTAAATGCCCATCGACAGAGGAATGGATAAAGAAGATGTGGCACATATATACAATGGAATATTACTCAGCCATGAAAAGGAACGAAATTGGGTCATTTGTAGAGATGTGGATGGACCTAGAGACTGTCATACAGAGTGAAGTAAGTCAGAAAGAGAAAAACAAATATCGTATATTAAAGCATATATGTGGAATTTAGAAAAATGTTACAGATGAACTGGATTGCAAGGCAGAAATACAGACACAGATGTAGAGAACAAACGTATGGACACCAAGGGGGGAAAGTGGCGGGGCGGGTGGGGTGAACTGGGAGACTGGGATTGACATGTATACACTAATATGTATAAAATAGATAACTAATAAGAGCCTGCTGTATAAAAAATAAATTAATTTTTTTTAATTTCTAGCTTCAAATATTTTTGTTAGGAATTTTCTAAGTTTAAAAAGTGAACCAAAGGAGAAATGAGGTGGTTTTAAATAAAAATCTCTGCTACCCAAAACATCTCTAACTCTTTTCATGTTTTTCTGTTTTCACAGCTTCCAGCAAAAAGTGCATCCCTACTCCCGTAGTTTTTGCTTCTCTCTCATTTTTGACCTGTGTCATCATCTCTTCCAAAAGTAGAGCATAAAGGAAGGTTGTGGTTTTTGCCTTCCCTGTACCCTTCTGCTTTATTCCAGTCAGGGCACCCTGAATACCCGCAGAGAATCATTCTGCCCAGCTATCAGCTGATTCAGAGCTGGCTCAGTCTACTGCCTATGGGTAGACCTGTAGGTATACTTCTTCTTCATGGATACAGAGATTCATGTTGGATAGAAAATGACTCAATCTGAGCCTGTGAGACATAATCAGGGTACTTTATTGGAATTGAGGCTGGGAGTGGGTTGGGGCCATTTTTTTTTTTTTGAGTGGAGATTAGTGAAAGCAGAATATGAGCCTAGAATCGCTGGCAGCTATCTTGCCACTGAGAAGAGAGACCCTATCTTCCTGAGAATGGAGCTAACACAATGAAAGAAGAGCTGAGAAATGAAAAGAAAGTGGACCTTGGTGAGAGTCTATGTGCCCCTAAATCCAACTGTGCCTGAAACTGGATACCATGGGCTTTTTCATTACATAAATCAATAAATTATATTTTTGCTTCAATAATTTGAATTAAATTTTCTATCTCAAACGATTGAAGGAGTGTTATGATGAATACAATGATTTTCCCTTTTTATTTAATGATCCTAAATATTAGGAACAAATCAGACTCTTGAGTTAGAAAGCAAAGGACAAATTCATCAAATGAGAAAGCGTTGAGCCCCAGAGGCATACTAAAGGTGTGAAATTTCTTTAGAGATTTTTTTCCCTGATGTCAAGCAATTTTATTATTTTAAAAATTTTTTTAGAGATTTTTATCAGCATTCAAGATCAAACCAATGTAGTCTCAGATGGGAGGAAACGTGGAAACCCAAGAAACAGAAGGGAAAGTTAATGAAAGATGTTAGTGGAATCTCATTCACTGCCAGTAATGGGGTGTTGCACACAGGTTTCTTCTAAAATATTTAAAAAGTTAGAATTTAAACTCATATGATATGTTAATTCACAGAGGACTTTATGGCAAATTAGATTTTAAGCCTTCATCACAAATTTAAGCACATTTGTCAGGAAAACAAGTGTATGTATGTGGAGATAAGGGAGGGAAAAAAATCTAATTACCAAGGAAATATCAAAGATATATTGAGTCCCCATTATGTGCAAACAGTTAAAAAGAAGTATAAATCATCGAACTTCACAGCTGGGAATGTTCTCCGACTCTTCTTTCAGGTAGTAGACAAGATAAGTGGGGTGATGGGGGATTGCTAGGTCTCTAAAGACCCTACTCATTGGGCTAAATGGGGTGAAGGTGAGAGCTAGTTCCATACCTTTAAATTCTGAAAGTCCAGGCTACTTAGCTCCTCTGAGATTTAGATAAGAAGCAAGCATTTTTTTAAAGAGAAAATAGGATTTAAATTTTTAAACAAGAAAATGTTTAAATGAGGAAAAATCTTAGGTATTCTCAGAAAGGAATATTCCAATAGAGAACTAGAGTTAACTGCTTTTAAAGTAAGTAGCAAATTCCAAACTTCTTAAAAAGAAAATAAAACTAGACTTATTAATTACCTTTCTTGTTCTTAACAAAGTTCCTATTAGGTATCATGTGAAATATGGTAATCTTTTTTTTTTTAACTGGAGTATAATCACTTTACAATGTTGTGTTAGTTTCTGCTGTACAATGAAGTGAATCAGCTATATGTATACATATATCCCCTCCCTCTTGGACCTCCCTCCCTACCCCATCCCACCCCTCTAGATCATCACAGAGCACTGAGCTGAGCTCCCAGTTCTATACAGCAGGTTCCCACTAGCTATCTATTTCACACATGGTAGTGTATATATGTCAATCCTAATCTCCCAATTCATCCCACCCTTCCCTTCCCTCCTGTGTCCACCCATCTGTTCTCTACGTCTGTGTCTCTATTCCTGCCCTGCAAATAGGTTCATTTGTACCACTTTCTAGATTCCACATATATGCATTAATGATACGATACTTGTTTTTCTCTGACTTACTTCACTCTGTATGACAGACTCTAGGTCCATCACATCTCTACAAATGACTCAATTTCGTTCCTTTTTATGGCTGAGTAATAGTCCATTGTATATATGTACCACATCTTCTTTATCCATTCATCTGTTGATGGACACTTGGGTTGTTTCCACATCCTGGCTATTGTAAATAGTGCTGCAATGAACATTGGGGTACATGTGTCTGTTTGAATTATGGTGTTCTCAGGGTATATGCCCAGTAGTGGGATTGCTGGGTCAGATGGTAGTTCTATTTTTAGTTTTTTAAGGAACCTCCATACTGTTCTCCATAGTGGCTGTATCAATTTACATTCCCATCAACAGTGTAAGAGCGTCCCCTTTTCTCCACACCCTCTCCAGCATTTATTGTCTGTAGGTTTTTTTATGATGGCCATTCTGACCAGTGTGAGGTGATACCTCATTGTAGTTTTGATTTGCATTTCTCTAATAATTAGTGATGTTGAGCAACTTTTCATGTGCCTCTTGGCCATCTGTATGTCTTCTTTGGAGAAATGTCTATTTAGGTCTTCCGCCCATTTTTTGATTGGGTTGTTTGTTTTTGAAATATGGCCATCTTGAGAGCATACACTCATTTGCAATTCATAAGAGCTCAAGACTTTTTGGTAGGCAAATGGATTTGTCTAACTTTTTTCCCCAATACAAGCACATCTCAGAAATCCTACTTCTATTACGGTCAAGTAACAAGCACTAGGTCTTTTTTTGTGTAAAATGTTAGAGCATTTCCATTTTTCAACCTCTATTATCTCCTAATCATAAGACTTCAGCAGGAGACAAAGAATAACTCATCTGCTCTGGTCTTATTCACATAAGCAAGAAAATGCTATTACACCTCATTCATTATTCTTATTTACTTCTGGATAAATCATATCAAAAGTATTTAGTGATGGCTTATGGTAGGCAAGCCACTGAAGTGTACAGAAATTGGTATATGAGTGACAAAAATGCAAAAGTTTTGTTTCCTAGGCCTGAAGCAGATTATTTAGTGACAGTGTATACATTTACCTGGAACTCTCACTATTTCTAGTAGGAACTAGAAATAGAATTACTAAGAGTGGGAATTAGTTGAGGGTTATTTCAATTATGCTTTAAGATGAAATACAATGTTTAGAAATATCCTCAAACATAATACCATACTTGATTTTTTTGAACAATATATTCTTTTCAGTAACTGCCATTTCAAGCAGGGTTTCTTTGACTATTTATTTTTATTTGAATAAAGCAAAACTTGAGGTAAATGGTTTGCCAGCTGACTATTCTTCAAACTCATGTCCCAGCAGACCACATGTCTGGCATCCAAGGTCTTAGAAAGTACTATAAAAACTCACAGGATTTGAACTGGTTTTCTGACAGAAATGAGCCCTACTGTTGCACTCCTACTAGTCCTTGGATTTCTTAAACACAGAAAACTTGGTTTCCATAGTTTTTATGGCTTTTTGGAGGATCTCTAAGATTGGTCCCATAATTCTGACAATTTGCTCCATGTGATCTGCAGCTGACTCGATGGTATCCTTGGCATTCTCAGTGTTTAGTGCATCCTGCAACTTTTTCAAGGTGTCTATTGTAGTGGCTTTGGATGGACCAGGACTTGGGCTTTTCTCAGATGTGGTATCATCTGATTGCTCTTCGGTGTCTTTTCTACAGAAGTCACTTAACTGAAGATTCATGATGGGATTTTTCATCAAGAGTGAAAGAGAAGGGCTTCCCTGGTGGCGCAGTGGTTGAGAATCCGCCTGCCGATGCAGGGGACATGGGTTCGTGCCCCGGTCCAGGAAGATCCCACATGCCGCGGAGCGGCTGGGCCCGTGAGCCATGGCCGCTGAGCCTGCGCGTCCGGAGCCTGTGCTCCGCAACGGGAGAGGCCACGGCAGTGAGAGGCCCGCGTACCGAGGAAAAAAAAAAGAGTGAAAGAGAAGATTCCAAACTCTCAAGGATGTTACCATTATTCAGCACAGAGGCAATGACCGGTGTATGGACATTTTTGAACATTTCTTTGGCTGGCTGTTGCCATTCCTTTACACTGCTACTCTTCTCAAGCATAGAGCACGTAGCTGTTGCAATCTTGGAACATAAAGCTTCACTTTGCATTTTGTCCTGCTTTGCCACCACTGCAGATTGCATCTCCTTAAAAGTTTTGAGCATCTGTTCAAAGACATCCTTAACATTACCATCTTCTTTCACAGCCATCAAGAAGATCTGAGTGTTCATACTGCTGTTAAACAATTCGGTGAGTGCATTTGTGAAAGAAGCAAGATCTTGCATGTGAAAGAAGAACGTTTTGGCAGCTTGAACGAGCCTCTCTTTATCCTTTTCTGACCCTGAAGACATTTCTTCAGCAGAAATGTTTCAGCACTGTTAAACAAGTAGTAATCCAAATGAAAACTAGAAGTATATTTTTCAACCATAAAGAGACTGAAAGTATAATCTGAACATGAGAATAACTCTTATCAAAGGTTGGAAAGCTATACAAGCTTTAAAACAGAAATGATCTTGTGCTTTAATAAAAAATAATAAAAATAACTAAAACAGAGTAGAATCAGGGGGTTTCATTAAATTTAAACCACATATCAAATATTGCATGCTAGATCCTGAACTGGATATGCTGACATATGGAGTGACAGTATTTGCAGGTATTACCCTCAATACCCATCCAACCTAGTGAAAAAGATTGGATAAAACATTAAAAATTACATAGAGGGACTCTGGTTTCAGTTAAGATAGAGCAAGCACACTCCATCCAATCTTTCCTACTGATGACAACTAAAAATCATGGACAGAATACATAAACTATCAAGTAACTCTGAAAGGTGGATAACAGCAGACTGAGGAGGTAGAGAATGCAATATTCCAAAGATCAAGGCCATCTAATACAAACTCCCAATGTCTGTCCTGTCCTTACTGTACTTCCATTACAACTCGTCTTCTTCTGCCATAGAGAAAAATGTTAATGTCTCTAACCAATGTTCACAATCCTCTTTTGGTATTTCCTCTAGAATTCTGCTCTATCAATCATCTCCCCTTTTCTCTTGTGCTGTGAACTGAAGTCCTCCCAAAATTCATGTGTTGACACCCTGATATCCAGTATGACTGTAATTGGAGACAGGTCCTTTAGGAGGTAATTAAGGTTAATGAAGTAATAAGGGCAGGGCCCTGGTACGATAGGATTAGTGTCCTTGTAAGAGGAGACACCAGAGAGCTCCCTCCCTCACTCTCTCCACCTTGTGAGGATGCAGCAAGAAGGTGACTGCCTGCAAATCAGGAAGAGAGCTCTCACCGAAAACTGAATGGGCTCGTACTTTGATCTTATATTTCCCAGACTCCAGAGCTGTGAGAAAATAAAACTTCTGTTGTCCAAGCCCCCAGTCTATGGTAGTTTGTTATGGCAGCCCAAGCTGACTAATACATCTTGCATCCTCCATCACTTCCTCTTTATTTTTCCTTTTCCTTTAATTATGTACATCCTCAGTTCCCTACTCAGTTGGTTAGGATTCCAGGCTTTCACTGCTGTGACCTGTGTTCAATCCCTGGTCAGGGAATTGAGATCCTGCAAGCCACATGGCGCAGCAAAAAAACAAAAACAAAAACAAAAAACCTGCCCTATTCAGTTTAAAAAAAAAGTTTGACTCTGATTTCTCTTCAAGTAATGATTCCATCTCACTCCTTCCTTTAATTCTCAAATTTCTCAAGAGAGAGATTCTTTACATCATTGTAATTTATTCTATCCCTCACTATTTTCCTGTAGGGCACCAATAACTTCTAATTATCAAATCTCTTGGTCTATTTCCAGGCCTTAACCATCTTGAGTTCTCTGCATTATTAAAATTGCTGAATACCTCTTCCTACTTCAAGATTTTTTCCTCTTGAGGGCTCCATGATGCTGTATAACTCTGGTCCTTCTATATCCTCACTCAGCATTTATTTATTTTATAGGTTTCTCTTCCTTATACCACCAATGCCTCTCCAGTCTCCTAAGCACTGCAAGGCTGTGTTTTTGGCCCCCATTATATTGTACACTTTCTCCCTTCAAGATCTCATAACTACAAATGCCATCTGTATGCAGATGACTCCTAAACCTCATGGCGTAGGCTCAGCAATTCTCCCGATCTCCAGATCTACATTTCCAACTACCTACTGGTCATCTCCACATGGTGACTGCACCAGTATATACCATGCAATTATCCAAAACTGCTCTCATCTCCTCAGAAAACACTTTCTCCTCTTAATCCTTGCCTCATTATTTAGGCTCAAATCCCTTTTCCTTTTCTCTTCCCCATATTAAATCAGTCCCTAAAATTTGTTAACTCCCTTTTAACTTATTTCAATCCATCCCCTCCCTTCCATTCCCATAACTACTACTCCAGTTAACTCTCATCTAGACAACTTTAATGGTCTCACATTTGATCTCAATATTTTTGTCAAGGGGTCACAAACTGGCAATCCACAGGCAAAATCTAACCAGCAGATATGCTTTGTTTGACCTACCGCAGTGTATTTTCAAAATTTTTATCAGCTGCAAATTTAAAGATTGAAACATAGAAATCTGGATTTCTACTGATTATTGAAAAACTGAAATTAACTGGTAGCATTAAGTCCTTTTTCTGAGTTGGAGAAATTTCCTAGAGCTGAGGTTGTCCCCTTTAGACTAGACATTCACCCTCTATACCCTACTGTCTTACACTAAGTGTTTAAATTACTTACATATCTTGTCCAGTTACTATAGGCATTGGAGTTGGTAACCCATGTTTTATTGTGCATACCCACTAATCCAGTTTGTATAAACTGACTTTCCTGAAATCCAAACCTCCTAATATTATTCCATAACCAAAAACCTTCAATGGTTCAGTATTGCCTAGAGAATAAAATACAATTTCCTAGCATGGCATCTAAGGCCATCAACAAACTGCTCTCAATTTTCCACTACTTGCCTTCCCTTCACTGCTCCCACATATACTCTGTACCACCAGCATAGTGGATTAATTTTGTTCCCTGAAAATGCTCCACAGTTTTTTGTTCAGTTTTCCCTTCGCCTGCATCATCTCCTTCATACCCCACCTCTTTACACATCTCTTGAAATCCTACTTATCCATCCATACATACTTCGGCTACACTGGCCACAAATACTTTTTTCCCTTTTTTCCCATGTTCCTACATGGTGGGGCCCTAGGCTATGTCAAATGCAAAATGACCCAGAGGGACAAAAGTAAAATAATACCCCACTTGGTCCTTCTTTAGAACTATAGGGCAGCACCTTTAGATTTTACAATACAATTCTCCTAGCTGGCATCTTGGTTCCGAATCCTCTACCCACTCAATAACAACAGGAATTTTTGTTGTTAACATAAGAATAGCTATCATTTAGTAAGTTTTTGCCATAAAACAGGCACTGTGCCAAGTGTTTTACATTTATTATCTCAGTCTTTCTATGCCAATCCATAAATTACAAACTAGTATTCACATGACATCTATGAAAAAAGTAGAGAGATTAAATTACTTTCCCAGGGTTACATGGCTCCTAAGTGGTACTCTGGGTACACAAAATAAGGACTGTACAATTCTAAAGCCCATGGTCTTTCCAGTAAGTTATACTGAGGCTGAGTGATTTTCTTGCTTCTGATGTGTCTTTGCTGTAGAGGAATCAGTGGGTATTAGGACAGAATCTAGAGAAAGAAGCATGGGAGACTGTGATCTAAGCTTTAAGGGAAAGGAGTCAAGTTGATCTTCAAGGTTTTTGTATTGTCAAGACAATTAACCAAGATAACAAGAGAGAGAGTGATAAAGAGCAGAACTTCCAGCCAGGAAAGAAGAGCACACCCAGAAAAACCACATTTGGCTGAAAATATCTGTATCTATATCTCTTGAGAACTTAGGTCAATCAGCAACAGGTACAAAATGCAACAGAAGCTAAAGGAAGTTGAATATCTGGAAAAGTTGACATGATGGAAACCCCAAATCTGAGAGCTTCAATCAAAGAGGTATCTTGTCTACTGAATTGAATTAGCTCAGTTGGATAGCACTTTTGAACAACCAAAAAGTCCATTAAAGAACAAAAAGTTTAATGTTTTACCATTGCACTACTAATTACTTATAATTATTATAATTATTATTATAATTATTACTTATAATTAATATTACTTAATATATACCAATTTTATGTTAATATAGAAAATAAAAGAATTCTGAGAACTAAACCATGCAGAAACAGTCGATGAACCAGACAAGCAGGGGGACCCAGCAGAGACTAGCAAAGCCTGTAAGTCATCACATTCCATTAGAAACATCCAGTCGAAACCAGATGAAAAAGCACTGCAACAATACTCCCCAACAACTGCTGGGACCACTGAACTCAGAAACACAGAAAGGTAAGCAATATGGGTATTTCTATCAGTATTGATATAATACTCTGTTTCTCCATATTATAGCGTGTTTGCAGTAACAGGTCAGACTTGAATCCTAGTCATAACTATAACAAAACAACAAAACAACTATTTTTAAGCAGATCCCATGACATGTTCCTGGTGATCATTTATGTCTCTGAAGACATCAAGAAAGAAGAAAATTAACAGCTTATATAATTAAGTCAGAGGGGATGATAAAAGTAGTAAAGACATCAATTTTAGAAAAGAATAAGGATGAAATGACCCATGTGTGAATGTGTGCTGTTTACATGGAATGTAACATTTCCTTTTATGTCTTTAACATTCATTTAAGTATTCAGTATCTGTGAAAATATGAATGTGTGATCTAATTCTAGTTAATGTATAGTGCTTATGCTCGTTCATAAGTTATATAACATTTAAATAGCACTGGGCCTTTGCTGTGTGTCTCCAAATAGACTGTTACCTTCTTGAGGGCAAGGAACATTGTCTACTCAAGGCATATGGCAGAGGTTTCTCAAGTGAACATTTGATAAATGCTGGTGAATGACCTCCATATTCTGCTTTCTGGTCAGAAAGATTCTTTTAAAGACTTTATATCAGAGTGTCATCACACCATGATCAACCTTGTTTTTTTTAATGAAAGGCCATGGTTTTGATTTAAATGAAAGAAGGAAGCTCAGAACTAGTTAGTAGCTGTTATTTTCTCCTGAAAAGCTTCTGACTTTACTCATACCCTATACCCACACTACCAGATAAGTGAACCTTGCAGGATAGCTGGACCCAATATGGGTAGTGAGGACAAGAGACACATTGGAGAAAGGTAAAACCTTTGAGAGCACTAATGACCAAACATCAGAAGCTTGGACAGGGTCATGGTTTTTCTTTTTTTCTTTCTTTCTTTCTGTTTTTAATTGTTAGTATGGGAAAAGTTCAAACATACACAGAAGTAAAGACAATAATATAATAAACTCCCACACCCCCATAACCCAGCTTCAAAAATTATCAAAACAAGTTTGATCTTATTACCTCTATGAAGCTACTCCAATCTGCCTTCTAGATTATTTGGAAGCAAACCTCAGTATCATTTCATCATTAACTTTTTCTGGATGTATTTCCACAAAGGCAAGAACTCTTCAAAATTTGACCTTATGCTCCTCAAACCGATAATATTTACCAGAATTGTCTTTGACTTTGAAACACACCCAGAGTCCTGCTGTAAAAATTTATTTTTGATGTCAGTGTAAAAGTTTTTGGAATGCATTTGCAATACATATCAAAAGTAATATAAATTTTTATTCCTATTGATTATATAAATTTCTATTTATATAATCCAAATTTCCTCTGGAAATTTATCCTGAGGAAATAATCCAGATAATTGAAGAGGGAAAAAAGAACTATGTGTATTAAAATACTTATATTAAGACAGTGAAACAATTAAGAATTTATTGAATTATGGTAAAGCTATAGGAAATACTTTATAAAATATAAATATATTTTATATAACCAATAAAATAATTATAAAACTAGAAATAGGGGAAGTGTTTAAGTAAATTAATATAAGATGAAATTTTATTTCTTATTATTACAACTTGGTAAAAATACTTATGCATTTAAATAAACTTTGGAAAGGAATAATAAAAGAAAAACAAGATGGTAGGTTTATAGGTGTTTTTCCTCCTACATATTAAAGTGTTTATATATCATTGCTATAAACTTTTTATTTTAAAATACGTTGTTTTATCAAATCTTTTAATTTTGTCATGTTATAATTCTACCGTCTATCAATGCACAATCACCTGTCACCCCCTCCATGAATCTTCCTCTCATGACCTCCATATTAAATTTTCTCTTTAAATTCCTATAGCACCTGACAGTCAATGCAGTACTGTTATTCACAAAAGTATCCTGAGAAATTTTTACTTACATATGTGTTAATCAATACATTTTTATTTTGCAAGGTGGTTCCTTTCCTGAAAAACTAAAAGAACTGTATAGTATCACTAAATAAACTTTAACTTTTAGATACAATCGTCAGTATATTTCTCCCATTTCTTATATGCTCTTTAATCATGAGTGTTTACTTCTTATTTCAACAAAATTGATGAGTTAGGTCCAATAAGAATCCATCTGAAGCTAGTCTTTGTTTTCATTCCAAGTTCCTAAGATGAGCAGATCAAGTATCAGTGCTTCCAGACTTCTTTACTTCCTTTTTTTAAATAAAATAACAAGCCAAAATACGTGTGATTTCCGAACTTTATTTTAGCGAAAGAACTCTCTCATCACACAAAGTTTTCCCACCCACGGCCCAAATAGAGCAGCAAAGAAAGCATAGCTGCTTCAGCAAAGGCTGGGGTGAAACTAGCGTGCCAGAGACCAAGCACTCCACCTGCTGGCTAGCAATTCCCCATCAGGCTGCCCCAGGGCTCTTTAGAACTTATTTCATGAACCACTACAATAAAATGCTCAAATAGCAGCACAAATTCGGCTGTAGAGAAGTGGATGGTAACTGCCCATCACTGACAGGGAGCGCTATCATGTTATAACAAATAGTGTAAAAGTTCACATCTGCCATACAAAAGATGCAGGTGATCAGAGCTGGATTAAGTACACCACTTAGCTACCTGCTGATGCCCATCTTAAAAGTCATTTTTGGGCTTCCCTGGTGGCGCAGTGGTTGCGAGTCCGCCTGCCGATGCAGGGGACGCGGGTTCGTGCCCCGGTCCGGGAGGATCCGTGAGAGGTCCGCGTACCGCAAAAAAAAAAAAAAAAAAAAAAAAAAAAAAGTCATTTTTTAAAATGACTTTAAAATGATTTTAAAAGATTGAACTTTAAAGTCAATATTTAAAAGATCAGCCCTGAAAATGCAATAAGATAGAGGACAGTGTATGGCCCAGAACTCCTCTCAGGTACAGTACTATATATCACTGGTAAGACATCACTTGAGGCATGCCTAAGTAACAACTGTGATCTTTAAGAAGGGTGACTCCAACTAATTGCAGACCTTTTTTGTTTTGCTGAGACAAGTAAGCAATTCAAGCATCAGAACTAAATTGTCATGGGCAACAGTTGAAATGCTGCACATTGCCAACTAAGATTTTTCATGTGGTGTATAATCTCTCCTCTAAGTGTCAAGCACATATTTAAGAGTGTCAGTTGGAAAGGTTACAAATTGTTAGCCCTCCCTAGATGACGGACTGTCTCCACATGGCCCCAGTGTAAATATTATTAAAGTATGAGTTCTTTTGTTTTGTTTTTCGTTTTCTTAATTTTTATTGGAGTCTAGTTGATTTACAATGTTGTGTTAGTTTCTGCTGTACAGAAAAGTGAATCGAGTATATGTATACATATATCCAGTCTTTTTTAGATTCTTTATCCATATAGGTTACTACAGAGTATTGAGTAGAGTTCCCTGTACTATACAGTAGACGCTTATTAGTTATCTATTTTATATATAGTAGTGTATATATGTCCATCCCAATCTCCCAGTTTATCCCTCCCCCCGGCCCCCGCTTTCCCCTGGTAACCATAAGATTGTTTTCTACATCTGTGGCTCTACTTCTGTTTTGTAAATAAGTTCATTTGTACCATTTTTTTAGATTCCACATATAAGTGATATCATACGATATTTGTCTTTCTCTGTCTTACTTCAAAGTGTGAGTTCTTTAAAATTTGAATTTGCACAAGGCAAGCACCACCTCTATCTATAATTTTGTACAACGTAGTGCCTTCAACTTGACGTTGTAGTTTTCAATCTGTCTTAACTTCCTAACTAGATTAGAAATTTCACGACAGCAGGGACCATGTCTCTTTCATTTCTGTATGCTCTACAGAGCCTAGCATACTACCTTATAATAGTAAAGTACTACTCTCCATTAGGTAAATTGCTACTGAATTATTAAATTACTTCTTTCATCGGGCTCTTCAAATTTCACTTGTCCCAAACATAATTAATTGGTTTCACCTTCAAACCCCACCTCTCCTCCACCTAATTCTCTAGCATTTATCTTACTGTTGGGATGGAAGTAATTTTAAACTGTATTCAGTACTGGGGCAGGTATGGTGGCAGGGCTGCTGAAGATCTCTTTGCATAAGGAACCCTCAGTCCCCTTCCCCAAGGAAGAAAAAAAAGAAGGTAAGCCTGACTCAGAAAAATAAATCTTTTTTCATTAGATGTGAAAAATAATTCTGAGCACATCATGATATCTCTTACTCAGACTTGTTATTGGCACAAAATTATGGATACCTGCAACCTAGAAAGAAGGGTATAAAAGAGCATGTGCAAGGGCTTGAGTATATAAAGGAAAGAAACTACTACTTTTGTAGTTGAAAAAGTACTGTATCTGATTTCTGGTAAGACTGAAACTTTTCATCAATTAATTACTACTAGTTCTTCTTTTACTGTCTGTTCAGAGTTGTTTGCATGTTTACCTATTAGATTATGACTGTTTTCGGTATTAATAACAAGACTAGTTAGAAACCAATACTTTTTAATATTTCCTGCATTTTAACCAGTTTGCTTTCAGTCCTTCTTACGTGGTCATCTTTGTTAGTCAAATTTTTGTGTGACTTTTTCCCATTGGTTTTAAGCTTATAAAGCCCTCCATATACATTTGAAAATTATCTGTTTTCTTCTAGCTATTTTATCATTTGATCTTTTTTACATATGTTACACTGATATTTGTAAATTAATGTTTAGGGGCTTCCCTGGTGGCGCCGTGGTTGAGAGTCTGCCTGCCGATGCAGGGGATACGGGTTCGTGCCCCCGGAGCCTGTGCTCCGCAACGGGAGAGGCCACAACAGTGAGAGGCCCGCGTACCGAAAAAAAAAAAATAAATAAAAATTAATTAATTAATTAATGTTTAATCCCCCACAAGCTAACCCATTATGCCAGGATCATTTATGGAATACTAACTTCCATTGATTTGAGATTCTACATTTATTCTACGTTAAGTCAAAAGGGTCTTCTTTGGGGACTATTTTGTTCCATGATTCCACCTACTCTTGCACCTATACAATACTTGTTAATATTGTGTTTTTATACTGTTTTAATGTTTGAGGAGGAAAAAGTCCCAACTTTACTTTTCCTGAGAAAAGTAAGTAGTCTCACCTATTTAGTCTTTCAGATGTATTTTATGATTAATTTGTCAAGTTGTGTTAAAACAATGAATTAATTGGGAAGGAACTGACCACTTGGAAGCATTCAACCTCCCATCAAGGAGGAAGGTTCAGCTCTCCGTGTGTTTATCCTGAGATAAATAGAACCACACATCTTTTCTAAAAGCTATGTCTTCAGATAATGGCATATGACAGCTTTTAGAGAAATTTCCCACTTTTTCAGGGTAAGAAAGACTCCTCTCACCTAAATATCTGAATGGGGATGTAGTTGGTGATCTTCTAAATTCAAAGTCAGAAACTGGAGTTTTCACTTCATGATGAGATCTGAAAACTAGGAACCAAAAAAGAAAACAGTTTAACGTAAAATTTCTTGGAGAAAAAAGCAAACGTCAAAGTCCCAATTTGTGGTTATCAAATTGCAGTTTGCAACCCAATGGTGAGTTTGTGGAATATTTAATAGTCCTTTAACAAACAATTTCTTTAAACAGAATTGAGATATATTCTAATTTGTGGACATTTGTATCTGTCGCATGTGTGTGCGTGTGTGTGTGTGTGTGTGTGTGTGTGTGTGTGTGTACAGCATCTAAATCTAAGATAAAAATGAATTTCTGACCATGATACAATTTATTCCACCAGGGGTACTAGTGCATTTTCCTAAAATTAAGAGCAAAAATTATGTTCCTAATCCATTTTCAAAATTTTTCCCCTTTCCATTTCCAAACTGTATCTTTATAACTTGGAGGATAGGTTATGTTCATGTTTGCTTTCTTGAGAGAAAACATCTTCATTCCTTCCCCCCATGCTTCTGAGGTTCCCAATATCTAGGCTAAGAACAATGGTCCTAGAAAGATAGGGCCCAGGTTAATTAGGATGCTGTTTACACAAAAAGAGGATGTGCCAGATCCCACACAGGTATAAAGGACTCCATTTTCTCCTTCTTTTCTCCCAAGAATTCAAATGAAATATCCAAGTGTCAGGCACATAGTAAGCCTACTCCAGGTGTGCATACTGAGGAACATTGTTCTCACTAGCTTCAAACTTTCACCCAAATTCACTCAGAAGGGTGTTGCTTATTCCTTCTTTCTCTGAGCCCGAAGTACAGACACAAGCAGGCTACAAACACCTGGCTTATTTTATTCATTCTGTGATGTACTCTTGCTACTTATTCCCTAATACCTTTGTGAAACGACATTATCTTCTTTCTGAGGCTAACTCTAGCGTATCTGAATAATGGTCAAGTGTAATACAGACAATTCTAAATAATTTAATTTATAAGCTTTGCCAATGGAGAACCAGAGAGATAGTCAGAACTGCCCTGTCCCTTCTATGATGCCCACTGTCTCTCCTAGTGAGATTTTAATCTAAGGAATCTTGAAAATAAACTCTTACCATGAGGATTTTTTGGTAAACATTCTAATGTTATATGTGTTGTCTTTGGATGCCTCTTAGGTTTGGAGAGCAAATAATTGACCTGTAAAGACATAAAGAGTGTTTTGAATATTGTAAATTAAGATAACAGAGTATACAAACAAAATTAGCAGTTATTGCCCTGTAAACTCAGAGATCTTAATATTCTTCTGACACTACTAATTTAATTCCAAATATTAGAAAAATCAATCTGGTTGGTCTATTCAATGCGGTGACTAGAGGTTGAGGAAATTAAGGAGCACTGGTAATCAAGAGCTAACCATTTCAAATATGTTATTAAATATTACTTGGAAATAATCACATTTATTAATAATCAGATGCTAGATAAACACAAATCTTTCCTATCTAGGATCTCCCCTCCTCCACAGGATCTAACGCCATAATTAATGCATCAACAAGTTGTATTATGTTACCCATATTTTCATACACTGACTCCAAGTTTCAAAAAATTGTTTTGAAGAACTTGTTGAGTTTTCTGAGAAATTGCTTAGATAGCATACTACTTTGCTATTCATAAAGTAAAAGATTTCCTGGTCAAATCTATACATCCAGCAGATATTTTTCAAGATTTCTGGTAAAGATTTACTATTGTATTTTTCAGAGATCATATTTGAAATATGGCTCAAAGTGACTTCCTCTACCCAGAGAACCCAAAAAGGCGGCAAGAAGTAAATCGTCTTCACCAGGAGCTCCTTGACTGCTTATCTGACAGCTTCCATGCCACCAATAAGCTGATTGGGGTTTTAAATACGCACTTAGGGTGCAGGCTGGCCTCCATTGAAATGAAAAGAGATACGACCATCAAAGAAAACTGTGATATCATCATCCAAGCCATGATGAAAATCCAAAAAGAATTGCAAAAGGTTGATGAAGCACTAAAAGATAAACTAGAGCCAACCCTTTATAGAAAACTTCAGGATATTAAGGAAAAAGAAACCGAGAAAATTGCAATAGTACAAAAGGTTATTTCAGTCATCCTGGAAGAAGCTACTTCTGCTGCCAGTGCAGTGGCTGTTAAACTCGTGGGCTCAAACATCACAACTGGCATAATTAACAAGTTGGTCACTGTGTTAGCTCAAATTGGTGCTTCTCTCCTTGGTAGCATAGGAGTTGCTGTTCTTGGCCTTGGCATAGATATGATCTTCCGTGCCATCCTGGGAGCAGTGGAGAAAACACAGCTTCAAGAAGCTATCAAAAGTTATGAGAAGCATCTGGTGGAATTCAAGTCAGCTTCAGAAAAATATCATCATGCCATTATTGAGGTCACCAACACAGTGAAACACCAAATGAAATAAACAGTTACTTTATTTGCCACTGGAATATTTTTCTGCTTCTTTCTCAATAATAGTGTTTTGCTTCTTTGATTAGGCTTATTTTCCATAAGCTTCCAAATAGACGTAAATACCATAAACAACTCAGAAAGAGGACTCAAAGATGCTAAAACTAGATGACTCTAGAGAGTCTTCTATCAACGATGAATGCCTGCATCAGTTGGTGCTAGACCCTGTGAGTAAAAGATTACATCCTGGTATGTCTTCTCACTGTGCTCTACAGATCAACATTAGGGTGAATGCTATTGTAGAGCAGCAGGTGTAGGGGTTACCTTTTCCTTTGCTAATTCCCAGTCAAAATCCTTCAAATTTGCATTGAATGCACAGACTTTCACTTCTACCACCAGTTCAGACATCATTTAGTTCTAAGGGACATACTTAGTAACTTCTGCCCACATGCAAACACTGAGCCTTCCAATGGAATAGAAATACTACCGTAATTTTGACCATCAGTTTAAATTCAATTTTCTGTAAGTTGGAAGAGACTGAAATATGGTTTGTAACAATTTACATCAACGACGAAAGGAGGCAATCGTTCTGTAAACTTCTACTAATTACACACTGTAATCTGGATGGACCTTTAAGAGGGAAAAGTTAAAACTATAAAAGTTGTTTCTATAGTTGCAATCAACCCTGAGCAACTGTGGTATGATGATTAAATATCCCTCAAGTGAATGTCTGAACACTTGGTACATTTTAAAAACAAGCAAACAAGCAAATCCCAGGTATATAAATGAATTTAGTATGCAGGAGAAGAAACTGCTACTTACTCTTTTAAGAACTGTCATTTAAAGGAAAGTTGTAATTTATTACTTTATGAGTTTAAAAAAAAGCGAAATTTTACCTTCAATACTGGCAGAAAGGAGGAAGCTTCCCTTGCTATAGAAAACTTTAGGTGATCCATTTCATTAATTATCTAATTTCAGGAAAATCCCAAGGCTACGGAGGCCTAATGGTTCAGTTGAATTTCTGAAGATGCCAAGTGTTTGTTTTCTAAATCCTTCACCAACCAATTACTCCCCATTGAGACTCCTAGGTTCTACTTACAAAATTATTTTAAAAGTCATTCATGCAAGAATGTTTGTTACAGTTGATTCTTGCATCCAAGTACAAGAAATGTCTTTAAATTTTAAAAGCTCAACATATCTTAAAAATTAAAAAGCTACATGAAATACTATAGTTTTTCAAATGTAGTCTTTTCTTTACCTTCTGTCATTGCTTTTATAAATTAGTTGCAAAAAGTCACAATTTAGTTCATCTTCAAAATTAAATTTTATTTTGTATTTATTACCTGATTCATAAACTTATATCTTGTTACTGCTCTTGTGGACTCAGAATTCAGCCTAAAACCAAATCAAGAATTTTCTCAAACAAAGGTTAGTTTAGGTAAGGGCTCAATCTTATAGGTTAAGCCCACATTTAAATATTTTCTAAAAATGAATACGTATCTCCGTCAAGATTTTGGAATATTTATAACTGATAGTAAGAATTGGCCTATATCTAACATTTTCCTATAAGTGATAGTACTGATTTTTTTTTAATGTTTAAACTCACCTTTAGTGGGAAAATATATGGGAGGAATCTTAAAGAGCAGATAAAAAATAAGGAAAGGACGAAGATTAGAGCTAAGGGAATAATCCCCTTTGTATGGTGACATAATAAAGGATTTTTGGTGGGTGAAAAGACCAGAAAGTAAAAGAGCCAATATAAACCAAACTCCACACTCGTAAATTTAAAACTGATTGTACAAATATCCCCATATTTCCTCTTCAGAAACACTAATCCTGTAGATTAGCACTCTGGGACTCTAACACAGGCACTGAGCTGCTTAGGTCTACAAATATTCTTTGTGTAAAAACTACTCAACTTCCACGCGCACGGCACGCTAGCGAAGTGCATCATTCACGGATTCGTTTTCAAACGGAAACTCCCGAAAGACCGCACGCGCTTACGTCATAAAGGAAAAAAAAAACCTACAAAACACAATTCAGGATGACAGACACAGCGCTAAACATTTCGCTATCAGATATCCGCAGGCCTCGGTCGTCTCAATAAACTGAGCTCCCGGAAATTAGGTCAGAATGACTGAGGCGAGGTAGGACCGTGGGCCCATCAGCCAATCATATATCCCACCCGCTTCATTTTCATATTCTTATTGGGCTAGGTAAGTGTCAATCAACATGAAGCTCTTGTACTGCGTAGTGAAGGCGGGCTTTTAGCCTATAACCAACCAATTCGGTACTGTATTGTAGCGGAAGAGACTCTGGTCCTGGAGTTCTTGGTTACTCTCTATGGTTCCAGGGCGAAGAAACGCTGAGATCTTCGGCCCGTAGGGACAGGAAGTGACGTAAGGATGGCGGAGGGGCGCGAGGTTTCAAGATGGCGGTGGTTGGGGGGCTGACTGAGAGGCAGAGGTGAAGGCCCCTACGAAGTCAAAGAGGCCGAGAATCGTCCCCTCCCCGCTTCTCACAGTCCCAGGAGCCCAGCAGAAGTGTGAGTGTGCGGGATCGAACCACTCCGTTTTTTCATCTTTCCCGTCTCTTCCCGGGGCCCGCGCGGTTGCCTCGGGGACACCAGGCCCTTCCGCCCTGCTCTTCCTCTCAGCAGTTGGAGTCTCCGCGATCGCGGACTAGGGGATCCCCTGGGGCGGCGCGGCGTCCAGCGGTCAAGCGGCTGACTTCGCCCGGGTCGGTCAGCGCCGCCTCCTGACGTTGCCCGGTTGGTTGCCTTAGGCTTGATGTCCTGTACCTCGAGTCAGGGTCAATCGTCGCTGTGGTTTTGGCAGTTGCTAATGCTGTTGGCTCCTATGGTGGACCTGGGCTCCGTACCTTTGTAGCCTCTTTGACTGTTGAGAGTTCCCCTGAACAGCCCCGTGACCCGATTTCCCTATCGCCTCTGCTTTGAGACAGAAAAGTAGTCTGCATGCAGACTAAGACTCCAGTGTCTTCTGTAAAAATTTTCTGTACTTCGTATCTATTCTAGGATTCAGGTGTGGGAGAGGAGGGTTAAAAACACGGGCCTGAGGGTCAGTTGCCACTGGAACAGCTTGGAAGCTTTTAACAGAAAGCAAGGCAGTTGAACAGTTGCTGAAAGACGCGTTAACCAATAAACTTGCCTGACAAAATCTTCATGAAGGGAAGGTGTAATTCTGTGGTCTGCTAAAAAATCTGCCTCATGATCTTACCTTTCCCACTCTTGAAAAGTGTCTGCTTTCAAAAGGAAGGAAATTTATCACCCTTTATTATTGGTAAGAGCAAGTATCAAAAAGC
Source organism: Physeter macrocephalus (assembly GCF_002837175.3). Classification (NCBI taxonomy): domain Eukaryota; kingdom Metazoa; phylum Chordata; class Mammalia; order Artiodactyla; family Physeteridae; genus Physeter; species Physeter macrocephalus. The sequence continues at coordinate 63,296,854 of NC_041219.1, read as the reverse complement.
TAAACCTCATTCATTTGGAATAACAGGAAGAAGGAATATAATAGTGTTTCGGTTAATTAAAATGTTGATTTATAAAATAGGTTCCCTCAAAACACAGTTATCCCTTTCAGTTACCTTAAAAAATACAAATCAGGAGTCAAGTAGGCATTATTAATAAAATATCTTAATGTTGATGTTTTTAGAAAATCTCTCATATAATATCAATACTTTATTTTGAATATTTGTGGTTTTAGTTATGGTTTAAGCTTCTGCTTGAGAGTCAGGAATTACATCTGAATTAGAACTAAAGCTGAATTAAATAGGCTTAAATTAATGAGTTTTTACTGTATTAGAGATGATGGGAATACATGCCAAGAAACCATGGAGATAGGCAGGGGTGAGCTATTTGTCGTTGATCCCAGATCATTACCCTTATTATGCCTTTTTCACCCTACATGTAAATAAAGGGAAGATATAGGAAAAGAACTAATGGCTTCTCATCTACATGGTTTATGTCATATTGTTGAAGCATTTTTTGATTGATTTTTTTTTTCAGTTGATGAGTCAGTGCTGTGATCCATAGAAGAAAGTTAATTGACGACTTAATGATATTCGTAGTGGTCTTCAGACCCATTACCGTTTTAAATAATAATAGGAATCTAATTTTTTGTGGTTAGAGAAGTTGAGGCTGTCTTTCCTGCACACTAAAGTCAAAACTAGGAAAAGACCAAGGTCTTAATAATCAAAGTTTCTTTTCAGAGATTGGTAGGAAGAAAATTTTATAAATATAAAAAGGAAGAAATTTTGTAAATCTAGGAAAAATAAGCTATTTTTTTGTCTTTGCAGGTTTTTAGGTTTTTGTTTTGTTTTTTAAACAAGCAAGTAAACCACACAAATTGTCAACATGGGACGGAGATCTACATCATCCACCAAGAGTGGAAAATTTATGAACCCCACAGACCAAGCCAGTAAGTGTTCATTAATGTGGAATGATGAAGAAGAGGGGTGGTAAAAATTGTAAGCTTTAGGGAGTGTACTTTATTATTTCTTAATTATAAGATCAGCAGTGTTAGGAGGTGTCAGTTGTATAAAGTTATCTAGTGTTCTAGTGGGCACACGATTAAAACTTCTAAGCATGAAAAAAAATTAGTACCCGTGTTTCTAATTTGATTGACTTGCAAAGTAGAATTGGCAATTCTCTTTGTATTTGGAATTTTGAACAAATTGTTTTGCAAGTTCTTATTTAGTATTTTATGGCATCTTTTCAGATTCATAGTTATTTTTTAAGGAACTTAAAAATGTCTTGAGACATTTTTGGTTGACATAATTGGAAGGGCGCTATTGGCATCTAGTGGGTAGAGGCAAGAATGCTGGTAAATATCCTGCAGTGCATGGGGCAACCTCCGACAGTAATCTGTATTAAATTGGAGAAAATGCTAATGTTCAGGATTTTAAAGTTTTAATATTCTTTCTCTCTCCCTCTCTTAAGGAAAAGAAGCTCGGAAGAGAGAATTAAAGAAGGTACGATTTCCGAACCATCCTATTAGATATAAATGTAGTTTGGCACATCTTGTTATTTGAGATGAGTGGATTTAGAAAACATTTCCAATTATTTGCCAGAAAAGATATTTCATGCTTCTCATAACAGACTGTAAGATTTACTAAGCCAAAATGCTATACTTAGAAACTGAACTGAAATAATTTTTTAGATGAGCTCATGATGGGTTACTGTAGCATGGTTTATTTGATTACCCTTCCCAGTGACTTAAATAAATACTTTAAAAGATAATTCTCTTTTGCTATTTATTATAACACACTGCTTTGTTAGAAGCCACTGAGTTAGTGAATGGAAGTAAATGTGATGATAAATAGCTTTGTACATCCATTTTCTTGATTGTGTAGTTGTTGAGTTTATGGCAAAAAGCTTCCCCAGAATAAGAAAGGGTTTACTTTTTAGTATCATACCTTAATACATTGAGAGAACCTAGTTTTTTAATAGTTTTTAACTGTTTATTCTTGTTTCATTGCTGACATTAAATTTCTGTGAAATTTTTCTCTAATGTATAATTTTAGAATTTAGCTGCAAACTTTAAGAAAAAAAACCCTTAAAATACTTAAGTAACTGCTAAAAGTCTCACAAGGTTAAAAAGAAATACTTGCCTAAGAAAACACTTCTAATAAATAACATTTATCTTTTTGTCTGAAGTTTAAACATTTTGGGGAGTAAAGAAATTGATTACATAACTCTGTTTCTGGTGGTTGAAACAAGTGATCAGAAACCAAGGAGAAGTTCACCTTCAGTTTACATGGATTGTTGAAACAAATTGAAACGAAAACTCAGGAGTGTTCAGCTTCTTTAAATTCTGCTCTTTTTTCATTTTTCTAAGAACAAGAAACAACGCATGATGGTACGAGCTGCAGTTTTAAAGATGAAGGATCCCAAACAAATTATCCGGGACATGGAAAAATTGGATGAAATGGGTAAGAATTTATAAAAGGCTGGATTTTACAACAGGGTTAATAGTCTGATACATAGGGGCAGGCAGGTAATGAGTGAAACAGCACAGACACAAGAAATATAGAAAAGCTTATAGCATGTGATGCTTAGATTTAGTTTTTTTTTTTTTTTTTTTTTTTTGCGGTACGCGGGCCTCTCACTGCTGTGGCCTCTCCCGTTGCGGAGCACAGGCTCCGGACGCACAGGCTCAGCGACCATGGCTCACGGGCCCAGGCGCTCCGCGGCATGTGGGATCTTCCCGGACCGGGGCACGAACCCGTGTCCCGTGCATCGGCAGGCGGACTCTCAACCACTGCGCCACCAGGGAAGCCCTAGATTTAGTTTTAGTGTTAGAAGAACAATGGGGTGAGGAGCTATTACAAACTGGAAAGCTCATCTAGAATAAGAGGGAAGCCATTATTTAGCTTTAGCTAATTGTTTTTTATAAGTTAACAAAAGCCCAGTTTGGCTCGCTCATTTTTTTAAGAGAATACTAAGTCTGGATTTTGAAATCACCTTGGGGTTTTTTGTTTTGTATTTTAATATTGGCAACTACCATGTAAATCTAAATATTGGGCCACCGTGAATATAAGTCAATTTCCCATCTTTTCCAATGAGAAGATGCAAAGATAATTGACCACTTAGTAAGGATATAGAAGAAATCAAATACTTAAAATCAAATTTTAAAAACTATCATATTAGGATTTCTTCCTTTTTCACACTTTACAGAATAATTTTATCCAGTCTCATCATGTGCGTCTTCAATATCACTGCTTTGTCATAACTGGAATCACAGTAAATAATTGCATGTTGTCTTTTCTTGTATCTGAGTTGCTTGAGAATCATCTTTGATGCTGCCATTGGAAGTTTTATCCTAACTCACAAAAAAGTTTCTTTAGTTTAACCAAAACCTCTTCAAAATAGAATGCAGTTTTACCAAGTTCCAAAGATCCTATAACATATTAATTAACCTTTACTTCTTTATTTATATACTTTATACTTGCAGGTATGTGAGGAAAAAAATCCTAGAAAGTATTTTTAATGGAACATTATACAATTAAGTAAAAGTAGGAGTCAGAATGGTGCCAAGTGGCTTTAGGTAGTTATAATTAATACAGAGGACGAGTCACAAAATGGATTCCATATTCAGCCCATTCTCTTAACTTTAGAACATGGAGTTTTTCATTTTCCTTTTTTTTTAGGAGCTTTCAAACATCCAAAAATAAAATAGTCTAGCTAACTCCATGCTTTTCAGCTGTCAAATTTTTGCCAATTCTGTCTTCTGCCCCCTGCCGTTTTTTTTTTAATTGCATGTTAAAGTGATCTTTACAAGTTTTGTTTACAAAGGTTTCCAAACAAGTTTGGTGGTTTGCCTAAAAAACAGAGATCGTGAGTAAAAGATACAGTGGAACTTCTCAATGATGCATTAAATGGGGTTCAAAAAAATCCAGATATGTGGGGTTATGGTATTACAAGCTTTCTGAAATAATGTGGCAGAGCCTCTGCAGCCAGCCTGGACAAGAGTTCTGGGTCAGGCTGTATCATCTTGCATCTTTCCCAGTTCAGCTATAACTGATTACACTTGTTGCCTCTTCTAAATATTGGTAGGTACAATTCCTAGCCGTAGGATGTCAGGATATTACCTATTGAATGACCCCAAATTGTATAGTAATAACTGAGGTTTATTGAGCTCGTACCTTGCTACATACCAGGTTTTTTTCACCACGTTTTCATTTAATCTTCATGACAACTGTTTTGGGTAGGTGTATTGTCCCTATTTTACAGATGAGGAAACTCAGGCACAGAGACGTTATGTACCTTTCTCAAGGTTACACTGTTAGGAAGTGGCAGAGCTGGGATTTAAAGTCAAGCATTTAGCACTTTCATTAATCACGCTAGGAATAGTGTGGTTGAGGCCATACTTCTGGTTTTGAATAAGTCATCAAGGTTAATAGTTAATAGGATTTAAGATAGACGATAATTAAGCTTGTGATTCTTTTAAGAAAAAGGAGGAAGGAACACTATTCATCAGAGCTCTAATTACAATTTATAAAACTCAATACAAACTAAGCAGAAAAAAGTATACCTTGGCTCCCATAATTGGGAAATCCTGGAGGGAAGCTTGTCTCAAAAACCCAGGTATCATTAGCAAGACTGTCCATCTGTCTGACCACTCTGTCAGCATACTGCTAGTGAATTTCTTGGTATAGAAGGTGGAATATGTGTGTGGAATTAGTGGTGGTTGAGAGATGAGGCCATAGACTGCTCTAGTTTTATTTCATTCCTGCTTGTGAGAGCTTCTCTCTCCCATATTTAAAATCTCAGAGGAGGATCTGGTCCCAATTTGGATCGTATGCCGATTAATCTCTGAGTCAGTTACTGGCAAGGGGGATGGAGGGAGGCAGGTATGGTTGACTAGGCAGGCCCGGGAGTCCTGTGCTAATCTCTCTTGGTCCCTTTTGGGGACCTGAAATTAAGCCCCATGTTGAACACATGGGAGAGAAGGGCTTATATGGTAGCTAGACAAGGAACACTAACCCATATAAAAGTAATAGTTGAGTGGTAAGCCAGACACCACTGGATATTTTATTTGTGGTCTCATTTGATCATCAGAGCTTGATTGTGAAGTAGTTGATGTCTCCATTTTCCAGATGAAGAAGCTGAAGATCAGAGAATTCAAGTAAAATGCCAGAGATCTCAGAATTAAATGACAGAGCCAGTGTAGTATGTAAACCCAGGTTTGTCTGACCTAAGCTTCACTATATCAGGTTGTTAGCATAGAGGAGTGAAAACTGATTTTTATTACAATGATGATAAAGTCAATTAGGTGACATTTCTTAGAAAGTAAAATTAATGGCCTTAAAGGGGTGGAATTTTAATAGTGCATTTCTTTTGACAAGAATATATCTGGTGTCTAGATACTTTTAGAAAATTTTAACATATAAGGAGATTTTTATTAAATGGTATAGCCTATTGATACTTAGACAAAGTGACTTGTTTGTATTTAATTTCATAATCTGCTCTTTTCTCTCAGAGTTTAACCCAGTGCAGCAGCCACAGTTAAATGAGAAAGTGCTGAAAGACAAGCGTAAAAAGCTACGTGAAACCTTTGAACGTATTTTACGACTCTATGAGAAAGAGAATCCAGATATTTACAAAGAATTGAGAAAGCTAGAAGTAGAATATGAACAGAAGAGGGCTCAACTTAGCCAATATTTTGATGCTGTCAAGGTAATCAAGTTTCTTTTCATAGCTAAACTAAAATTTTATGTTTAGATCTGCTATTAAAGTTGTTCATGGGAGACCTGATCGTGTTGAACCTCCTCCTCTTGGCAGTTTCTTGTCAACTAAACATACACCTACCCCATTAACCAGCAAATATAAATCTGTGTATTTATACAAGAGAAATCGATCTACCTGCCAATACAGTAATAGCTGAAGAGTGGAAACAGCCCAGCTGTCCATTAAGAAGATAATGGATAAATTGTTATATATTCATAAAATTGAATACTACTCAATGATAAAAAGGAATGATCAACTGATACTCAAAACAACATGAGATTTAAACAAATTTTTTTAATGGATAAATCTCAAAAACGTGCGATCCTTTCTTCATGGTTATGATTCCATTTGTATGAACACCATGCAAAACTAATTTATGGAGGAAAGATTTTGTATCAGTGGTTGCCTTGGGACAGTGTTAGGGATTGATTGGGAGGGAGTATGAGGTATATGCATTTGTCAAAACTCATTGGATTTGTACATTTCATTGTAAATTTTGCCTCAAGATAAAAATGTTTAAAAAAAATGGTATAATTTTGGTAAAGTAGGTAGTATGGGTCCCATTTTACAGATAAGGAAGCTAAGGTAACTTGCTTAAGTCATACAGCTCATATGTGACAGAAATTCAGCAAAGGCAGACTAATTTTAGAGCCCACTCTCTACCACTGAATATATATTATTCCCAAGGTTCAGTTGATTGGCAGTCTTTAGAAATGTTGACTTGCAGCTTTGCATTCTTGTTTTTCATGATATTTACGTTAGGTGGAAAGCAAATCCAGGTTATGAAACAGCTGATGTTGAATTTTTAGTGTTGAGTTTGGGGATTACTCTTATCTATTGAAAGATTCTCTCTGTTTCAGAATGCTCAGCATGTGGAAGTGGAGAGTATTCCTTTGCCAGATATGCCACACGCTCCTTCCAACATCTTGATCCAGGACATTCCACTTCCTGGCGCCCAGCCACCCTCCATCCTTAAGAAGACCTCAGCCTATGGGTAAGGAAGTGGTAACAGAGTCAAATAGCGTATAGTAAAAGCGTCTCTTGACTGTCCTGTGCCAAAATTAATGCAGTGGGAAATAAAGGACAGTGGGGATGTAAGTAGTTCCTCATTTGATTAGATATGAAATGAGAAATCCTTTGAAAATTGTTTAGAAGAGGAAGTAGATACCTCATTTATGTGATTACTGTAAATTTTCTTTACAGACCTCCAACTCGGGCAGTTTCTATACTTCCTCTTCTTGGACATGGTGTTCCACGTTTGCCCCCTGGCAGGAAACCTCCTGGTCCTCCCCCTGGTCCACCTCCTCCTCAAGTCTTGCAAATGTATGGCCGCAAAGTGGGCTTTGCCCTAGATCTTCCCCCTCGTAGGCGAGATGAAGACATGTTATATAGTCCCGAACTTGGTAAGGAGTTCCTTTTGCTCTTAGAACCTTTCCGCTATCATTTTTATGTTGGCTGTTTAGCCATCTTGTTCACCACCCTCAGAGCTTGGGAAATAAATGAGGATAGCATGTACATACCAACAGATGGATAAATCATAGAATCTACCCAAGTAAAAGCAGCATGCATAAGGAAGTATGGAAATGTTTGTTGTGTTTTAAATTAGACTTCTTGAAGATGTCACTCTCTTACCATCAATTCCTTAAGACTTGGATAACTTGGATACCGGTTTCCCTTTTAGCTTTATCATTATCAGACTAGAGCATCATTGTATACAGTCACAATGATTGTGTATGTGCATGTCTGTATATAACCCTCTAAGTAGAATTTGTTTTCAAATTTGAACCTTTAAAAAAAAATCTTACATTATCAAAAAGAATTTAAAACGATTGTCAAGTGAAAATATTGTCAGACTCTAGGAATAGCTGAGATCATACATAGAAATTTTTAAAACAAATTATTTTGAGTTAAATAGCCTGATTTTCTGTATTTGGGGATACCATGTAGTGGAGGATCCACATATACACCTTGTTCCCACTTCCTCCTCCCTTTTCAGCTCAACGGGGTCATGATGATGATGTTTCCAGCACCAGTGAAGATGATGGCTATCCTGAAGACATGGATCAAGATAAGCATGACGACAGTACTGACGACAGCGACACTGACAGATCAGATGGAGAAAGTGAAGGGGATGAATTTGTGCACCGTGATGATAATGAGAGAGAAAACAATGAAGAAAAGAAGTCAGGTATGTGCAGATGAAAATTCCATGCTGTTGATCAATAAGAAGCACACAGCTGAAGGGCCTCATTTATTAATGGATCTGTGACGGTAACTGTGAGGTCCTTGAAAGGAGGGATCAGTGCTTCATTCATCTTTATATTTCTAAAATCTCAAAGTTGTTGACACATAGTAAGTACTAGATGGATAATTATGAGGGGGGAAAAAAATCTAAGCAGTATATGTAATAAAAAAAAAAAAAAGCCTATGTGGTAAAGTCCACTTTTGGGGAAAAAGATAGCTATTCTTAGCTATTCAACAGCATAAAGATGTCCTGTCATGGATATGTATAGGAAAGAGAGGAGTATAACCACATAATTGTATCAAGAAAACCACGTGGTTGTTTTTAATGAGTCTGTTTAAATATCTACATTCAAAGCCCTTTAAATTTTCTGTGCTTGTGGTATCTTACATGAACGAGAACCATAGTTAACATAAAGGTACACCTGTGAGTGGAGTCATGATTTAATGGAAACATGTCGTACTTATAATGTGTGTTATGTGTTTGTTTGATTATGATAAATTCGGACTGAGTTAAATATACTTTTAGAAAGAAGATATGGCATTCATCAAGAAAATTTACAAAATGTATAATTTGTCACATTTCAGTAGTCTTGGAGCTTCTTTGGTAATTGTTTTTGCAAGCTGCAACACAGTATAAGTAATACTACTGATATTAGTATTAATAATGATAAATTTTTCTCCTGATATTTCTTAAGAGTCATGATTGCAAACCAGAAAGCTAGTTTAAAGGGGTGGATAGAGAGAGCTGGTAATGAAAAATGATAGAAGACACTTTAGGTATGACCTAGTACTTTAAAATATCAATAGAAAGTTGCTAGAGCCACAGCAGTTCATTTTTTCTCTAGACTGCAATTATTTGCCTCATTTTCCTTTTTTTCAGCCAACTAGTTAGTTTTGTTTGTTTTTTTTTTTACTAGTTAGCTTTTCTTATATATATTCATCAGTGTGCACATGTGCTAGAAATGGTTATCCTAACTATAATTTGACATTCAGCTAATAATTGAGTTTCTACTATATGCAAGACATTTTTCTAGACACTAAGGATGCAGAGTAAATAATACTGAAGCCCTGCCCACGTGGAACTTCTATCCTCCTGTAAATGTTTACCATCTAAGAATAAGAATGCTCCTAATACTGCACCATTTAGCATGTTTAGGTGTCTAGTGGAGAGCCCTTGTCAGGTTAAGAAATTTCCTTCTAGTCTAAGTTTGCTAAGAGTTTTTATTATAAATACTTTGTCAGTATCTGTTGGGATGTTATTAGTTTTCTTTCAGTTGTTTATTGTAATGAGTTACATTCATGGCTTTTCTAATGTTAAACCATTTTGCATTTCTGGGACCAATGCTGCATGTTTATGATGTATTTTTCTTTTAAAACACTATTGAATTCAATTTGCTTGTATTTTATGTTGGCCAGCAGGTTAGTTTTGGTATTAGGATTATGCTAGCTTCAAGTTGTGGGTAGCATTGCATCTTTTCCTGTGCCCTTTTACAGTAAATTTCTGTAACAACGTTTGGCTGAATTTTCTTGTAAAATTATTTGGGCCAGGTGCCTTTGAGGGGCTTGATCTTTGACTACCATTTGAATTTTTTATGTTCTGGTCTTACGACTTCTTTGACCAATTATAAGAAATTTATATTTTTCTAGAAAATCATCTATTATTTTAATCTGGGTGTTTGATTTTATTGGCATAAAGATGTTAATAGTATTCTTTATTTTTTTTTAACATCTTTATTGGAGTATAATTGCTTTACAATGGTGTGTTAGTTTCTGCTTTATAACAAAGTAAATCAGTTATACATATACACATGTTCCCATATCCCATCTTCCCTCTTGCGTCTCCCTCAGTATTCTTTAAATTTTTTAAATTTGTAACTTTGAAATCACTGTAGCATATATTTACCATCAGTTGGCATTTGATTTACTGTCTTTAATATGGCTATGTCTCTCTGCCAAGTAGTGGGAAGCAATTATATCTAGTACTTTATAGCGTTTGTCTTATAGTAAGCATATACTGAATTTTGTTGATCCCAATCCACTCTACTCTCCCTTCTCTGACCCTTTAGGTCTGAGTGTACGATTTGCAGATATGCCTGGGAAATCAAGGAAGAAGAAGAAGAAGAACATGAAGGAGCTGACTCCTCTTCAAGCCATGATGCTTCGAATGGCAGGTAAGGCAGGGAGAGAACAGTGAATCACCTTTTGGTATTTCCTCCTGCCAGTTGCTTTACATATATTTTCCTATTTAATATGTCAGCAATCAAGTAATAAATCCTTGTTTTTCAAAAGTCAAGGTTCAGCTGCCCAAAGTTACATGACTGGGAAGTAGTTGGACTGGCATTTAAGTCCAGGTCTGTCTTATTCTAACACTTGGGCTCATTCCACTCTGCTGCACTAGCATGGATAAGTAGGATACTATTTTATTCTTGCGTTATCTAAGTATTTTATTGAAGAAGACTTGATTGTTAATTTTAAGAAAGCGTTTATTGAGCATGTGTTTCAGGCATCGCTGTTTTACAGGCTGTAAGAAATGAATCAACTCCATGTGCCTGATTTAAAATTTCTTTCAGGTCAGGAAATCCCTGAGGAGGGACGAGAAGTAGAGGAATTTTCAGAAGACGATGATGAAGATTCTGATGATTCTGAAGCAGAAAAGCAGTCACAAAAACAGCATAAGGAGGAATCTCTTTCTGATGGCACATCTTCTGCTTCTTCACAGCAGCAGGCTCCTCCACAGTCTGTTCCTCCTTCTCAGATACAAGCACCTCCCATGCCAGGACCACCTCCTCTTGGACCACCACCTGCTCCACCTTTACGGCCACCTGGACCACCTACAGGCCTTCCTCCTGGACCACCTCCAGGTAAGCACTTACACGTTGTAAATAAATAAGTCTAAATGTGGTTAAAATGAGGTTATTTCAAAAAATATACCTCATTAGTGTTGATGATTTCTTGTTTCCTCCTCGTGTAATTCCCTAAGAAGTCAAGATTCTCAAAGGATAAGCACAACTTGCTCATTTTCTACAACATTGTTTGCAAGTCATAGTACTTCTGACAGCCATCTTTTTCTCCAAAGCTCTTCCTTTTTCAGGGTTAGTTCTGATTTTAGTCGGCAGAAACCTGGAGTATGTAACTGGGGGTTTCTTTAGTATTACTTTTTACTATGACAAGTTGACCCAGTTCTGAGTTGGTAGCATGCAGGACTAGATCACAGTAAATACTGTTGCGCATCCTTCTTTGGTTGGGAGTTTGGGGATGTCAGTGTAATCATTATAGTTAGAGACAGAGTCATCAGTGTTAATCAAGTCTTTGGCTTAAAAGTATAAAAAAGTTTATTTACAATTTGAAACAACATGTAAAACTTGTTGGCTAATTACGATTTTAGTCCTTCATCCTGTAGTCAGCCAATTAAATCTTCAGTTGAGTTCATCCTCTTCTGATTGGTGCAAAGCAAAATTACCTTTCTTATGACATTCTCAGTGGTCTTTGTCTGTATATCTTAATGAGTTTCAGGGGATCCTTAAAGCACCCTGCTCTGTATTCCATTTTCAGCTTATATTGGAACCATTTAAGAAGTCTCATCCTCATATATTTCCAGCCCAGCAGAGCTGTGAATGAGAATGCATTTTGTCGGTGCTGGGAAATAAAGAGAAATGGTCCATAATAAATGTTGAAGTTACCTGATTTCAGGTTAAAGTGATAAGTTAAACTAAATCTCAGTCACCTTATACCACAGTTACTACTTCGAATATATTTGTTTGACATTAACTATTCACTTTTCTCTTTTTAGGAGCTCCTCCATTCCTGAGACCACCCGGAATGCCAGGGCTCCGAGGGCCTTTACCCCGACTTTTACCTCCAGGACCACCACCAGGTCGACCCCCTGGCCCTCCCCCAGGTCCACCTCCAGGTATTTGTTTGACATTAACTATTCACTTTTCTCTTTTTAGGAGCTCCTCCATTCCTGAGACCACCCGGAATGCCAGGGCTCCGAGGGCCTTTACCCCGACTTTTACCTCCAGGACCACCACCAGGTCGACCCCCTGGCCCTCCCCCAGGTCCACCTCCAGGTCTGCCTCCTGGCCCTCCTCCTCGGGGACCCCCACCCAGGCTACCTCCCCCTGCACCTCCAGGTGAGGCAGTGATTTCTATGACAAAAACTTGTCTACTATATATCTCATTTGCTCTAAGACATTTTCACATTTCAATATCCTGAAATCAAGGGGTATCTTAAAATGGTATTTTTTATTTGCTTTTGGCGTAGATTGAAGCTGAGTTCTTCCAGATGGTATTTGCCTTTGATTCTACATGAGGGACTTTTTCCAGCCAAAGAACACTTTGGATTAAATTCTTCATTTAAGACTTTTTTTTTTTAGGACTACACTTAGAATTGTGAAGTCATGCCATACATCTGCATGAGTATCAGCTTAGTTTACAATCACAAGGGACATCTTTTTTTCCATTCTCTTTACCCAGTATCAAGGTTAGATATGCAAATTTCCTTGTGATCTTCTTAGATGTGACAGGTATGTATGGTTTACTACACTGACTGTCTCAGTTTAATGTGAAGGTCTCCTTTTAAGCTCCTCAGCTTGGACTTGGACTTTTTTTTTCTCTCTCAGTGGTATTTGGAATAATTATGAGTCTGTATAAGCAATAGCATCTTAGGTTTGATGAAATTTGGTATTTTATACTCACAGTCTTAAAAGAAGCATTTGGAGAAATTAAATCTGCACTTCCTGGTAAATGATGATGGTATGTCTGAGCCAACAACAAGACGTGAATTCTTTTCCAGTAATGGTGACATTTTGTGATTAGATTTTCTCATCCCAGGGTTAAAATGATATTTCCTATCCATTGAATTACCTTTTGAGGGGGAGGAGTGTTGTGCAAATCAGTAAATAACAGATGGGAATCAAATCCCCAACCTTCGTTCTGATAGCATCTGCGGTCTACAGGTAGACTAGAATCTTGGGCTCTCAAATTTCAGATTTGACAATTTGAGATCATATTTGAAACCAGTTGATATTGTTAATTTTACTTTATAGTTTAAAGGAGTACATTTTTGAGAGAGGAAAAAACATAAGTACAGGGATACAAACAGAAGGTGAATACTGTTTTATAAAAGATATTCTTTACTATCAGAATATATTCCTGAGTTTCAAATAGCAAACAGCATGATTTATTTTCTATAAATTGTCCATTAAAAAAAATTGTCAACCTATGTTTTTAACATCCTTAATAGTAGTTAAATTTTATTCTTGTGGTATTCATCTGCCCGTTTTCTCCTTCATTTAGGTATCCCTCCACCTCGTCCTGGCATGATGCGCCCACCTTTGGTGCCTCCACTTGGACCTGCCCCACCTGGGCTTTTCCCACCAGCTCCTTTGCCGAACCCGGGGGTTTTAAGTGCTCCACCCAACTTGATTCAGCGACCCAAGGCGGATGATACAAGCGCAGCCACCATTGAGAAGAAAGCCACAGCAACCATCAGTGCCAAGCCACAGATCACTAATCCCAAGGCAGAGATTACTCGGTTTGTGCCCACCGCACTGAGGGTACGTCGGGAGAATAAAGGGGCTACTGCTACTCCCCAGAGAAAGTCAGAGGATGATTCTGCTGTGCCTCTTGCCAAAGCAGCCCCCAAATCCGGTCCATCTGCTCCCGTCTCAGTACAAACTAAGGATGATGTTTATGAAGCGTTCATGAAAGAGATGGAAGGGCTGCTGTGACAGCTTTTGATGCTAGAACAGGCTTCTGTTCACATCAGTGGTTCATGGAGAGAGAGGCTGTTATTCAACTTAGGTGAAAGAGCCACTTTCACTGTCAGGGTATTTTTAATTTCAGTTCAAGGAATATCCTAAAGTTTAGCCTTGTTCAGAATTTACTGCATATAAAAGAGGGTATTTCATTCAAAATAGATTGGTTATTGAAGCAGTGCTGCTAACATCCATCCCCTTTCATACCACCATTTTCATCCTACTTCTTCCCCTGCTCCACTTCCTTGGAAACTTGTCATCAAGGGGATCTTTGTTACTTATTTGTTTTGATTCTCTTCTTGTGTGCTGTGGGCACTGGAGTAGAGATTTCTAAAAAACCAGTTTATTTCACCCCATCTTGCCTTTCATGTTTGAGTTATTTTTAATATTTTCTTGTAAATATTTTGTAATATTGTAGTGAAATGGATCACAATGTCATTTCCTAATACAAAGCAAGATATGTGGGAAGAAAATGTACAATTCTTTGATTAAAATTATTTCCCACTGACCTAAACTTTAAGTGTTTCATGGAATAAATAAATAAATGTTCTACACCAAGATATCCTCTGTGTTACTGATAACGTATAAACATAATATCTGTTTTATGGGCAGAAAAGAAGCAAGTATTTAAAACTTGGGTTTAAGGAACTACCACTTCTGGTATGGAATGAGAATTTTATTGAAAATGTGGTTAACACGTTAAGTTTTAAATGTTAAGGGATGAAGAAGAGATAATTATTTTCCTTTAGGTTTATTATATATTGGCTTTGGAGAAATTGAGAGGGGGTTTTTTTTGTTTTTTTTTTTTTTTGCAGTACGTGGGCCTCTCACTGTTGTGGCCTCTCCCATTGTGCAGCATAGGCTCCGGACGCATTTTTTTTGTTTTTTTTTTTTTTGCAGTACGTGGGCCTCTCACTGTTGTGGCCTCTCCCATTGTGCAGCATAGGCTCCGGACGCACAGGCTCAGCGGCCGTGGCTCACGGGCCTAGCCGCTCTGCGGCATATGGGATCTTCCTGGACCGGGGCACAAACCCGCGTCCCCTGCATCGGCAGGCGGACTCTCAACCACTGCGCCACCGGGGAAGCCCAAGAGGGTTTATATATTGCTAAAAAGATGAGTCTTCTTCTCAAAGATTACTTTCTTCTCCAGAGCTCTGTGAACTGATACTAGTGAATGGCAAAAGGTTCTTTTAAATCATTTCTAAACTATCAGATAGCCAGAAAAGGCTGCTACTTTTTCTTTTTTGAATTTGTTATTAATATGAGTCTTTGTTATTAGAAGCACAGAAAATGAATGAGAATGCTTAACACTTTTAATCTGTGTTGATACTTTCTTTACAAAGTGTTTTAATAGCTAATACCTATCCAGTAATCCTGGGGAGGTATTTTCCCCATTTTACAGAGGAAGGTATTGAACTAAAGGGCTCGTGTGATTTATGTAGGCACCCATAGTGTGTATTTCATACACAAAGACACACCATATGTATACACACAGTGATACAATCTATGCATTGCGTTTAGGCTAGACATACCTGGTCTTACTTTCCCATTGTATCTTTTTTTCTTTTTCTTTTTTTGTCCAGTTAGTAGTCATCCCAGTTTTTTGCTTTTATTTATTTTAGCTTCTAATATATAGTGTCAATTCTTTTTTTTTTCACATCATTATTGGAGTATAATTGCTTCACAATGTTGTGCTAGTTTCCGCTGTATAACAAAGTGAATCAGCCATATGCATACATATATCCCCATATCCCCTCCCCCTTGCGTCTCCCTCCCACCCTCCCCATCCCCCCCCTCCAGGTGGTCACAAAGCACGGAGCTGATCTCCCTGTGCTATGCGGCTGCTTCCCACTAGCTATCTATTTTATATTTGGTAGTATGTATATGTCCATGCCACTCTCTCACATATCCCCTCCCCCTTGCGTCTCCCTCCCACCCTCCCTATCCCACCCCTCTAGGTGGTCACAAAGCACTGAGCTGATCTCCCTGTGTTATGCAGCTGCTTCCCACTAGGTGTTTTACATTTGGTAGTGTGTATATGTCAATGCTACTCTCTCACTTCGTCCCAGCTTAACCTTCCCACTCCCCGCGTCCTCAACTCCATTCTCTACGTCTGCATCTTTTTTCCTGTTCTGCCCCTAGGTTCATGAGAACCTTTTTTTCTTTTTTTATATTCCATATATATGTGTTAGCATATGGTATTTGTTTTTCTCTTTCTGACATACTTCATTCTGTATGACACTCTTGGTCCATCCACCTCCCTACAAGTGACTCAATTTTGTTTCTTTTTATGGCTGAATAATATTCCACAGTATATATGTGCCACATCTTTACATGACTCTTTGAATTATGGTTTTCTCACGGAACAGACTCAGTAGTGGGATTGCTGGGTCATATGGTAGTTCTATTTTTAGTTTTTTAAGGACTCTCCATATATTCTCCATAGTGGCTGAATCAGTTTACATTTCCACCAAACAGTGCAAGAGGTTTCCCTTTTCTCCACACCCTCTCCAGCATTAATTGTAGATTTTTTGGTGATGGCCATTCTGACCAGTGTGAGGTGATACCTCATTGTGGTTTTGATTTGCATTTCTCTAATGATTAATGATGTTGAGCATCCTTTCATGTGTTTGTTGGCAATCTGTATATCTTCTTTTGAAAAATGTCTATTTAGGTCTTCTGCCCATTTTTGGATTGGGTTGTTTGTTTTTTTGATACTGAGCTGCATGAGCTGCTTGTATATTTTGGAGATTAATCCTTTGTCAGTTACTTCATCTGCAAATATTTTCTCCCATTCTGAGGGTTGTCTTTTCGTCGTGTTTATGGTTTCCTTTGTTGTGTAAAAGCTTTTAAGTTTCTTTAGGTCCCATTTGCTTATTTTTGTTTTTATTTCCATTTCTCTAGGAGGTGGGTCAAAAAAGATCTTCCTACGATTTATGTCAAAGAGTGTTCTGCCTATGTTTTCCACTAAGAGTTGTATAGTGTCTGGCCTTACATTTAGGTCTTTAATCCATTTTGATTTTATTTTTGTGTGTGGTGTTAGGAAGTGTTCTAATTTCATTCTTTTACATGTAGCTGTCCAGTTTTCCCAGCACGACTTATTGAAGAGGTTGTCTTTTCTCCATTGTATACTTTTGCCTCTGATCAAAGAAAAGGTGACCTATGTGCATGGGTTTATCTCTGGGCTTTCTATCCTGTTCCATTGATCTATATTTCTGTTTTTGTGCCAATACCATACTGTTTTGATTACGGTAGCTTTGTAGTATAGTCTGAGCTGAGGGAGCCTGATTCCTCCAGCTCCGTTTTTCTTTCTCAAGATTGCTTTGGCTCTTCAGGGTCCTTTGTGTTTCCCTACAAATGGTGAAATTTTTTGTCCTAGTTCTGTGAAAAATGCCATTGGTAGTTTGATAGGGATTGCACTGAATCTGTAGATTGCTTGGGTACTATAGTCATTCTCACAATGTTGATTCTTCCAATCCAAGAACACAGTATATCTCTCCATCTGTTTGTATCATCTTTAATTTCTTTCATCAGTGTCTTATAGTTTTCTGCATACA
>NC_041219.1:63277839-63279048 GCF_002837175.3 Physeter macrocephalus | reverse complement strand
TTTATTATGTTGAGGTAGGTTCCTCTATGCCTACTTTCTGGAGAGTTTTCATCATAAATGGGTGTTGAATTTTGTCGAAAGCTTTTTCTGCATCTACTGAGATGATCATATGGTTTTTACCTTTCAATTTGTTAATATGGTGTATCACATTGATTTGCATATACTGAAGAATCATTGCATTCCTGGGATAAACCCCACTTGATCATGGTGTATGATCCGTTTAATGTGCTACTGGATTCTGTTTGCTAGTATTTTGTTGAGGATTTTTGCATCTATGTTCACCAGTGATATCGGCCTGTAGTTTTCTTTTTTTGTGACATCTTTGTCTGGTTTTGGTATCAGGGTGATGGTGGCTTCGTAGAATGAGTTGGGAGTGTTCTTCCCTCTACTATATTTTGGAAGAGTTTGAGAAGGATAGGTGTTAGCTCTTCTCTAAATGTTTGATAGAATTTGCATGTGAAGCCATCGGGTCCTGGGCTTTTGTTTGTTGGAAGATTTGTAATCACAGTTTCAATTTCAGTGCTTGTGATTGGCCTGTTTATATTTTCTGTTTCTTACTGGTTTGGTCTCGGAAGGTTGTACTTTTCTAAGGATTTGTCCATTTCCTCCAGGTTGTCTATTTTATTGGCATATAGTTGCTTGTAGTAATCTCTCATGATCCTTTGTATTTCTGCAGCGTCAGTTGTTACTTCTCCATTTTCATTTCTAATTCTATTGATTTGAGTCTTCTCCCTTTTTTTCTTGATGAGTCTGGCTAATGGCTTATCAATTATGTTTACTTCTCAAAGAACAGACTTTTCATTTTATAGATCTTTGCTGTTGTTTCCTTCATTTCTTTTTCATTTATTTCTGATCTGATCTTTATGATTTTTTCCCTCTGCTAATTTTGGGGGGCTTTTGTTCTTCTTTCTCTAATTGCTTTAGGTATAAGTTTAGGTTGTTTATTTGAAATTTTTCTTGTTTCTTGAGATAGGATTGTATTGCTATAAAGTTCCCTCTTAGAACCACTTTTGCTGCATCCCATAGGTTTTGCATCGTCGTGTTTTCATTGTCATTTGTTTCTAGGTATTTTTTGATTGCCTCTGATTTCTTCAGTGATCTCCTGGTTATTTAGTAAGTATTGTTTAGCCTGCATGTGTTTGTGTTTTTTACGTTTTTTTCCCTGTAATTTATTTCTAATCTCATAGCGTTGTGGTCAGAGAAGATGCT
>NC_041219.1:63275587-63277685 GCF_002837175.3 Physeter macrocephalus | reverse complement strand
ATTTCAATTTTCTTAAATTTACCAAGGCTTGATTTGTGACCCAAGATACGGTCTATCCTGGAGAATGTTCCATTAGCACTTGAGAAGAAAGTGTATTCTGTTGTTTTTGGATGGAATGTCCTATAAATATCAATTAAGTCCATCTTGTTTAATGTGTCATTTAAAGCTTTTGTTTCCTTATTTATTTTCATTTTGGTTGATCTGTCCATTGGTGAAAGTGGGGTGTTAAAGTCCCCTACCATTATTGTGTCACTGTCGATTTCCCCTTTTATGGCTGTTAGCATTTGCCTTATGTATTGAGGTGCTGCTATGTTGGGTGCTTAAATATTTACAGTTGTTATATCTTAGATTGATCCCTTGATCACTATGTAGTGTCCTTCTTTGTCTCTTATAATAGTCTTTATTTTAAAGTCTATTTTGTCTGATATGAGAATTGCTACTCCAGCTTTCTTTTGATTTCCATTTGCATGGAATATCTTTTTCTAACCCCTCACTTTCAGTCTGTATGTGTCCCTAGGTCTGAAGTAGGTCTCTTGTAGACAGCATATATATGGGTCTTGGTTTTGTATCTATTCAGCCAATCTGTTTCTTTTGCTTAGAGCATTTAATCCATTTACATTTAAGGTAATTATTGATATTTATGTTCCTTTTACCATTTTCTTAATTGTTTTAGGTTTGTTATTGTAGGTCTTTTCCTTCTCTTGTGTTTCCTGCCTAGAACAGTTCCTTTAGCATTTGTTATAAAGCTGGTTTGGTGGTGCTGAATTCTCTTAGCTTTTGCTTGTCTGTAAAGGTTTTAATTTCTCTGTCAAATCTGAATGAGATCCTTGCTGGGTAGAGTAATCTTGGTTGTAGGTTTTGCCCTTTCATCACTTTAAATATGTCCTGCCACTCCCTTCTGGCTTACAGTTTCTGCTGAAAGATCAGCTGTTAACCTTATAGGGATTCCCTTTTATGTTAGGTGTTGCTTTTCCCTTGCTGCTTTTAATATTTTTTCTTTGTATTTAATTTTTGATATTTTGATTAATATGTGTCTCAGCGTGTTTCTCTTTGGGTTTATCCTGTATGGGACTCTCTGCACTTCCTGGACTTGATTGACTATTTCCTTTCCCATGTTAGGGAAGTTTTCAACTATAATCTCTTCAAATATTTTCTCAGACCCTTTCTTTTTCTCTTCTTCTTCTGGGACCCCTATAATTTGAATGTTGTTGCATTTAAGGTTGTCCCAGGGGTCTTTAAGACTGTCCTCAATTCTTTTCATTCTTTTTTTTTTATTCTGCTCCCTGGCAGTTATTTCCACCATTTTATCTTCCAACTCACTTATCCGTTCTTCTGCCTCAGTTATTCTGCTATTGATTCCTTCTAGAGTATTTTTAATTTCAGTTATTGTATTGTTCATCACTGTTTGTTTGCTCTTTATTTCTTCTAGAACCTTGTTAAATGTTTCTTGTATTTTCTCCATTCTGTTTTTGAGATTTTTGGATCATCTTTACTATCATTCCTCTGCATTCTTTTTCAGGAAGATTGCCTATTTCATCTTCATTTATTTGGTCTTGTAAGTTTTTACCTTGCTCTTTCATCTGTAACATATTTTTTTGTCCTTCCTTTTTTTCTTTTTTTTGATGGGTGGGGCTGTATTCCTATCTTACTGGTTGTTTGGCCTGAGGCAGCCAGCACTGGAGTTTGCAGGCTGTTGGATAGAGCCAGGTCTTGGTGCTGAGATTAGGACCTTCAGGAGGCCTCACTCCAATTAATATTCCCTGGGGTCTGAGGTTCTCTGTTAGTTTAGTGGTTTGGACTCAGCTCCAACCACAGGAGCTCAGGAAGAACCTCCGGCCTGGGAACCAAGATCCCGCAAGCTGCATGGCATGGCAAAAAGAAAAAAGAAAAAAAGGAGCAGTACAATATCAAAGAATAAAAAATAAAATAAAATTAGAATGATAAAAAATATATTAGGAAATATAAAAACATAATTGAAACAATGGCAACAAGGCAAGTAAAACCACAACAAAAAAATGAAAAAAAAAGGGGGGGTGGGGGGAACAAGCCCAAAGGAGAGAACAATAACAAAGTATAAAGAATAAAATAAAATTAGAAA
>NC_041219.1:63211571-63275518 GCF_002837175.3 Physeter macrocephalus | reverse complement strand
AAGGGGAAAAAAGAAAAGAAAAAAAAAAAAGCCTTGGGCTTCCCTGGTAGCACAGTGGTTGAGAGTCCGCCTGCCGATGCAGGGGACACGGGTTTGTGCCCCGATTCGGGAAGATCCCACGTGCTGCGGAGCGGCTAGGCCCGTGAGCCATGACCACTGAGCCTGCGCGTCCGGAGCCTGTGCTCCGCAACGGGAGAGGCCACAACAGTGAGAGGCCTGGTACCGCAAAAAAAAAAAAAAAAAAAAAGCCTTGGCTATGGGGGTGGAGTTTAGGCACGGGAACTTATGCAGGGGCGGTGTTTAGGGTGGGATGGGACCTAGGTGGATGGGGGGGTGACGTTTGAGCATGGGGCGGGGCCTGGGGGGGGCAATGTTCAGGTGTGGGGCGGGGCCTCTGCTTAGGACCTACGCAGAAGGGGAGAGGCAGCACTTCAGAAGGAGGGCCTCTGGATTTAGGAGTTCCGGAGTTTGGATCTAAGGCCCTGGGTGAGAGTGTGTGCGTGGGGTTTAGGCCCACAGGGGGTCTCCGAGTGTAGGTGTGGGGCCCTGGGTGGGTGTGTAGGGGTGGGGCTTGGGTTCTGCACCCCAGGAGGGAGACTCCAAGGGCAGAGGATTAGGCCGGGAGCCCAACAGGCTTCCCTGTGCCTAAGTGGACAGGGAAAGCACTGGCCAGGTTCCCTTCTGTTCCTCTGTGCTCCTACCCCTCCGCCTCCCCGCCTTCCCCAGGGTCTCCCCCGTCCCCGCTGGACCACTAACTATGAGTGGGTCCCGCTGGGTGTAGGAACTCCTCCCCTCCCCCAGCCGCCCCTCAGGGGTGCCGTCCTGGAGGTCCGGCCTTTACTTTTGCTCCCCTTCCCTCCCTCCCACTCCCTCAGGACCTGCGTGGCTGGAGGGGGCCTCAGTGGGCAGAGGATCAGGCCCGGGATCTCATCAGGTTCCTGGGGGCCCAAGTGGGCAGGGGAAACCTGGCCATGCTCCCTTTTGATCCTCTGCCCTCCCAGTGGTTCCCTGATTAACCCCTTCGTGTGTGGGATCCCTTCCCCTGCCTCAGCCGCCCCTCAGGGGGCCAGTCCCGTCCCACCTCCACTTCTCCTCCCCCTTCACTCCCCCCATGCCCCATGCCCTACCCAGTCACTGGGGGTTCCTCCCGTCCCCTTAGGTGTCCATGGTTCCCCACCAGTGCCTGGTAGGTGCCCTAGTTGCACGGAGACAAGAATTCCGCGTCCTTAGTCCACCACCTTGACTGCGCCCTCTCCATTGTATCTTAAACGCCTTTGGTGTGAATCCCATACCATTGAAAATTGGTGATATCCTAAAAAGGTAGCACGGTAATAGAATATGCCTTTTATTTTTTTACAACTGATTTCTTTGATGGATTTTACATTTTTATTCTGAGGTCTTTTGTGTATGTGACTTTTGGAAGTTATTTATTCTTTCAGATTAAAGCAAATCCTGCCAAAGCAGTCTATAGACCACCTTGGAATTATTATTATTATTTTTTAGTATAATCAATGTGGGTCAGCAGGTGAATCGAATCTTTGTTTAGATGCAAAGGTGGAACACAATTACATCATCAAATCAATATTTGAATCTAAGCATAAACAATTACTCCTTGGTATTTGGTGTGCAACAGTGTTCTTGCTTGAAATTTGTGTTTTTTCTTGGTGAGATTTCTGTTTCGCATTAAGGAAGCTGTGTATATAATAGTTTACCATAAAAGTCATTTCCTAATATTGCTAGTTTTATCTTCTGAAAATTCTTTTAGCAGGTAAAATCTGGCACATTTCATGTGTTAGCTGCATCTGCAAGAAAGGAGAATCAGTGGTTCTGATTCTAGGGAGTTTCTGGGTAGGCATTTGTCATTTACATCATGGTTTTATAAAAATGTTTGTTCTGGTTAGATCACTGCTATGGAATGTAAGCCTGATATAAATCTTCAGTCAGGTATATGGATAAATATTACCATTTCTTTATCCAAGTATCACTTTATTACACATTAATTCCTCCTTAACATCATTTTGAAATTCCTTTAAGGTACTATAAAGTGTGAATTAAGGCTCACCACATGGCATGGAATCAGCATAAAGCCCGAGGTGACATCTAAGGTCTAGCTGCAATTCTCATTTTGCATATTCTAGTTTGGGCTCTTTATTAAAATATCTCCCTATTTATATTTAGCTGGGAGACATTGTGTAGTGTTAAACTACTTTTTACTGCATTCAAGTCATTCTTCAGATCACAGAAGATGCCACAGTCACCACCCCATGTAGAACTGCACGTTTCTGTTTTGTCCTGAATGCAAACTGGAGCAGGTCTAATACCTGGGAATGTTCCTTAGCCAGAATCAGTTTGGAGGACAGGCCTTATCACAGGACTTCTGGAGCTCAAAGCTGTTCCTGAGCAAAGCTGTAGATAACTTTACACATCCAGGTCCTGGGTTCAGGAAGGTATAAATGAGCTGTGGGGAAGCTTCTCTTTACATTCCTGGAAATAAGGACTTCTGGTAAAGCTGGGAGCTGGGACTTCTGTGAGACCAAAATAACTACCTACTCCAGTTCTTTTGTCTCTAAGAAGGCCTTGTAGTTGGCTGTGAAGGAAAAGTAGGGAGGACAGGGCAAGTGGCCAGGACTGGGCGAGCAGAGGGGTTTTCCTTAATCGGCCTGTTGGTGTTGCTCAGGGTCAATAGCCAGTAGAGAGAGAGGTTGGAGAATGAGAGGATAATTGATGGTATGAGGTACCTGAGGGTTTGGGGAGGAGTGAGGGAGTACAAACTATTTATTCCACAGATTGTTATTGAGCGCCTGCTGTGAGCTAGGTGCTAGGAAAGCAGTAGTAAGAAAATCAGATGAGGTCTGTACTATCATGGCTCTTATGGAAATTTCAGGAGATAAACATCAATGTCTATGTTACTTCTGTCTCATACTTTGAATACAGTATTTACCAATGCTAATTTTTTAAAACAATTTCTTTGTTTTAACCTGTGCTAATAAACAATTTGGAAAAAAGTAATCTGAGGTCTGCATGTGCCATGTGCTGGCGAAGACATACTCATCAGACCTTTATAATATTTATATGTTACCTTTTTATAGTTATTTTTTAAAACTGAAAATGTTTTCTCTGAACATTTAAAAATACTAAGTATCAACTGCTTACCTTACTGATGCTGCAACCAAATAGAGAAAACATTTTCCTTAGAGAAAAAAAGTTTTCAAAGAAAAAACCATGGCTCCCCAAATACATGTTTTTCCTTGATCTGTTATCCTATTCAGAGTATTTCCCCTTTTTAGCCATCTGAAGCCTAAAAATAAGATGTTTTCTATTGTCATTTACCATAATGAATCCATATTTAGTAAGAATTATACCACATGTGCAGGAGATAAATAACTGATATGTAGGAAAATTAACACTTTAAAAATGCTATGAAATGCAAAAAATGTTTTCAGGACTTTTTGTAACAATATTTTGTGAGGAAAATTAGAACGCAGTAGTGTGTATATCCATTGAATCTCAAGAAAAATTAGAGTCCAAAGAAGAACACAATTAACTACATTATTCATTATCATTGCACCCAGCAACCTTGACCCCAATAAACTGGGGAGTGAGGTAAAGAAAGAAGGAAGGTGACAGCCAAAGTTCAGGCAGGGAGAGGGGAAAAAAGAACATTAGTATAGCTCTGAAATCTTGCCTGGTTTCATGAAATGTACCACCCACAAATGAAAAGACCATATTATTTTCATGAAGGCCTGGCTTTCTTCAATGAGTTGATGAAGGTTGCCATATTTAGGGACTTATTGTAAAACAAACCCATACCTTCAAATAACGGCTGTTGGCTTTCTTGTGTGAGGAGGGAATTAAAATACAGGCAGAGTACAAATCCAACATTTTGCTCCTAAGACCATTCTTATTACAGAGTAACCCAAATCACAGGAGGAGGTATTTCTAAATCCATATTTGTACTGAGTTTATCCATAAAAATACATGTTCATTTTAAAAACTTGAGGGTTAACATAAAGAAGTAAAGAATAACATGAAAGTACCACTTTTATGGAGAAAAACCAAATAGAGCAACAGAAGTTGTTTTAAAAGATGCTTTGTGTTTATTACTTTTTATTTTTGTGTGTTTGTGTCCACTGATAGACCAGAACAGGGATCAGCAAACTTTCCATAGATATTTGGGGCTTGGGGAACTACAGAGTCTCTGCCACAACTACTCAACCCTGCCTCTGAAGTGTGAAACCTGCCGTACAGGCAGGTGGCCGGTCACACTCCACAGCCACGTGGGGAGGGACCCAGCCAGCAGAGAGGAACTCTGGACAGGTGCGCCTGTGAGGGAGGCAGGGCACCACTGAAGGCTGGAGGCCCAGTGTGTGTGGGTTTCCCCTAGGGAGGGCCGTGGGAAAGTGGTCCCCAGGGCAAGTAAGGGCTGGAGGTCATGCAGGGAATGTGCGTTCTGGGCACGAGGCTGGAGTAGAAGCCACCCGGTGTCCTCACCCCCTCACTGCTTACCCACCACAACCGGGGAGCAGCCTGAGCCAGCGAGTCATCCTTCCCTCCTGCAAAGGCCCTCAGCGCCCTCTCCCCACAGCCTAGCGTCACGCTTCTGTAAGGAAGGCAGGCCCAGAGGAGCTCCAACTACTACCACAGAGCCCGTATACAGTTGGAATTTGGAGCCCAGAGGCAATACATTTATAACTGGCACACGAGAGCATAAGGAAAATTCAGCCTTTTTACTTCCACTTTCACAACCTAGTTGTAAAATTATTGGCACAAATTCCTTTAACAAAAATCTATGGAATGTTTCTCAAGCTCCTTCTGGCAGGTGGTTAGGCCGTTAGCTTATGCGTGTTAGCTGATGATAAAATTTCTGTGTGTCATTTTGTTCTTAAAAAAATCTCAAGAGAACTGCAATTGACTGGCCAACTATGTTAGGGGTTTGTTAAATAGAACAAAGCTAAAAACTAGGAAGTAAGCAAAAAATACTCAGAAACTCTGACAGAGACAGTGGTACTCACTAAAAGATTCCGTGTGCTCTTTTACATTTTCCAGCCTTCTTTGCAGTGAGATTTAAGCATGAACTAGTTCTTTCCCGAAGCAAAAAGTGGGTGTGAGTTCCCTGGCACGCCTACTCCCCTGCCGCTGGAAGAGACAGGAAGTACTTTTTTTTTTTTTTTTTTTTTGCGGTACGCGGGCCTCTCGCTGTTGTGGCCTCTCCCGTGGCGGAGCACAGGCTCCGGACGCGCAGGTTCAGCGGCCACGGCTCACGGGCCCAGCCGCCCCGCGGCATGCGGGATCCTCCCGGACTGGGGCACGAACCCGCGTCCCCTGCATCGGCAGGCGGACTCTCAACCACTGCGCCACCAGGGCAGCCCAGGGAAGTACTTTTGTATGGCTGGCAAGTGGCATATATATGAAAACACGGCAGAAGAATAGGCTGGAATCTATGAATTTTATAGACTTCCTTTAAGGTCTACTTTTATGGAAGCTTCAGGAACACAGGGATTCCATCTGCCCTGTTTGCTCTTGCTAGAACACTGTGTATCAAGGGTTTTTGTCAGGGGGATAACCTTTGCCGTGCTAGGAAAGGTCCGGTGACATTCCTCCCCATAGCAGTGGGTGCCTGCTCATGTTATATTTGTATAACTAAGGGTCCGCCCCTCCGGATCCCCCGTTTACACGATTCCACCCTCTTCTATGCCCCTAAGGAGGATGAACTGTAGAAACTGCCTTAATGGGTTTTCTTACCTTTTGGCATCCATTTAGGCTGGGTGATAAGCACCGCGTAGGAGGAGGAAGGGAGGAAAGTGAGGTCATGGGAATTACTCCCCTGGCCCCTCCCCGCATGGTTGCCTTGGGTTAGCTTTTCCTGACTCTCCCTGTCGTGCGGGCCCCTCCACACTACCTTCTCCTACCAGGTCTGGTGACCACACCCCTTCACTCCATCAGCCGAGGGTGGTGGAGCCCAGCGGTCGCCAGCCCTTCCGTGTGCTTTCCCTGCATCACTGTAAGCAGTCCCTTCATTAAACTGTCCTAAAAATCACATTTGGGCATGCCATCTGTTTCCTGACAGGATCCTGGCTGACTTAGCACCTGAATAAATACTCAACAGAGGATGTGTTGAATAAATAATATATAAAAGACAGAGAAGTCACCGAATACAGGTAACAAATGTGTTAATATTATAAAACTCCCGGAATAGTGTTTGGCGCATGGTAAATACATGTTTGTTAGAATGACATTTGCTTTTCAAAATGAGACCTATGGCTGTGATGGAGAGGACAGATTGGCTGCAAGGTGACAGACCCCAGGTGGGAAGATGCATCTTTCCCCACTGTAAGGGAAAGATGAAGAGTGCCAGACCACCGCGGGAGGGTCGAGGGGAGGAGTTGAGAGGTCTGTTCCAGAGGAAGAAAGCACAAGACTGGATGACCAATCTGATGTAGGGGATGAGGCAGAAAGAGAAACAAGAACGTGGGGTCTCCAGCTTAGGGCTCTGCTTGCCTGGCAGTGTCGTCAGTCAGCGAATAAAGGCTGTGAAGCTGGCTTATTGCGGGTGATGATGATGGAGAGCAGGAAAAAGATGACTCCAGCAGCTAACGTTTATGGAACGTTACTGTGTGCCAGGCATTTTCAGAAGTGCTTTACATGTATTAATTTATTTAATCCTTACTACATCCCTGTGGGGTAGCTAGTACACATTTTACAGATGTGTCTGTTGAGGTGAAGAATGATTAGATAACTTGCCCAGAGTTACACAACTAGGGGAGCAGAAATTCAAACCTAGGTAGTGGACTGGACCCTTCACTCAAGTGGAGGGAATTGGTCCAGTTTGGAACGGCTGAGGTTGAGACCCCAGTGAGATAACCTATGGCGATCTTAAGTAGGCAGGTGAAGTGTGAAGTTTAGAAGGCAGGTAGGGGATATATACCATAAACACTGAGAGACAGGGGAACACAAAAGGGAAACAGAACATCGAAGCAGAAAATATAAGGTAATAATCACAACAATAGCAGTAATTTATTGAGCTCTTGCCATACACTAGACACTAAATGCTTTATGATAAGGAAAATATATTATTATCCCAACTTTATGCATGAGAAAACCAAGACTTAGCAAACTTATAAATAAATGCCTAGATTTTTATTGGTTTGAATGCTTTTTTTCCTGGCAGAAGTTCAAATCAGAATAACTGACTGGTTTCTGTTTGGGCCAGACAATGGGAAGCAGGATATTGGAAGAGGGGAGAAAAGTGAGGTCATGGTCTTTACTTAATATATACACTTAAATCTATTAAAATTATGTATAATTATATATATATATATAAAGTATATATAAATATAATTTAAATTTAAAACAATTTATTATTAGAAATATTGATACATGAACTACCATGTGAAAAATACCAGGACATTTTTATCCTATGTGAAGACATGCAAAAAGATAAATTCAAGAGAAAAAGTTCCTTGATGAACATGAAAGCAAGGGGATGGTGTCAGAGGATTTGGATGTTTAAAGTACATGAATGTGGGACTGAAATACCCACAGACAGTGGTTCCCTCTTTTGCGTGGTGCTTGGACACTCTTCCAACATTCGCCTTGGATGTCTTTGTCTACCTCCAGTGCTCAGCAAGTCCTCTTCTCAGGGTCACGCTTTTTTCTTTAGCTATTGAGAGAGGGGAAAACAGCCCATGACAGCTTGAAACTGGCCTGGACTATTGGCTAGACCCTGGCGTTACTAGGAGTTGGCCTGACATAGCTGTACCATGGTATTACGTGGAACATAAACCATTTCACATGACACCAACAACACACAAGGCCATTGTACTGTGAAAAATCAAAACAAAACCAAGAGATCTCTGTATCATATATGAACACAAAAACATAAGCATTGTCCAAACCACAAAAATGACCAAACAGCCCCCTGTGTTGGCCCATATGCATTAGCATCTTCACCTATTACAGCTTTAGCCTCACTTCCTGATTTGCTGTATTAAGCTACCAAATCAAAGACTTACCTCTGTTCCCTACACAGTATGGAACCCTGGGCAAAGCCCCAGACCTATATCCCATACACAAACCCGAGCCCTATAACAAATCCTTTCTAATATATTAGACACCTCACATCTCCCCAGTATGTGTGCTCCCTGCTACAAAGAACAATAAACCCAACTTGTTAAACTACAGGTATGTTCCTGGTGGTCTTTGGCTGAAGGGCAAAGACAAAACTATGGATTCAACTAAAGTGCTCATTACTTGGACCAGGACTCTCAACTCAGTAATAGTGTGAACATCTGGGACCCCTGGGCTTTTGACATGAACAAGATAGTTCATTTGACAAGTACTTTAAAACAGAAAGCAAGTAAACCCTTATGAGCACTTTGCTTGTCTGGTTTGCCTAAAAGAAAGATAATTTTGTTTAATGTAGGGCTTATCCCTCCTTTGTTTCCATAATTTGGAGTTAGGCAGTGCTGGCTTCTTAGTTGCATGGCTTGATAAAATTATCAAAGACCCCAGTTACTATCCAAACCCACTGTTAACCTTTTTTTGTGTATATATATATATGTTAAAATGTGTTTTTCAACACCTAAACTTTCTTTCCTCTCCCTGTAGAGAAAACAAAATAAAGCTTTACAGTGATAATTTCGTATCTGCCTGAAGCCAGCCAGCTTCCTTTCTTTTTTCATTTTGTTTTGTTTTGTTCCTCTTACTCTCCATTTCCCTCTCTTGGGAAACTAAACACTTAAACATTAACTAAGTTTGTCAGGGTCAAATTTCTCCTGCTATAATCATTCTAAAATACCTACATTGGCTTTATGAATTAATAAGTTGCTCTAACACAACATTGTAAATCAACTATAAGTCAAAAAAATAAAAAGTTGCCACCATTTCTATAACTTCTTTAAAATTGAAACTTAAAATTAAAACACAGATTAAAATTAAAATATGTAAAAAACTGTATTCAGATATATGGGATGATAACAAAAGATGTATTCTCAAATGATTCTTTGCCAATATTCTTCTCGGCTTTTGTAAAAAAATCTTTTTGGGCTTCCCTGGCGTCCAGGAGTTAGGACTCCACACTTCCAATGCAGGGGCCACAGGTTCAATCCCTGGTCGAAGAACTAAGACCCCACAGGCCGCTCAGCGCAGCCAAAAAAATTTTTAAAAATAAAATTTTTAAAAATGTTTTTGCTGTCACGATATATATATATATCCCTCTAATTTCTGTATATGCAATGTGAAAATGCAAAGGGGAAAATGCATCTCCATGCCAGTGCCCCTGGTAAAGTAAGCCAGCTTGCCAGCGTTCCCTGGGTAGGACAACGTAATAACTTTTAAAGAACATATTCTACTTACATGTCAAAATAAAGACAGATTAGGAAGTGTCTGGGAGCACAGCAATCCAAATTGTGAAAAATCTCCATCCCTTGACGCTCTCTCCTTCAGTCTGTGTCCTGTCATCTTCTGAAAGGCTGCTCTTCCTCGACAGGAGATTAGACCTCGCACATCCCACACGCCCTGTCAGAGATTCACTTATACACCTTTCCCTATACTCTCTAGATTTATATTCCCTCTGGATGATTTTACCCATGAAGACCATTGTTAATCATGACTCCCGGATTCTTATCTCCAGGTCAGACCATTTCCCCTGGATTCACTCACATCTGGCCGCAGGTATATTGTCTTTTGACCCCCATGCTTTTGTGCGTGCTGTCTCTCTGTCTAGAACACTCTGTCGTGTCAGGCTCACTCTTGCACTAGACCCATCTCAGGTGCCACTCTCCCTACCAGGCCGAGAAACACAGGTGCCCCTTCTCTGTTACTATAATACCCTGAGCATCTCCCCTTCTTAACGTGTAGCTTGCTAGATTATAATCATCTTTCTAATTATATGATAATCATTTTTCTTGACAGCCAGTTATCAATCATAGATGTAAAATGTAACATATGCTCAATAAATTGTTGAACGAACAGGTTCCATTTTTAATCTGAGTGGGTGCATCTAACAAGCTACTAATTCCAAACTAGGTTGTCCTTCAAGGGGGAAAAAATACAAATTCAGATTCACAAGGTTCATTTCGCTATTTACGACTCTCTTTTCTGTTATAGAGTGGATTGTAGATGTCTTATAGCTAGTAAAACAGCCATAAGCTTGTTTTTATGGTGCGCTAGACGAGAAGTCACAGAATTGCTAGAATGCCAGATGTTTACTAATTTCAATAGGTCCCGTGACTACTGCTACTTGCTCTAAATCCAGTTTCACATACTAATGGTTACTATAAATTGAGCACATTTCTATATGGGAAACTCAGTGCCTGCATTTACATTATCTCATTAACTCTGCCCCCAGATCCACTGATGTAACTCTATTATTATGCCCAATTAATAGATGAAACTGAGATTTAAAGAGATTGAGTAACATTTCCAAAATCACCCAACTACTAAGGAGGTGAGTGGATTTGAGCCCAGGTCTCATTCCAGAGAGTAAAAGTTCTTAAACACCATAGTATATGACCTTTCAACCATCGGAAGGAGATTTGTGAAGAGTTTGCATATAGTTATCACCAATTATGGGGCCAGACTAAACCTTTTGATTCCAGGCAGACAAAACTAAACAGACCAGTTCTCAGGGACACAAAGGCAAGACTGGCCCTACAGGAAAAAACAAAGAATGAACAAATCCTGGCCAAGTCACAACCTGCCACACTGAATGGCTTATCTCCATGGCAAAGCGCATGTGTGTATACACACACAACTATGGATTAGAAATCTACTAAGGACCAGAATTCAGGTCCCACCAGTTTTTGTCCTAAATCTTCTTCCATCAGGTCTCGTGCTTGAAAAAATATTGGCCTTTTAAGTTAACAATCATACATTGGCAAGAACTGTTTGTGCATCAAAGATCCACAGGCTGAACTGATTTGGCAAGGGGTATGCATTTTTAACTGCCAATAAACTATTCAGGTTTAAAAACCCCTCAAAAACAGAAATGGTGAGGGACTGACTGAAGCTTGCAGCAGGGGAAGAATTTTAGGGGAGCCTACGAATCTCTGGGACAGTGGTGGTCGAGGTAGGATGAGGATGGGGGTCATCACTGTACCTTGTATCTGGCCTGTTTTTATCTTCAGGTAACAGGGTTAGACTCCTGTGAATCTTTAGAGGGAAAAGAAAAGTTTATCTTATAAATGTCCTATCCTAATTTCTTTACCATTTGGTAATAATCTTTCACGTGCCTCAAATTTTTTAGGAAATTAAGACATAAATGTCAAAACCAGCACCTGATATACACTTTTATTTCCTCCACTGCCCATCACTCCACAAAGTGGTAACAATGAGAACTATTCCGAATAATTGGGCATTAAAAACAACAAAATCATATTAACTACAGTTACCTATTCCCTAACCTATAAAGGTAAGCCTATATCCCTGTAGAAAATGGTATTTCTTTCAATTTACTGAGCATCTAATATCTGGCATGCAATAAAGGAACAATCTCAGTCATCAAAATAGGTATTATGACTATTATTTTACATATGAGGAAGCCTTCTGAATAGAAGGTGGTAAGTGGAGTAAACAGCTGGACACCTTGGAAACTACCCCGGGTACATACCCTTGGTATTTTCTCACATTTCACATATTTATTAAAGCATTCCTGTGCCATTAATCAACACAACCCCAATAGGCATTGTTCGAATGAGGTCATTACTTTAGGCCTCCTAACAGGGGTATGTGTGGCCTGACCTTTGTATACTTCAATCTTGATCACATGGGAGAAGTAATCCCAACATTCATTCCACAAGCAACAGAGAGACACCAGTACTAGTGGAAGCTGAAGGGGAATTCTTTCTCTGATAGTAACTAATTTGTTCAGTGTCCTATCTTCAGGACACTGAACAAATAAGTGAGCTTTAAGAGTCAAAATCTAGTTGGTCTCATCTACAGCTATACCCCCATCACCCATCACCTAGTACTGTGCGTGGCATATAGAGATGCTCAATAAATACTGGGGAAGAAATAAAGACAGTCCATGTGAGAAAACGGACCAACTACGATACTACCAAGGATGAAGGCATACTCTTTTTTTTCAAGAAGACTTCAACTCTGACTCACAGGAAAGATGACTCCAAAGATGTGAAATCTGGGCTTCCGTGGTGGCGCAGTGGTTGAGAGTCCGCCTGCCGATGCAGGGGACGCGGGTTCGTGCCCCGGTCCGGGAGGATCCCGCGTGCCGCGGAGCGGCTGGGCCCGTGAGCCATGGCCGCTGAGCCTGCGCGTCCGGAGCCTGTGCTCCGCAACGGGAGAGGCCACAACAGTGAGGCCCGCGTACCGCAAAAACAAACAAACAAAAAAAGAAAACAAAAAAACCCCACAAAGATGTGAAATCTAAGCGGGGATCTTTTTTTGTGGACCATGAGGGCCAGGACCAAGCTTGTAGAAAAGGGTGAAATGGAAGGGTCAATTAAGGACAGAATAGGATTGCTAGTGTGTAACTTTCAAATTCCTGATCTGAAATGTGTTTCCCCCTGCATTTATATCATTTGTCCTTGCCTTTTCTCACATCTCACATATTTATTAAAGCATTACTGTGCCATTAAGCAACACAACCCCAGTAGGCATTGTTGGAATGAGGTCATTACTTCAGGCCAGTGGTAGAACATACGGGACATCAAGAGGGTGATTTGTTGTTGTAAAGCAAAATCAAACCAATTACATTTCCACAGGAATCTAATATGGTAGAGATAAGACCATTATGAAGCTAGAAACTTGAGAAAATCATTTTTAAAGCTCATAAGCGTATGTAACTCATGACTAAAGGTGCTGCAACATGAGTGTCAGGGGAACAAACTTCCAACCTCGTGACTCATGCTTCCGTATTACACATATTCCTGGATGTTTCCTTCATTTTAAAGAAATGTGAACATAAGCGTGTACATAAAAATATCTGATACCCAAAACACAACAGCTGTCAGGCCAAGAAAAATCTGTTGACACTGTGTCGTCAGAGCCACACTTCCAAGACGGCAAGTTATTTTACCTTTTGAAAAGTATGGCCGGAGAGACAACTTCCTGCCCAAGACCAGCTCGAAGCCACCTTCTCCTTCCTAGAACAGGTTCCTGAACTGCCCAAACAGGGCAGGGGAGCAAAGGCCCTACGAAGGGAACGTAAAAATAATTCCCCCAGCCGCATTCGCACCTACTCTGTCTCTCCTCCGCCTTCAGGCGAGGAGGTAGAGTTCCCAACTCTGCCCACCTCCAGGCCAGTGGGTCCCTTCTGGTCTCCCTTGTCCGCCTTGAGGGTGACCTGCGGACCAAAGCAGCCCAGAAAGTGGCTCAGGCCGACCCACCAGTACCTCCTCCAAAGGCCTCCCGGTTGCCCCCTGGGTCACCCGGCAGGCCCCCGCGATTACACAGTTCTCTCGACCAGACAACTTTCACCGACTTTATTGGCCCCCGACCCTAATGGGCCCCTCGCCGCCCACCTCCCCACTAGATCGCGCCAGCCCTCCATAACATCAACCGTATTCAAAAACACTGCGGGGTGGCTATGGAAAGAGCCTTTGCTGGGGAAGCCAGCTCTCCTGTGGCGGGGTCAGGGTCACTTGCTCTTCGCCTTCTGACTCTCCGTCTTCTTGGGCAGCAGCACGGCCTGGATGTTGGGTAGGACGCCGCCCTGGGCGATGGTCACTTTCCCCAGCAGCTTGTTTAGCTCCTCGTCATTGCGGATGGCGAGTTGCAGGTGGCGAGGGATTATCCTGGTCTTCTTGTTGTCCCGCGCAGCGTTGCCAGCCAACTCCAGGATCTCCGCCGTCAGGTACTCCAACACCGCTGCCAGGTACACCGGCGCCCCGGCTCCCACTCGCTCTGCGTAGTTACCTTTGCGCAGCAGTCGGTGCACTCGGCCCACCGGGAACTGCAGGCCCGCGCGAGAGGACCGGGACTTGGCCTTTGCCCGCACTTTGCCGCCCTGCTTTCCGCGACCAGACATGTT
This sequence comes from Physeter macrocephalus, assembly GCF_002837175.3. Taxonomy (NCBI): domain Eukaryota; kingdom Metazoa; phylum Chordata; class Mammalia; order Artiodactyla; family Physeteridae; genus Physeter; species Physeter macrocephalus. Next base: position 63,261,531 of record NC_041219.1, on the reverse strand, counting down.
TGTCTCTCGCCTAAAACTCCAGCTAGCGGAAAAAAAACCCAGCGGTCCAATTCCTAGAATGGGAGGGCGACGTACCTCATCTGAACCGCCTCCACCAACACTTTGCTGACACTAGGCAGCGCCTTCCCATTGGGCGCGGCAATAACCTCGACTCCGGTGACCAATGACAGGCAGGCTCTTCTCCCAATTAGAGCGCTGGCAGAAGGACCGCCTTCCCCAATTTGCTCAAATCAAAAGAAAAACTGCTAACCCTCATTTACATAACCTCCCATATGAATATCCTGGGCCCGACTGCTCCGCCTTTAGGGGTTCAGTCGAACTTACTGGATCCTGCGGTTTCAACGTCCTCGCTCACTCCCAGGAAAATAACGTCTTAAGAATTAAGTAACCGGGCTTCCCTAATGGCGCTAGTGGTATAGTGGTTGAGAATCCGCCTGACAATGCAGGAGACACAGGTTCTAGCTCTGGTCGGGGAAGATCCCACGTGCCACAGAGCAACTAAGCCCGTGTGCCACAACTTCGGAGCCTGCGCTCTAGAGCCTGCAAGCCACAACTACTGAGCCCGCATGCCACAACTACGGAAGCCCGTGCTCTTAGAGCCCATGCTCCGCAATAAAAGAAGCCACTGCAATGAGAAGCCCGCTCACGGCAACAAAGAATAGCCCCTGCTCGCCGGAACTAGATAAAAGCCTGCACGCAGCAACGAAGACCCAATGCAGCCAAAAATAAATAAATTAATTTTTAAAAAAGTAAAAAAATTAAGAAACCATGGTAAAAAAACAGAAAAATCCGGAAGGAGAGCTACTCTGTCTAAAGTACAAGGCCTGAAGCAAGAAATGCCTCTAGCACTTGAGGTCGCAGGGTATGCCCCCAATTTTGACAGATTATTATTATTATTATTATGGACACTTTTTATTCTTGTAAACAAGAGAGATCTCTAACTTGAAAATGTTCTAACCTTGATTTCTTAGTAAATATTTAAAAGCCAACCTATTTTACCATTACAAGAATCCTGACTCTTCAAGACTTTTCTTCTGTGAGTCAAGGATTAAAATCATGTGGTACAATTTGACTATTTAGGATTTTTTTTTTCAGTCATCCAGACAGTGTTCTGAGAGCTCTTTTAATTCTTCTTTAACAACAATAACTAACTTTTTTTGTGCTATGGAGATGGGTAAGGATAGGTAAATAATACGCATTTAGGTATATATAAATATTTACCATAAAGCTTTCCTGCTGGAAAGGCTTATTCGTGAGGACTAGGGACAGGGAGCACAATTTACTAAAATATTCATTCCTCAAGGTGTTACGTACCTGGGAAAGAGTTATGAAGCTTCCTCTAAATACCGCTTTTTATCCCAGTAAACCCTTTTGGGAAGACAGTCCCATCTCCTAGAGGGGCGACAGTACTCAAAAGTTTCGTTTTTGCTCAGGGATTCTCTTAAGAAAAGAATGGAGAGCCTCCTAATTGGGGATCTGCAGTATAAATCACTATTTAAAGCCACGATCACAGCATCCATTATTTTACAAGAACTTTGAATTTTTAAGTGAGAACCTCGGGTTTTAATGAAATAAGAATATTACAGTATTTTAACTAAATAATCACAGAAATAGTTATTTGATTGAAAACCAAAAAACGCGCTTCGGCTGGAGGCGGCGGAGGCAGTAAATTCTGCCAACTGTTTAGAAGAATCAAGGGAAAAGTCTGGGGGGATTGGGGGGGAATGGGTAAGGTTAGACTTTTTGAAAGAATTTTAGTTCTTTCTCCACGGGGCCCCAAAAGAGAAATAAGAACCATTAAAATATTTTCTCTACCCCAACTAGTGACTTAAAAAGATCCACAGGTGTAAAGCAATTGCTTTTAAATTTAACATGTAGTAAAGCATTCCTGGTTCCTATTGATTTTCACATTAGTCTGAGAATGGTATTATAAGAGTAAGCATTCCGTTTGAAAACTATAAAATTAGAATTCCCGCGCCTGAGAGAGAGAGAGAGAGAGAGAGAGAGAGAGAGAGAGAGAGAGAGACAGGGGCGAACGAGGTGGAGGAAAGAGAGTAGGGAAACCCAGCGCGCACTGGATCTGGCCTACCGTTTTTTAAGCGTTGAGAAAAGGCAAAATAAATTTTATCGAGTCTTTCCTCAATTTCATGGCAAAAATAAGAAAAACCTTCCCAAATAAGCAAACAAGAAATTTTATAGGGAGGGAATTAAAAAAAAGAAAAAGAAAGCAATGTCCTGGAGCCTATAGCTCCGCCCACTTTCTTGAGGTTTTCAAACAGGTCCGCTAGAAGGAACTATAAGCCCAGGTTCACAGCTCAGAACTACTCGTAGCTTGCTTTTTGGTTTTAGGCGTGTCGTCGTGAAAGATGTCTGGCCGAGGTAAAGGTGGCAAAGGGCTGGGTAAGGGAGGCGCTAAGCGCCACCGGAAGGTCTTACGGGACAACATCCAGGGTATTACGAAGCCCGCCATTCGCCGTCTGGCTCGCCGTGGTGGTGTGAAGCGCATCTCTGGGCTCATCTATGAGGAGACCCGGGGAGTGCTCAAAGTGTTCCTGGAGAACGTGATCCGTGATGCGGTGACTTACACGGAGCACGCCAAGCGCAAGACGGTCACGGCCATGGATGTGGTGTATGCGCTGAAACGCCAGGGCCGCACCCTCTACGGCTTCGGCGGCTGAGGTGTGCCTGCGGCTTATCTCCAGATCCCAAAAGGCCCTTTTTAGGGCCCTCAAAACGTCAAGAAAAGAGTTGGTAGTGCTTAAGCTGCCGTGTGAATGTGCAGATAGGTGCTTCAAATGAAGCGTTTAGGTTGCAGCTGCTCCAGTGGGTGAATTGGGGTTAGGCTTGAGGCTTGGGGAGGTTGTGAACAGCAGAGCTCGAGCGGGGAACCCAGCGTCCGCGCTTAGAACGTAGCCTGGGAAATGCGGCGCAGGACAGTAGTGACCTTGCTCTCCGTTTCAGAGTCGGACTGCCGACTTTGGATTCCTTTTGGGAAAAGAAGGGAACGTTTCCTTTCGAAACCCACGTCTTGGAAGTGGTAGACACTTTTTAGCGGCGGAGATTTCGGGCCCTGAGCATATATAGAATGGCTTGTATGCAAATAGGGTGAGCCGGCTATCCACTTCCGATTGGATAGGAGGCGTCAGAGGGGTGGTTCTCGCTGGTGCGTCCCGCCCCGTCTCTGAGACCGCGATGTCGCGGCGTCCAATAGGAAAGCTCGAGGTGCAGGCCTAGTGTGGCGCGCCGGAGTCTGCCGGGTGTGAATATTTTATTTTTTCACTGACTTTGTGAGTAAGGGGTAACCCAGCTCAGGCGCAGAATGTAGGGTGGCTGCGTGTGAGCGAAGTCCAAGGCTGAGCCTGAGCCCTCGGCCCCTGCGCTACCCGTGGGTCAGCTGCACAAAGATAGACGCGCCGAACAGGTGAGCGTCCCGACCCCGGAGTACCCGGCTGCGGTGCTCGAACCCCTAGCGGTGGGAATCCAGGAGTTAGCCGGCAGCGTGGCCGGGGCGCAGGGCAGCGTCCTGCCCAGCATCCACGCGCTGCTCTTGCTCGGGAGAGAGGGTAGTGTGGCCCGGTAGCAGCCGGGAGATAAACCCTCACTTCCTAGTAAAAGTCGTTTTCCGAATCGCGGGCGGGGCTGATGAGAGGAGAGAGGAGGCGAGTTGGGTTCTAAGGAGTTCCGTGAAAAGGGTGTGGCGAGAGAGCTGTGTAGTCGTGGAGTCCTACGCAGTGATCCCTCCCGGGAGAGCAAGGAGCGGTCCGTTTGCGGGCGCTTTCCTGGGTCGCCGGCGGAGCTGGAGACGGGGCCCCACCTGCGTGCCGCAGGCAGGGGCCGCCAGCGGGGCGAGGCGGGAACCGGTCATTCAAGGGCCTCGCTCGACTCCTGGCTCTGTCACTCCTAACTAACCTGTTTATATGAGGGAAATGGGGAAGGGGCTTAAGGACCCCAAATGCGGTGTGATCCCATGCACCTTAACTGATCTCCCCCAGCTCCGGCTTGTCTAGACATCGTGAAATCACTTAGCTTCCTAGAGGTGGTTGCCTGGATTGGCTTTGGGGTAATTTCCCAGCCTTGACAGCGATGTATGTGTATCTCATTTTAAGCGATATATCAATATATCTCATATGTACTCTAGCCAGGGAAACATTTCTTGTATTCCCCCAGCAGGCTGGCATCATATCATTTATTGAATATCAGGCACTTTGGGACAAATTGTATTCCATGATTGCATTTGATTCCCCAGCAAATTTACGAATTATTTATTATTACCATTTTACAGATGAGGAAACTGATACGGGGTGGGGGGCAGAACTGAGCCAGGATTTGAACCCAGTCCTGTTGGATCCTGCACCCTTTGACCCTAACCTTTACGTGCTACCTGCTGACTCTGCCAGGGAAGCTCCCGTCCCTGTTCGCTGACATTTCACTTCTAAGTGCTTTCTTCTACTCCATACTCAAGTGTATCCATGGTGCTGGTATTAATTAAATTTCTGGGGCAGTGAGACAGTCCCATAAGTTCAACTTTATTTAATTCAAGTGAAAAAGCCCCTGAGTTACTTAAAAAGAAGCAGCAGGGTCTGGCACACTTCTGTGCCGTTGTATTTGTTGAGTGAGCGAATGAGTGAATTTGAGTAGATAGGTAATGTACCTATTAAATCCCCGATTTAGTGTGAATCAGATTATTGAGGATGAAGGTGGGACTGCAGTGGAGCATGAAAATAAGTATTCATATGATAATTTAAAATATTCTTTAAGTATTTAAGTTATTTGGATTTAATTTTTTGTTTATATTTTTGATGGTGGCCTCAATTTTTTTGAACCTGTCTAGTGGAACTTTATTTTCTCTTGTAGCACAGCTTTTTTGTTTTTGTTCATGTTTTATGTACTTTATAAAATATGACCAAATTATTTGAACACGAGAAATCTTTTGTTTTTGTCTGTGAGTATGAGTCCCATGGTAGTGTCCAGTCCTGAAGTAATCATTTTCCAAACCAAAACTGGGTCACATGATTTGAGAATGCAAGATATCTGAAATTAGAACTGACTGAGATTTTCTGAAGTTGACTAAAAATGCCTTCCTACACTTTTGTTGAACTTAATTTAAAGCTGTTCTATAAGGCTTTTCTTACAATGTGAATGAAATGCTGTTGAAATTAGATCCTGGAGCAAAGTCATCTCTTCTGAATTTGAACATTTAATGCCTCTTTTGTCCCAAGAATTGTTAACTTTTGAAGATTCAGAGATAAATAAGCCATCAAGAAGCTTCTATTTTCCAAGTAAAGAGCGAGGGAGGGAGAAGACATTTATGTGGTACACATGTGGTTTGCTATAATGGAGTGGCATGATTGAAATGCTCTTGGTGTACAGAACAAATTTTATCAGGCCTAGGGGTGTCTTCAAAGATCAGGTAACATTTGTTCTGAGCTGAAGGCCCTTTGGGGAAGGAGAAGGCCACAGCAAGCTTGGGGAGCAAACAGCGTGAACAAATGCCAGAGTAATTTCTAGGCATGATGTATTTGGGAAACCTTCTAATGTTGGATATTTAATTTGTCCTGTTGCCTGAGAATAATGTGATGGACCAGGTAAACAGTTGGATATAAATTGAAACCAAGTCCAAACAAGCCAATAGAAAAATGAGTAAAAGACAGTGGAAAAACATGGCCAATAAGCATAGAAAGAGATGTTCAGTTTGATGAGTCATCAGGGAATTGCAAATCAAGACCACAGTGAAATGCAATTTTTCATTTACTAGATTGGTAAAAAATTTTAAAATGACAGTAGTAAGTGTTGCACAGAATTTCTTATAACACTAGTAGGAGTATAAAGTGATTCAACTATTTTTGAAACAAAACTTTGTCATTGTCTTGTGAACTTGAAAATAGATTCACATTTATGCCGAACCAGCAATTCCACTCCTGGATATTTACCCTAGGGAAATGATAGCACTTATGTACATGGTGCATGTTCACTAAAGTTATTGGTAGAGCTCTTCACAGTAGCAAAAACAAACCAGCTGCACATGGACAAGAGACTGGATGAATAAATTATGGTGTGATATAATTTGGCAGTCAGAATGAACTGATAAACACAGTCAATTCATGGTGGTCTACAACACATGAAGACTTGTGTCTTTATTTATTTGGCAAGTATATATTCTAAACTAATATATGGTTGAAGATCACCTGTGGGAGTCCTGAGGAACTAACTGAGTATTGCTGCCTTCCACAGAAAATTAACATTTTCTTCTCCTTTGGGCTGGATGCTGCTATCAACCTGTGATCATTTTAGCACCCTGTGGGTGTCCCAGCTTGTTGAAGAGGCGTGTATTCTACTTTGCCTCCTTACAGATTTATTCTCCATTACAACCCTAGAGTGGATGCTTGCTTACCTCTCACCTTCAGTTGTTATTTCACTGTCCTTTTATTTTTTGTTCTTTGATTTTCCTTATTTTCTTCTGGCCATAATAATGCAGCGTTTGTGCTAGAAGGTTCATTCAGATTGTGTAGATTGCCAAACTGCTGTAAGTGGATTTCACTAACTACAGCATTTGAATTTATGTGTTTTCCCTGACTAGTTTGTGAACTCCTTGAAAGCAAGAATCTGATTCATATGTGTACCCCTAGAACCTCGGACCTAGAATTTGGAATACTCATAGGCACATATTAATGTTTTGGGAAAATTATCTATTTGATATTATGTTAACACATCTTACTAAAATGAGTTGTTTTCCATATATTTTAATTTTCTGAAAAGACTTTATACCATGACAATTATCTGTCCCTTAAATTTATTAGTAAACCATTTGCCTTGACCTGCCCTGGAGGTTATGCTTTGGTTATCTTTTCAGATTCTTTGACCATTTTTATTGGTCAGCAAAGTGACCTGACAGGTGGAGAGAAGGGCTACCTTAAATATCATATGTGCAATATTAAAAACTAATAAACAAACAAAAATTGTAGTTGATGTTTACCCTTAAGTAATTCTTTAATAACTGGTATTAAACATTATGATAATGATTATATTCTGATAATAAGAAATAAGTTTGCTTATTATCAAATCCAAAATTCTACCTAAATATTTTTGTACTTACATACATAAATACCTACATATTTTGTATTCTAAGGTTATCTTTCACAAAACTCTTTTCCTTGAGCTCACTCAAATAATAGTGTCCCAAAATCCGAACAACTGCTTTACTATCTTGAAGACTATAATCGTGCATAACAATAAGTACTTGGTGTCTGATACTTTCTTATGGTATATATGAAATTTGATTAAAAGCAAGCTATCTTAGAGATAAATTTTATATTAATCTTGCAATTTGCTATAAAAAAGAGATACTTTTATATTTTCAATTAAATACCTGCAATTCTGCATCATCTTTACTCATCTTCATTGTCATAATCATTGCTGCTAAACTCTTGGGTTTTTGTTTTTTTGTTTTGTTTTGTTTTGTTATTTATTTTATTTATTTATTTTTGACTGCACTGGATTTTTGTTGCTATGTGCAGGCTTTCTCTAGTTGCAGCGAGCGGGGGCTACCCTTTTGTTGCAGTGCGCGGGCTTCTCATTGCAGTGGCTTCTCTTGTTGTGGAGCACAGGCTCTAGGCTCCCAGGCTTCAGTAGTTGTGGCACGTGGGCTCAGTAGTTGTGGCTCGTGGGCTTAGTTGCTCTGCGGCATGTGAGGTCTTCCCAGACCAGGGCTCGAACCCGTGTCCCCTGCATTGGCAGGTGGATTCTTAACCACTGCGCCACCAGGGAAGCCCTAAACTCTTGTTTATTCACTGAAGAATAAGATAAAGAAACTGGAGGAAGGTGCTGCCTGAGTTCAGCCTTTTTAGGAAATAATTTTCTTATAGTTTTGTTTCTCTGCAACTTATAGTGGTTTTATATTTTTAACTTAATCTGACAGTTAGCTTTTAATAGAATTCAGTCCATTCACATTTAAACAACTATAAGCATGATTTTTTCTTTCCATCTTTATGTTTTTCTATTGCTGTTCCTTTTTGCTACTACTACTGTTTTTATCACGACACTGTGGCAGACATCACTGGCAGACATCCATTATCCATTCTCCCGTTTGTTCTTAATACCAGAACCTAAATTTTTGGGGGAGTGATAATGCACTCAGGAGAAAAACTGTATTTCCAAGGCCCCTGTGGTGAGAGGAGGGCTGTATGGCTGGCGGAAGCTGTGGGTGGAGCTTCTGGGAAACCTGACTAAAAAGGAGGGTAACTCAGATGAGAGATCCTTTGTAGTTCCCTTTTCCTCCTCTTTTTCTACTTGGAGTGTGGGAGTAATCATGGCCGGGTAGCACTTAGGAGATGGCATTGAAAAAGGAAGTCGAATATTCAGGATATTGGAACAAAAAAATGAAAGGAGCCTGGACAGTGATGACCTCGTGAAGCCACTGTTGTCAGCCTTGAGTGGTCTACTTTCAGGGGCATGAGGGAAAAAATAAACTTGTATTGTCGGTAAGACCCTGTTATTTCAGGTTTCTATTACTAATCACCCCAAAGTAATACCAAACTGGCAGAATGTATATTCCCCTTTCTTCTTTGTTAATTTAGAAGTAATACTGTATTTTTTATTACTGGTTACATTCTCTTTTGACATGCAGAGTTAAACCATATTTCTTTACCCTTTTTATAAAATACCAGCTTTTGCACATCCAGCCCCTTCACTGTTCCCCCTGCCTCAGAAAGTGGAGATTTCAGAATATATGTACTTCCCCGCCTTCTACCTTTACTCTCAGGTTAACACCTTTTTAATAGTTTTATTTTCTTCTTTATATCCCCTGTCAACTCCAAAGATTTGTTGAGATGATTTAGCACTTTAATTCTAGACTGTTATGATTTCTCTTGCAGAGTGCCTTTTTTTTTCAAGAATCATTATTTAGCATTTATATTGCAAATTCCCAATCACTGTATCATTATCTATTCAGACTTAATTATACATACATTGCAGGAATCATAGCTCACTACTATTTGTTCTCTTCTTCATCTTCCCTGATTTTGAAGTCTCTGTTCTGATTTCTTTTTTTCTTTTCTTTTTTTTTTTTTTTTTTTTTTTTTTTTACTTTTGGCTGTGCCATGCAGCATGCAGGATCTTCCCCAATCAGGGATTGAACCCATGCCTCCTGCAGTGGAAGCACGGAGTCCTAACCACTGGACCACCAGGGAAGTCCCCTGATTTATTTATCAATTGAGTAGTCCTTTTTGAAGAATTTTCCTTAGGTGAGGTATGTGGGTAATAGAATCTATGAAATTTTGCAGCTCTAGGAATATCTTTCCTTCACCCTGACTGGTAAATGTTATCTTAATGATATATAGACCCTTAAGTTGTAGCTCTTTTTTTTTCTCAGAAGTCTGGATAGTGTTCCATGGTCCATCAGCTTCCAATGTGCAGCTAAGAAGTCCCATGCTCGTTCACTGGCCTTTATTCATTTATTATTTGTGAGATTTTATTTTTATCCTTGGAGTTCAGTCATTTTACCAGGATATGTTTGAAGCTATTTTGTTCTTGTATTCCATTACTGTGGTAACTCCTTTTCAATCTACTGACTCAACTTATTCTTCACATTAGGGAACTACTTTCCCTGAAGCAGAGCCTAGGACAGGGCTTGGGTGCAGATGATTTACTGAGGGAGTGCTTTTCAAGAAAATGTGAGGGCACAGTGGAAGCCAGGTAGGGAAAGGAAGTTGTTTCCAAGGGCAGGTAAAGTCTAGCCTTGGTCTGATCTACAAGAGTTTCTGGAGAGGGAATTAAAACTCTGAATTGTCCCATCTTAAAGCAGAGGCCACAAAACATGTATAATATAAACATTTTAAAATTTTCTGAGGTAAACGTATTATTTTTAAAATAAAAAATTATGATTAAATATTTTATTGTGGTATACTCAAACATGGTTTTATCCATCTTTCTTGAGCTTTTTTGGTGTTGTTCTGGATTATGTCAGTTTATTTCTTTTTCTCAGTTTTATTGAGAAATAATTGACATACATCACCAATGGTTTGATTTGCCTATATTGTGAAATGATCACCACAATAAGTTTAGTTAAGAACCATCATCTCATATAGATACAATAAAAAGAAAAGAAATCCTCCTCACGTTGAGAACTCTTAGGATTTTGTCTGTTAACAACTTTCCTCTGCAGTTGACCTTGAACAACTCAGAGGTTGGAAGCACCAACCCCTGTGCAGCTGAAAATCCTCCTATGACCTTACAGTCAACCTCCTCATTCGGTTCCAAATTTGTGGATTTAACCATCCACAGATCATAGTACTGTAATATGTATTTACTGAAAAAAATTCATGTGTAAGTGGACCTGTGCATTTTAAACCCATGTTATTCAAGGAATAACTATATCATCCAGCAGTGTTAACTATAGTCATCATGTTGTACCTGATATTCCTCGTACTTATTTATCTTATAACTAGAAGTTTGTACCTTTTGACCACCTTCCTCCAATTCCGCCTCCCACCACCCCTCTTCTATACACAGATCTGATCCCTGATCTCTTTTTCTGTTTTCTATAAGTTTGGTGTGTTTGTTTGTTTTTTTTTTTGTTTTTTAGATTCCACATATAAGTGAGACCATTCAGTATTTGTTTTTTCTGTCTGACTTATTTCACTTAGCATAACGCCTTCAAGGTTCATCCGTGTTGTCACATGTGGTAGGATTTCACTGTTCTTTATGGCTGAATAATATCCCATTCTTTATCCATTCATCCATCAATGGACACTTAAGTTATTTCCGTATATTGGCTATTTCAATAGTGCTGCTATGAACATTGGTGCAGATATCTTTTCAAGTTAGTGTTTTCATTTCCTTTGGATATATTCCAAGAAGTGGAATTGCTGAATTGTATGGTAGTTCTATTTTTAATTTTTTGAGGACACTCCATATAGTTTTTTATAGTGGCTGCTCCAATTTACAATCACACCAACAATGCACTAGGGTTCCCTTTTCTTCACGTCCACACCAACATTTGTTATCTGTTGTCTTTTTTATGATGGCCATTCTAACAGGTGTGAGGTGATATCTCATTGTGGTTTTAATTTGCATTTTCTTAGTGACTAGCGATGTTGAACATCTTTTCATGTACCAGTTGGCCATTTGTGTATCTTTGGAAAAATGTCTATTCAGGTTTTTGACATTTTTTAGTTGAATTAGTTGCTTTTTTTGCTTTTCAGCTTTATGAGCTCTTTATGTATTTTGGATTTTAACCCTTTCTGAGATATACAGTTTACAAATATTTTTCCCATTCTGTAGGTTTTCTTCACTTTGTTGAGAGTTACTTCTGCTGTGCAGCTTTTTGTGTAGTTTGATGCAGTTCCACTTGTTTATTTTTTGCCCATTAGCTGTGATTTACAAAACAACCATGACCAACACCCATGTTAAGGAGCTTTTTTCCTACATTTCCTTCTAGGAGTTTCATGGATTCAGATCTTACATTTAAGTCTTTAATCCATTTCATGTTAATTTGGGGGAGTGGTATAAGATAGGGGTCAATTTTCTTTTTTTTACATGAATATCCAATTTTCCCAGCAACATTTATTAAAGAGATTGCCATTTCTCCACTGAGTATTCTTGAATCCCTAGTTAAATATTAGTTAACCATTTATGCTTGGGTTTATATCTGGCTCTCAGTTCTTTTCTGTTGGTCTATTTGTCTGTTTTTATGCCAGTACCATACTGTTTTAATTACTATAGTATTATAGGATAGCTTGAAATCAGGAAAAGCCTCCTGCTTTGTTCTTCTTTCTCAGGATTCCTTTGGCTATTTGTGATCTTTTGTGGTTCCATATAAATTTTAGGAGGTTTTTTTCTATTTCTGTAAAAAAAAAAAGGCATTGGAATTTTGATAGAGATTGCACCAAATCTATAGATGGCTTTTGGTAGTATTGACATTTTAACAATATTAATTCTTCCAGTCCATGAATGTGGGATACCTTTCTATTTATTTGTGTCCTCTTTGATGTCTTTCATCAGTGACTTAGAGTTTTCAGAATAGAATTCTTTCACCTCCTTGGTTAAATTTATTCCTAAGTATTATATTGTTTCTGATTCTATTGTAAATAGGATTAATTTCTTTATTTCTTTTTCAGAAAATTTGTTGTTTGTATATAGAAACGCTACTGATTTTTCTATGCTCATTTTATATTCTGCAGCTTTACTGAATTCATTTATTAATTTTAACAGTTTTTTGGTTGCGTCTTCATCTGCAAGTAGAAATAATTTTCTTCTTCCCCAGTTCTGATAACTTTTATTTTATTTTCTTGCCTGATTGCTCTAGCTAGGACTTTAACCTTTCACCACTGAGTATGATGTTTGCTCTAGGCTTCTCATGTATGGCCTTTATTTTGTTGAGATATGTTCCTTCTGCACCTAATTTGTTGATTGTTTTTATCATAAACAGTTGCTGTATTTTGTCAAATGCTTTTTCTGCCTCAGTTGAGATAATCATATAATTCTTTTCTTTCATTCTCATTGGGGGATTTTTGATTATGCAGATTTTCTGTTTCTTCCTGATTCTGTCTTCGTAGGTTGTATGTTTCTAAGAATTTTTTCACTTCTTCCACGTTGTCCATTTTTTTGGCATATAGTTATTCACAGTAGTCTCTTATGATCCTTTGCATTTCTGTGGTATCATTTGTAATGTCTCCTTTTTCATTTATAATTCTGTTGATTTGGGTTCTCTCTTTTTTCCTTGGTTAGTCTAGCTAAGGGTTTGTCAGTTTTCTTTATCTTTTCAAAGAACCAGCTCTCAGTTTGGTTCATCTTTTCTGTTGTTTTTCTGTTCTCAGTTTCATTTATTTTTGCTCTAATCTTTATTATTTCCTTCCTTCTGCTAATTTTGGGCTCAGTTTGCTCTTCTTTTTCTAGTTCCAGAGGCATAGAGTTAGAATTTTTATTTGGCTTCATGCAAAATGGATAGCAGAACCTAGATTCTTATGCTAGTCACATGGCAGGCTTTTTTTCCCTTGGTCTTTGCAGAGTAGAATGTAACTATTAACAATCTGGACAATATAACTTTTACACTGTTGGAGTGAAAGATATGAAGGAACCATAGAGGAAATGATAGAAGCGATAATATTCTCAACTTACAAAAAAGGGGATTGAACTTAAAATTCCTATGTGAAGTGGGGCTGAGATATCTGTAAGGACATCGTAACATTTTTTTTCTATTTGATTTGATACCATATACTCATATTACTTTGTTAACTTTTTTTAAATATCCATTTTGAGAAACAGCAATTTATAATTTTAGTGAGAGTAATGTAGTAATTACCCAGAAGCACATAAAATTTCCCTTTTATTGTTATCTGTGAACTGTTTATAAGGAATTTTAATTTCTGCTTGGTCATTAATTACCTCTACCAGTGCATATTAATATTTCAGTATTATCTCCAATACTATCTCATAGGAAAGATACAACCCAGTACAGCACCTTCAATCTGTCTAGATCTTTTCAGAAAGCCATTGTCTTTGATAAAGTTACATATATTCAGACCCACTGAAAGACTAATTCCTGGTGTGTGGTGAATTGGGGTTTTTCAGTGAAATCTGCTTCAGTCACCAACCAAAGAGATTGTTGCCAGGAAGAAACAAATGAAGCCATGGTTTTAGTTGGAGATTAATTTGAAAATCATGCCACATTAAATGCCAAGTATATATCCAAGTTTTGAATTCTAGAAGGACCTTGTGCATGCGTGGGGAGAGACAGAGAGCAAATTCTCCAGTGTCTCTTCTTATAAGGGCACTAATCCCATCATGAGGGCCCCATCCTCATGACCTCATCTAACCTCACTTTCCTCCCATAGGCCATATCTTCAAAAATCATGATATTGAGGGGTAGAGCACCAACATATGAATTTTGGAGGTCACAAATATTCAGACCATAATACATGCCTTGTATGTTCAAGGAATACCCAGATGGCCAGTGAAGGTCAAGCAGAGTTGGCTAAAGAAAGACTGGGAGGAGATGCAGTCTGGGGGTCTGTTGGCTTAAGATACTGGAAGAGCATTGCGCTTTATTCTGAATGAGATGGGGATCCACTGGAGGATCTTAAGCTGAGGAGTAATATGATCTGACTTATAATTTAAAAGAGCTAGTTTGTTGGTGGTGAGGAATATAAACTGTAGGGGGCAAGAATATAAGAGATGATGATAGTTTGGACCAATGTCAGTAATTTAATTCTAAATGTATTTTGAAGGTAGAGCCAACATATTGGAAATTAGAGAGGAATTGGATGTAGAATATAAAAGAAAAAGAAGAATCAAGGAGGGCCTGAGAGGACTTCCCTGGTGGCGCAGTTGTTAAGAATCCACCCGCCAATGCAGGGGACGTGGGTTCGAGCCCTGGTCTGGGAAGATCCCACATGCCACAGAGCAACCAAGCCTGTGTGCCGCAACTACTAAGCCTGTGCTCTAGAGCCTGCGAGCCACAACTACTGAGCCCACATGCCACAACTACCAAAGCCCATGCACCTAGAGCCCATGCTCCGCAACAAGAGAAGCCACCGCCATGAGAAGCCCACGCACCGCAACAAGAGTAGTTCCTGCTCACCGCAACTAGAGAAAGCCCACGTGCAGCAATGAAGACCCAAGGCAGCCAAAAGTTAATTAATTAACTAATAAATTTTTTAAAAGTGGTATTATTATTAACAAAAAAAAGGAGGGGGCTTCCCTGGTGGCGCAGTGGTTGCGCGTCCGCCTGCTGATGCAGGGGAACCGGGTTCGCGCCCCGGTCTGGGGGGATCCCACATGCCGTGGAGCGGCTGGGCCCGTGGGCCATGGCCGCTGGGCCTGCGCGTCCGGAGCCTGTGCTCCGCAACGGGAGAAGCCACAGCAGAGGGAGGCCCGCATACCACAAAAAAAAAAAAAAAAAAAAAAGGAGGGCCTGAGAAAGTAGAGTGGTAGAAGAGTAGAGTTATAATTACTGAGATGAGAACAACTTGGGGAGGAGCAAGACTGGAGAGAGGAGCTGAGGAAAACAGTAGTGCAGTTTTGGACATGAGAAATTTAAAATATGTATTAGACATCCAGGTGGAAATGTCAAGTCAGCAGTTATATATAACATTCTTGAGGTTAGGGGAGAAGTCAAGGTTAGAAATATATGTGTTTTGGGCTTCCTTGGTGGTGCAGTGGTTGAGAGTCCGCCTGCCGATGCAGGGGACACGGGTTCGTGCCCCGGTCTGGGAAGATCTCACATGCCGTGGAGCGGCTGGGCCCGTGAGCCATGGCCGCTGAGCCTGCGCGTCCGGAGCCTGTGCTCCGCAGCGGGAGAGGCCACAACAGTGAGAGACCTGCGTACCGCCAAAAAAAAAAAAAAAGAAAGAAATATATGTATTTAGGTGTTATCAGCATATAGACAGCATTTGGAGTCTTGAGTTAGATGAAGCCCATCTCTTAACTCATAACTCCTTTTTAAGAGCAAAGAAACCTTTTCAGAGATCCCTGAAAAACCTTCCCACATGTCTCACTTGCCAGAATAAAGTCACATGGCCATGCCTAAGCTCATCATTACAAAGGCAATGGGACCATTGCAACTGAATCAATTAATTAGGAGTCACCTCCTGGAGCAGGGGAGGAGCCAAGCCTCCCAGAAGCTCATGTTAGCATGAGGATTAGCAGATAGCTGTACAAATTGTGGTTCTGCCAGGAAAAAGGAGGGATGGGCCTTATAATCATTATAGATGTCTTTAGCAGCAGAGATCAAATTTCAGTGGCAGCTTTTAAAGGTCTGGCATTTTCCTCCTTCTGCCAGCAGGTGGGAGTATTTCCAGCAGTCTTTTTCTTGTCTTCTATATTACTTACCGATACCACCTCCTCTTCAGCTTTCTTCTGCTGCCAAAGGAAAGTGAAAGGAAGTGTGACATGTTACAGTGAAAAATAAGATACTTTTTTTTACCCATGTGGCAGTTTATTCTGTATTAAATACTTTCATGAGCTAATCTCTAATGGATATCTCACTTTAGTAAACTTTATTAATTAATCCATCAATTTTGACATAAACTAAGCTGGGCTTATTCTTACCTTGACTGAGTTGTTTTGATAGTTAAAAAATAATGGATGTAAATTATTTAAATAACTTTCCGCAAAAACTTTGCTATGAAATCAAAGCTTTAATTACTCACCTTAATTTGATTCTGGAAAAGCTTACCGAATCTTAGATACCTAAGTATGAAGTTGTCTTCTCTTTCCTTTTATCTTCTAATTGTTGCACTAGTAATACAAAATTCATTTTGTGTGCAAAATAGTTTTCTGTTTCATATATATAAATTAGACTAATACAGTTTCTTGACAAAAGAAGAGACTTAATTGCATTACTCACAGTTTAAACACTCCTCCCACATTGTAAAGAAGATATACAGATAAATATTCATTGTGCACTTTCCTTATTATCCTCTTTCTTTTCTGTGACCCTCATACTCACAGAACAGCTTTGCACTGGGCCAATAATGCCATTTAAGGCTAACCATCTTTCTCTTTCCCTCACAAACTTGGGCAACTCCTGCCATCTCAGGTATTTAACTGTTTATTGCTCAGTTAATGGATCTGGGAGCCAGTCTAGTCATGGTGTAAAGGAAGAAAATTAAAGACAAAGTTCAATAGTAGATTTCCACTTCCAAAATAGTAAGGTAGATGTAGTTTGCCATGTTCCTCCTGCTAAGTACACCAAAACCCTGGGCACTATATATGAAGCAAATAAAAGAAGACTCTAAAAGGTGTAGAGAAAAAGACAGATTGACAAGGGAACTTGAATCCAATGAACAACAAAGTGGTGAGTTTTCTGGGTTTTCTTTTTGGCCTGTAGATCCCAGTCTTGGAACTGCAGAAGCTAGAAAACTGGAAACACTAACAAATGCAGACAAAACAAGCCCAACAAAAGCCTGCTCTCTAGCTGGAGGAAAGGGAAGCCTAACAAGACAGAAAACTTTTAGGCGATAACAACTCTCTCCAGCCAAATACCAAAGAAAAACTGTAGTCTCACCCCACCTCTACCAGAAAAGGAGCTCGGATTTCCACCCTTGCTGGGCTGTAAGAAGGCATGAGTGAATAACCTAGACTCCTATCTCCACCTGGCAGTAATGAGGCTATGTCTCTCCCTTTCCCTGCCAGAGTGATGTCTAAAGAAGACAGATAAAGCAGAAGGTTAAAATAAAATTCAGAGTCTCATAGTATAATATCCAAATGTCCAAATTTCAATAGAAAATCATGTTATACCAAGAACCAGAAAGGCCTCAAACTGAATGAAAAAAATAATCAATAGATGCCAACATTGAAATGATAGAGACATTAGAATCATCTGTCAAATATTTTATTTTATTTATTTATTTTTTTTTTTGTGGTACACGGGCCTCCCACTGCTGCGGCCCCTCCCATTGCGGAGCACAGGCTCCAGACGCGCAGGCTCAGCGGCCATGGCTCACGGGCCCAGCCGCTCCGCGGCACGCGGGATCCTCCCGGACCGGGGCACGAACCCGCGTCCCCTGCATCGGCAGGCGGACTCTCAACCACTGCGCCACCAGGGAAGCCCTGTCAAATATTTTAAAGCAGCCATCATAAAAATACTTTAATGAGAAGTTACGAACACACTCGAAACAAATGAAAAAATAAAATTTCTTCAAAGAAATAGAAGATAGGAAAAAGAATTATACAGATGATTTGCTGGAGCTGTGAAACTATTCTGTATGATACTATGTTGGTGGATACTTGTCATTATATCCAAACCCATAGAATGTACTGCATCAAGAGTGAACTGTAAGCTGTAGACTTTGGGTAATAACAATGTGTAAATTAGGCTCACCAATTGTAACAAATGTACCACTCTGTGGTGATGATGCTTCGAGGTTGATAGTGGACAAGACTCTGCATGCTGTGTGGTGGCCATGAATATATGGGAACTCTGTATTTTCTGCTCAATTTTGCTGTGAATCTAAAATTGCTTTAAAAAAGTACAGTCTGTTAAAAGAATCAAATGTAAAATTTAGAACTAAAAAATAAATTAATTTAAATCAAAACTCAGTGGAAAGAGGAAAGAATTAGTGAACTTGAAGATGGAACAATAGAAATTACCCAATCTGAATAATAGGAAGAAAACAGAACAAGAAACAAACAGCCTCAGGAACTTGTGGGAATATAACAAAAGATCCAACATTTTTGTCATTAGAATATCAAAGGAGAAGAGAAAGGAGGGCTGCAAAATTATTCCAAGAAATAATGTCTGAAATGTCCCAAATGTGGCAAAAGACATAAACTTAGATTCAACAACGTGAGTAAACTCCAAGGAGTATAAAATCCCCCATATCCTACCAAGGCACATTAAAGTCAAACTTCCAAACACTAAGGACAAAAATTCTTTAAGGCAGTGAGAGAGAAGTGACAGCTTATATATAAGAGGAAAACTATTCCAATGATAGCACATTTCTCATCAGAAATTGTGAAAGCCAGAAGGAAGTGCCACAACAATTTTAACATGCTGAAAGAAAAGAACTGACAACCCAGAATTCTGTATATAGCAAAAATGCACTTTAAGAATGAAGGGTAAATCAAGACATTCTCATTAAGGAAAACTAACAGAATTTGTCACCAGCAGACACACTCTAAAATAATGGCTCAAAGAAGTTCTCTAAACTTAAAGGAAACAATGAAAGAAGGAATCACAGAACTTCACAAAGGAAGAAAGAATATGATAAGCAAAAATATGAATAATTACAATAGACTCCCTTCTCTTGGGCTTCTTAAATTATGTTTGATGATTGAGACAAAAATTTAACATGTATCTGGTGTGATTCTAAATATATGTAGAGTAAATATTTAATAAGATTATTTATGAATGGGGAAGGTAAAGAGATATAAAGGAGGGTCAGGATTCTGTACTTCATTTGAACTGGTCAAACGATGGCACCAGTAGACTGATAAGTTATGTGTGTATATAACACCTAGAGCAACCATTTAAAAAATTATATAGAGAGATACACTCAAAAACATTACATATAAACCAAAATAGAATTCTACAAAATGTTCAAATAACCCACAGGAAGACAATAAAAATGAAACAACAAAAACAGAGAACAGGGCTTCCCTGGTGGCGCAGTGGTTGAGAGTCCGCCTGCCGATGCAGGGGACACAGGTTTGTGCCCCGGTCTGGGAAGATCCCACATGCCGCGGAGCGGCTAGGCCCATGAGCCATGGCCGCTGAGCCTGCATGTCCGGAGCCTGTGCTCCGCAACGGGAGAGACCACAACAGTGGGAGGCCCGCGTACCGAAAAACAAAACAGAACAGAGAACAAGTAGAAAACAAAAAAAAACTGGTGGACTTATTCCCTAACATATCAATAATTACATTAAATGTAAATAGTCCAAGTAAACAAATTAAAAGTAATCTTGGCAGAGTGGACTTGAAAACATGACCCAGCTATATGATGTCTATAAGAAACTCATTTCAAATGTAAAGATATAGGCAAGTTGAAAGTAAAAGGATGTAAAAATTTATATCACACAAACTTTAATCTAAAGAAAGCATATGTGTCTATATTAAAATCAGATAAAGCGGAATTCAGAGAAACAAAACAAAACCCAACAGAGCCAGAGGGATATAATGTAATAATAAAAGGGTCAGTCCACCAAGAAGACATATCAATCCTAAATGTGTATGTATCTAATAGCAGAACTGCAAAATATGTGTAGCAAAAACAAATAGAAGGGAAAGGAAAAATAGACAAATCTACAATTATAACTGGAAATTTCAGCACCCCCTCTTTCAATAATTGATAGAACAACTAGACAGAAGATCAGCAAGGATATAGAAGAAGTCAACAACACCATCAAGCAACAGAATCTTATCAACATTTATAAAACAGTCCTCCCCCAAATAGCAAAATACACGTTCTTTTCAAGTGCCCAAGGAACATGTACTAAGATAGACCATATGTTGGACCATAAAACAAACATTTTTTAAAATTTAAATCATACGGAGCATGTTCTCTTGCCATCATGGAATCAAACTAAAAATCAACAGCAGAAGGAAAACAGGAAAATCTACAAATGTTTGAAAATTAAACAACATACTTCATGGTTCTCTTCAAAGAGGAAACCTGAAAGGAAATAAAAAGAGCATTGAATTTGAAAGAAAATGAAAATATATCAAAGTTTATTGGATATAGCTAAAGCATTGCTAAAAGGGAAATTTATAAAATTAAATAAACGTATCAGAAAAGGGGAAGAGCCTCAAATCAATAATCTAAGCTCTCACCTAGAAAAAGAGCAAAGAAAATCCGAAGGACACAAATATAAGGAAATATTAAGGATAAGAGCAGAAATCAATGAAATTGGAAACAGAAAGACAGTACAGAAAGTCAATGTTAACGATGGGTTTTTTTTTTTTTTTTTGCGGTACGCGAGCCTCTCACTGTTGTGGCCTCTCCCGTTGTGGATCACAGGCTCCGGACGCGCAGGCTCAGCAGCCATGGCCCACAGGCCTAGCCACTCCGCGGCATGTGGGATCTTCCCGGACCGGGGCACGAACCCATTTCCCCTGCATCGGCAGGCGGACTCTCAACCACTGCGCCACCAGGGAAGCCCTAACCATGGGTTTTTTTTAAAAAATTTATTTAATTTTTTTTTTTCTTGTGGTACACAGGCCTCTCACTGTTGTGGCTTCTCCCATTGCGGAGCACAGGCTCGGGACGCACAGGCTCAGCGGCCACGGCTCACGGGCCCAGCCGCTCCGCGGCATGTGGGATCTTCCCGGACCGGGGCACGAACCCGTGTCCCCTGCATCGGCAGGCGGACTCTCAACCACTGCACCACCAGGGAAGCCCTATTTAATTTTTATTTTTAAATTTTTTTATTTTTTAACTTTGGCCACACCATGTGGCTTGTGCGATCTTAGTTCCCCAACCAGGGATCGAACCTGGGTCCACACACTGAAAGCCTGAGTCTTAACCACTGGAGCGCCAGGGAATTCCCCATGGATATTTTTAAAGATCAATAAAGTTGATAAACTTCTAGCAAGACTGATTTAAAAAAAAAAAGAGAAAAGACACAAAGTACCAATATCAAGAATAAAATAGGGTTAGCACTACAGACTGCACACACTAGAATCATGGTAAGGGAACAAACTCTATACACATGAACTTGACAACTTAAATGAAATGGGTCAATTCCTCAAAAAGTACAAACTATCACAAATTATCCAAAATGAAATAGATAATGCTAATAGACCTATAACTGTTTTTTTTCCTATAATTATTTTTATAAATTTATTTATTTTATTTATTTATTTTTGACTGTGTTGGGTCTTTGTTGCTGCGCGCAGGCTTTCTCTAGCTGCGGCGGTGAGCAGGGGCTACTCCTCGTTGCTGTGCATGGGCTTCTCATTGTGGTGGCTTCTCTCATTGCAGAGCACAGGCTCTAGGTGCGCAGGCTTCAGTAGTTGTGGTGTGTGAACTCAGTAGTTGTAGTTGTGGCTCACGGGCTCTAGAGTGCAGGCTCAGTACGTGTGGTGCATGGGCTTAGTTGCTCTGTGGCATGTGGGATCTTCCCAGACCAGGGCTGAAACCCATGTCCCCTGCATTGGCAGGCAGATTCTTAACCACTGTGCCATCAGGGAAGCCCGGACCTATAACTATTATAAGGAAATTGAATTTATACTTTTAAAAAGTCCCCGCACAGGCTCCGGACGCGCAGGCTCAGCAGCCATGGCTCACGGGCCCAGCCGCTCCGCGGCATGTGGGATCTTCCCGGACCGGGGCACGAACCCGTGTCCCCTGCATCGGCAGGCGGACTCTCAACCACTGCACCACCAGGGAAGCCCTATTTAATTTTTATTTTTAAATTTTTTTATTTTTTAACTTTGGCCACACCATGTGGCTTGTGCGATCTTAGTTCCCCAACCAGGGATCGAACCTGGGTCCACACACTGAAAGCCTGAGTCTTAACCACTGGAGCGCCAGGGAATTCCCCATGGATATTTTTAAAGATCAATAAAGTTGATAAACTTCTAGCAAGACTGATTTAAAAAAAAAAAGAGAAAAGACACAAAGTACCAATATCAAGAATAAAATAGGGTTAGCACTACAGACTGCACACACTAGAATCATGGTAAGGGAACAAACTCTATACACATGAACTTGACAACTTAAATGAAATGGGTCAATTCCTCAAAAAGTACAAACTATCACAAATTATCCAAAATGAAATAGATAATGCTAATAGACCTATAACTGTTTTTTTTCCTATAATTATTTTTATAAATTTATTTATTTTATTTATTTATTTTTGACTGTGTTGGGTCTTTGTTGCTGCGCGCAGGCTTTCTCTAGCTGCGGCGGTGAGCAGGGGCTACTCCTCGTTGCTGTGCATGGGCTTCTCATTGTGGTGGCTTCTCTCATTGCAGAGCACAGGCTCTAGGTGCGCAGGCTTCAGTAGTTGTGGTGTGTGAACTCAGTAGTTGTAGTTGTGGCTCACGGGCTCTAGAGTGCAGGCTCAGTACGTGTGGTGCATGGGCTTAGTTGCTCTGTGGCATGTGGGATCTTCCCAGACCAGGGCTGAAACCCATGTCCCCTGCATTGGCAGGCAGATTCTTAACCACTGTGCCATCAGGGAAGCCCGGACCTATAACTATTATAAGGAAATTGAATTTATACTTTTAAAAAGTCCCCCAAAAGAAATATCTCCAGGTTCAGATGGTTTCACTCAAGAATTATACAAAACATTAAAAGAATTAATGACAATTCTAAACAATCTCTTCTAGATAATAGAAGAGAAGGAAATACTTCTTGACTTATTTTATAAGCCTAATATTATCCTGAGAAAGAAAGAAAGAAAGAAATGGAGAAAGGAGGGAGGGAGAGAAGGAGGGAAAGGAGGGAAGAAAGAAAGGAAGGAAGAAAAGGAAGAAAGGAAGGAAGAAACTTGCAGACCAACATCCCTCATGAATATAGAAGCAAAATTCCTTATCAAAATATTAGCAAATATAATTCAACAATATAGAAGAATTCTACATAATTAATTAGGTATATTCTAAGGAAACAAGGATGGTTCAATATTTGAAAATTAATGTAATCTATCATATCAACAGAAAATTGCATAATATTATTAATAGATGCAGAAAAATCATTTGACAATATTCAAGATCCATTATGATAAAAATTCTCAGAAAATAAGGAATAAAAGGAAACTTCCTCAATTTGACAAAAATCATCTACACAAAACTATAGTTAGCATTACACTTGATGATGAAATACTGAATTCTCCCCTTCTCTTCCCCAAGACTGAAAACAAAGCAAGGTCAAAGTTACACTATTCAAAATCAATATTAATTGTATTTCTATGTACTAGTAATGAATACATGGACGTCAAAATTTTAGATATAACACCATTTCTAATCAAACAGAAAATGAAATACTTTGAAATGTAACAAAGCACATATATTACTTGTATGATGAAAACTAGAAAACTCTGGGGAAAGAAATCAAATACAATCCAAATAAATGGAGATACACGTTCATGGACTGGAATATGCAACATAGTAAAAATGTCAGTTCTTCCAAAGTTGGTATACAGGATTAGTGCAATTTGTATCAAAATAGTGGCAAGATTTTTTGAAGGCATAAACAATATTATCTTAAAATTTATGTGGAAAGGGACAGGAGCTAGAAGAACTGAAACAATTTTGAAAAAGAAGAAAAGTAAGAAGAATCAGTCTACCTGATTTCAAGACTTACTATATAGGTACCGTCATAAAGACTTTGTTAAAGGCAGAAAGATAAATCTATACATCACTACAACTGAACAGAGAATCCAAAACTAAATCTGCACAAATATGATTTTTTTAACATCTTTATGGAGGTATAATTGCTTTACATGGTTGTGTTAGTTGCTGCTGTATAACAAAGTGAATCAGCTATACGTACACATATATCTCCATATCCCCTCCCTCTTGCGTTTCCCTCCCACCCTCCCTATCCCACCTCTCTAGGTGGTCACAAAGCACCGAGCTGATCTCCCTGTGCTATGCAGCTGCTTCCTACTAGCTACCTGTTTTACATTTGGTAGTGTATATATGTCAGTGCCACTCTCTCACTTCGTCTCAGCTTACCCTTCCCCCTCCCGGTGTCCTCAAGTCCATTCTCTAAGGCTACACCTTTATTCCTGTCCTGCCCCTAGGTTCTTCAGAACCCTTTTTTTTAGATTCCATATATATTTGTTAGCATAGAGTATTTGTTTTTCTCTTTCTGCAAAAGCAATGCAACGGAGGAAAGATAGCCTTTCCAACAAATGATACTGAAGCAATTGGACATCCATAGGCAAATAAAGGAATGAATGAATGAGCGAATGAATGAATAACGACCCTCCATCTCAGTCCTTAAAATAATTAACTCAAAATGGATTATAGACTTAAATGTAAATTTAAACCTATAAAACTTTTTTAAAGTAGGGGAAAATCTTTGGGATCTAAGGCTAAGCAAAGAAATCTTCGACTTGGCACAAAAGCATTATCCATAAAAGAGTTCCATAAACTGGACTTAAAACTAAAAACTCTTGTTCTGTGAAAGACCCTTTGAAAAGCAGATGAAAAAATAAACTAGACTGGGGAAAATGTTTGCAAACCACATATTGGACAGAAGAGTAGTATGTAAAAATATATAAAGAACTCACAAAATTCAACTGTAAAAGAATAGACAATCATGGGCAAAAGACGTAAACATACATATCACCAAAGGAGATACGCAAATGACAAATATGCACATGAAAAGACGTTCAACATCAATACCTATTAGGGAGATGAAAATTAAAACCACAATGAGCTATCACTCTATGCCAGTTAGAATGGCTAAAATTAAAAATAGTGACCACACTAACATTCTCTGCTCATGAGAATGCAGAGAAACTGGATCACTAATAGATTGCTGGTGGGAATTTCATGGTACAGCACTCTAGAAAACAGCTTGGCAGTTTCTTACAAAACTAAATATGCAGCTACCATGCTGCCCAGCAATTGTACTCACTGGCATTTATCCCAGAGAAATGAACATTTATATCCACAGAAAAATCTGTACATGATTGTTCACAGAAGCTTTATTTGTAACAGTCCAAAACTGGAACAACCCTGATGTCTTTAAATGAATGAACAGCTAAAGAAACTATAGTACATCTATACCATGGAATACTATTCAGCAATAAAAAAGAATAAACTACTAAAGTACACAACAACCTGAGGAATTTCCATATTATACTGAGTGAAAAAAAGCCAATCCCCAAAGGTTATATACTGTGTATTTCCATTTATATAACATTTTTGAAAGAAGTATATAGAAATTGAGAACAT
Source organism: Physeter macrocephalus (assembly GCF_002837175.3). NCBI lineage: Eukaryota > Metazoa > Chordata > Mammalia > Artiodactyla > Physeteridae > Physeter > Physeter macrocephalus. The sequence goes on along the minus strand of NC_041219.1, from coordinate 63,236,186 downwards.
ATCAGTCAGTGGTTGCTAGAGGTTCTCATGGGGAGGGCAGGAGGGAAACGGGTATGGCTATGAAAGAACAACTTGAGAGATTCTTCACGCTATCAGTGTCAATATCCTGGTTGTGATATTGTACCATAGTTTTGCAAGATGTTACCATTAGATAAACTGGGTAAAGGATCCATGGGATCTCTCTGTTATTTCTTAGAATTGCATGTAAGTCTTCAATTACCTCAAAATAAAAAGTCTAATTTTAAAAAATAAAATAAAGTAAGAACATTTTTTTAATGTTTCTGATTAGTAATACCCCTAAGACAACTGATGAAAGCAAGTGCAAAATAATCCCTGGGTTAACATGTTTGACATATTAGCCCCCAAAAAGTTAGAGATAAATTTCCCCCCAAAATGAGATACCAATAGAAAACACTACCACACACAAACAACTACATAAACAAGTGTCAGAAGAAACAATGGCAGAATCAGGCCACAGAGTTTGCAGATATTGGATTTAGCAGTTACAGAGTATGCAATAAGTAAATTTATTATGTTAAAAAAAAGAGATTTGAAACCATTATTAAAAAGATAAACTTCCAAAACATACTTAGTAGATTAGAAAACAGGTAAAACTTATTTAGAAATTAAAGATACAGCTCCTAAATTTAAACTCTTAATGGGCAGGTTAAGCATCTTCTTTGGCATAGCTGAAAAAAAAGTTGGAGAGCTGGGAGGTAAATCTGAAGAAATGATCCAGAATGCAGAACAGATAGGGAAAAATAAAACACTATGAGAGGTATAAAGAAACATAGAAGGTAAAGTGAGAAGGTACATCTCTGTCTAATAGAACTTTCAAAAGGCAAGAAGAGAAAGAATGAGAATGAGGCAGTATTTGAAGAGCTAGTAGTTGGCACTATCCAGAAGTGATCAAAGAAACCAATCCTCATAATCAGGAATATCAATAAATCCCAAATAGAAAAATAAAAATAAAAATCAACTTAGAAACTTTTTGGTAGAACTGTAGAAGCCAGAAGACAAGAAGACTTTAAAAACCTCTAGAAAGAAAAGACAAAGGATTCATGATTAGATGGATGACTTCTTAACAGGAACAATGGAAGCCAGAAGACTACAGAATATATCTTCAAAGTACTGTCACCCTAAAATTGTATAGCTGTTGAAAAATGTCTTTAAACTTATAAAACAATTCTTAATTTAACTCCTGATAAGAGTAATGTAATTAGAAATCTGAAATATCATTTCTCACCTATTAAGTAACCCAAAGTCTAAAAGTTTAACAACACATTCTCTCTGAGGGGCTGTGAAGAACCAGGTAATCTCACATATTATAGGTGGGAGTGCCTCACATGAAAGGCCAAAGTGGGTAAATCTAGCAATATACACAAAAACTATAGCTTGCTTTTACTCTTTGACCCAAATATCTCCCTTCTGGGAATCTGTTTCTCGGATACAATTATACAGCTATAAAATAGTGTATACAAATTACCCATTTGAGCAATATTTGTAGCCAAGGGTTGGGAAAAATTCATGTTCAAAAAAATGAGACTGCCTAAATAAACAAAAAATCTACGTGATGAAATATGCAGTTATTTAAAAAATAAGAATGAAGATCTCTATGTACAGGTATGAGCATAGTTCTAAGATTTTTGTCATTAAATGATGTCAGTAGACAAGAAAAAAGGTTAAAAAAGAATATATATTCATCTATGCTTTTAAAAAGCTGGAATGATTAAAGCAAAATTAAAAATTGTTACCTACATAAGGTTGGTAGAACAGAATAGAGGGGACAACGATTAGAATTAAATTGTGTAGATCATTTTTATGTTTGATTGTTTCTTACTGATTTGTAGGTGTCTTAAGGTAATCTGCACATGTTAACCCTTCGGCAATTATTCATGCTACAATTATTTTCACTCTTTTTTTTTTTTTTTTTTTTTTTTTGGTGGTATGCGGGCCTCCCTCTGCTGTGGCCTTTTCGGCAATTATTCATGCTACAATTATTTTCACTCTTTTTTATAGTGCACTTGATGCATAGAAGTTCTTAATTCTAGTGTAGGAGAAAATAACTAGCTTTCCCATTGTGATTTTCACTTTTTTGTGTTGTTTTTAAAAATCTCACCCTCCCTAAGTATTCAAGAACAGATTATTTCAACCTTACATTCAATACAAACTCTTCCAAAGAATAAAAAAACGAAACAATACTCATGTTATGAGATTGACACCAAAACCTGGCAAAGGCAGTACTTTCTCATATTATAAAGATAAATTACAGACCAATATCACTCAAAACATAGATGCAAAAATCCCAATGAAGTAATAGCAAACCAAATCTAGCAATGTATAAATAAGAAATAAATATATATCATGACCAAATTGGGTTTATTTCAGGATTCAACTATTCCAGGAATAGTTCAATATGATAAATATAATATTTTTCATGAGGAAATTAATGATATAATTTCCTCATGAAAAAATAAAAGTAGAAAAAAACATTTGATCATCTCAATAGATAAAGACAATACAACTAAAATATCATTTATGATTAGAAACTTGGGAACCTAGAAGTAGAAGGAAATGTCATTAACATGATAAAAGAATCTAAAAAATAAAATAAGAACTAAATTCCTACAGTGAATTTCATACTTAATGGCGAAATGTTAAAAATCATTATCTTTAAAATAGGAAATATAACGAGATATGTACTGCTAGGTGAAAACAGTAAGTAAGAAAGGAGAGAAAATAAGTGTATAAAAACTATCTTACCAACCCACCTAGGCAAACTAAGATGCACAATCTTCTGAGATCTATTAAGACCAATACAATAAAAAGAGAAAAAAATCATTTAGTAAATTATGTGCTTTCATATATAAAAAACTCATCTACAAACTATTAGTATGTAATAAAAGAACTTAGCAAGGTTGCCAATATGAGATCAATACAAAAAAATTTAAATTTCTATCCATGAACAAGAGATTTTTAAAATACAATTTACTTGCAATAACAACAAACATATATAAATATATAGTAGTTATGAATAATTCTAATAGTGTACAGTATACTTATGTTGAAAATAGTAAAACTTCATTTAGATGCATCAGTAAAGATGTAAGTAAAGGGACCAAGCATGTTCCTGAATAAGAAGACTCAGTATACTAAAGATGTCTAATACCCCAGATTGACCATGTTCATAGATATTAACCTTTACATACACTATGCTCTAAAAATACTGTGGAAGAAATTACTTTTTTTAGAAGAAGAATATCTTAAGTGCCTTTCTAACTTCATCTATATCCTAAAATATTTGCATTCCATCCAAGTGTAATAATGGGAAGGGGAAAATAAAAGAATACAAGTTCTATATTGGTGTGGAGAGAATATTAAAGTTGATTATAAACTACGAAAAGTGTCAGGAGTTAATAGTCATTGGGAGATTAATATTGAAAGCTATTATAAACCACCTTATAATGCTTTGTGCTTTTCAAATTACTGCAATATCTACTTTTTCTTTTAATTCCTCAAGGTCTTTTAAAATATTTATTAAATTTTGACTGCACAATTCTAGGAGATGGAGATACAGAAATGAATAAGGCAGCCCAATTTCTTGAATTCCTACACCTGAAGTTCTAATGGGGGAGGCAAATTAATTAATTAATAAACAAGATAATATCAAATGATGATAACTTTTATAAAGAAAGTAAAGCAGAGTAACATAATAGAGAATGACTAGGGGAGCGAGGTGTCTTTTAAACTGGTTAATCACAGGAAGTGTCTTTAGGAGGTGCCATTTGAGCTGAAATCTGATAACAATAAAGATAGCAGTGACAGAGAGTTCCCAGCAGAGGGAACAGTTGATGCAGATGTCCTTAAGTGAGTGGAACTTAGCAAGGCAGAGCGGGATAGGTGAGGAGACATGCAACTTGGCAAGACAATTACCATGTAAAACAGTGGTTCTCAAAGTATGGTCCGTAGACTCCTTGGGTAAAGGCACTTTAAAGGGTCACAAGACACTTTAAAGGGTCACAGAGTCAAACTGTTTTCAAAAGAATACTAACATTTTATTTGCCTTTTTCTCTTTGTTGACAGTGTTAATAGTTCAGAAGCAATGGTGGGTAAAACTACTATAACCTCAGCATATCAAGGTAGTGATACCCAGACTATACTAGTATTCATTATATTCTTCATCCATCACATATCATTTGCATGATTGAGTTGCAAGCTGAACTAGTCACCTTTTTATGGAAACCATTTTTACTTGAAAGACAAATGATGCTTATTCAGATTTGAATGTTTGCAGACATTTTCTCAAAAAGTAAGCCAAGTGAGACTGTCACTTCAGGGAACACAACTGACAGTATTTGTTACCGATGATAAAAAGTCATGCGTACAAGTAAAAATCAAAATTTTGGAAAACTTGTATCTGCTACCATGAGCTTGACATCTTCTTGATACTTGACTTTTCTAATGAGACCAACAGTGATACCACAAATGCGATATTTTGATATTGTATCATGCAATGTGTTAAAATTTGAAAGATCTGCAGAACTCAATGAAACAGTATTTTCCAAATTAACTGATTCATGATGTTAAAAATCATGCATGTGTGAAAGATTCAATCAAAGTGCATGATAGCTCAATAGATTTTAATATATCAGGGTATGAAATTTCCTTGATATGGTTCCAGATCTCAAATTTCAACTAACCTTTGAGAAACTATCACTTGTCAAGTTTGGGTATAAAATCAAAGGATATCTGAAAAGGTTATGAAAATACCTCCCCCCCCCCTTTTTCAGCTGCATATCTATGTGAGGCCAGATTTTCTTCATATACTTCAACCAAAACAACAAATTAAAACAGATTAAACAACAAATTAAAACAGATTGAATGCAGAAGTAAATATAAGAATCCAGCTGTCGTTTATTAAAGAGACATCAAGGAGATCTGCAAAAATGCAAAACAAAATCACTCTATACATCAGCTTTTATTTTAAGAAAATACAGATTTTTTTCATAAAAATATATTTTTATTGAAGTATAATTGATTTACAATATTGTATTATTTCAGGTGTACAGCAGAGTAATTCAATTATATATATCGTTTTTCAAATTCTTTTCATTATAGGTTATTACAAGATATTGAATATAGTCCCCTGTGCTGTACAGTAAATTCTTGCTTATCTATTGCATATGTAGTAGTTTGTAATCCCTTATTACTAATTTATCCCTTCCCCTTTCCCCTTTGGTAACTGTGTTTGTTTTCTATATCTGTGTGTCTGTTTCTGTTTTGTATATAGGTTCATTTGTGTTATTTTTAAGATTCCACGTATAAGTTATATCATATATTTGTTTTTCTCTGTCTGACTAACTTCACTTAGTATGATATTCTCTAGGTCCATCCATGTTGCTGCAAATGGCAATATTTCATTCTTTTTTATGGCTGAGTAATATTCCATCTTCTTAAACCAATCATCTGTTGATGGGCACTTGAGTTGTTTCCGTGTCTAGGATATCGCAGACAGTGCTGCTATGAACATTGGAGTGCATGGATCTTTTTGACTTAGAGTTTTCATCTTTTCCGGACATGTGCCCAGGAGCGGGATTGCTGGATCATATGGTAGCTCTAGTTTTAGTTTTTTTAAGGAACTCCCATACCGTTTTCCACAGTGGCTACACCAACAAAAAAATGTATTTATGTTAACATGTCGTGGGTTTAACATTATTATTTAAAATAAATAATCTTTAAAATAAATTATTTTATTTATTTATTTTTGGCTGGGTTGGGTCTTCGTTGCTGTGCACAGGCTTTCTCTAGTTGCAGCGGGAGGGAGCTACTCTTCGTTGTGGTGCACGGGCTTCTCATTGCGGTGGCTTCTTGTTGCAGAGCACGGGCTCTAGGCGCATGGGCTTCAGTAGTTGTAGCATGCAGGCTCAGCTGTTGTGGCTCACGGCTCTAGAGCACAGGCTCAGTAGTTGTGGTGCACAGGCTTAGTTGCTCCGCGGCATGTGGGATCTTCCCAGACTCCCATACCGTTTTCCACAGTGGCTACACCAACAAAAAAATGTATTTATGTTAACATGTCGTGGGTTTAACATTATTATTTAAAATAAATAATCTTGAAAATAAATTATTTTTTTAATTTATTTTTGGCTGGGTTGGGTCTTCGTTGCTGTGCACAGGCTTTCTCTAGTTGCAGCGGGAGGGAGCTACTCTTCGTTGTGGTGCACGGGCTTCTCATTGCGGTGGCTTCTTGTTGCAGAGCACGGGCTCTAGGCGCATGGGCTTCAGTAGTTGTAGCATGCAGGCTCAGCTGTTGTGGCTCACGGCTCTAGAGCACAGGCTCAGTAGTTGTGGTGCACAGGCTTAGTTGCTCCGCGGCATGTGGGATCTTCCCAGACCAGGGCTTGAACCCGTGTCCCCTGCATTGGCAGGCGGATTCTTAACCACGATGCCACCAGGGGAGCCCTCTTTTATTTTCAATATAATAAGTATCAGTAGTTAAAACCCCATAAACAAAACCTCTTAGGGTCCTCAGTAATTTTTAAGAAGGGGTCCTGAGATCCAAAAGTTTAAGAACTGGAGATGTAAATTTATGAATTCAGGTTCTGTTGAGAGACAGTACAATGTACTGCTTAAGAACACAGACTCTAGAGCTCGATTGCTTAGGTTTGAATCCCAGAACCAACACTCAGCATGCGTATGACCTCAGACAAATTACTTACTCAGTCTTGCCTAAGTTTCCCCATCTGAAAAACAAGAATAATAATGAAACTGATATCATAGATTTTTGTGATGATTAAGTTAATTTATATAAATCACTTAGATTATGTTTGGCTCTTGGTCAACACTATACGTGGTCATTATTATTATAAAAAATATAACAGCAAGCCACTGAGAGTTTTAGGAAGCAGTAATACATAATCTGATTTAGTAGTTTTTAAAAAAAGTCTGTTGGCTGTTGTGTAGGAAATGGATTTTAAGAGGACAGAAGCCGAAGTAGGGAGCCAAGTTAGGAGGCTCTGACAGTATCTCAGACAAGAGATGATGGTTTGGACTAGGGTGGTAATAATGGAGAGGGAAGGAGTGAAACTTTTTGGGAAATATTGTGGCAGCAGAGCTGATAGGATTTGCATACCCTATTGGATGTGGAAGATGAAGCAAAGAAAGAATCAAGGATGACTATTAGGATTTTGATTGAATAGGGTAGATGAGGATTCCATTTCCTGGGATGGTGAAGACTGGAAGAGGAACATGATACAGGGTGATGCAATCTAGAGTTCTGTGTTCTAGACATGCCATGTTTGAGGCTTCTATTCCACATCCCAGTAGAAATATCAAGACAGATATTGGAATCTGGAGTTAGTTCAGGAAGAGTTCAGGGTTCAAGATGTAAATTTAAGTTCAGTCACCTTCTAGAGATTATATAAAGCCGTGAATGAGATTTCTTAGGATGCAAGTGTAGACATTGAAAGATAACAGACTATGCAACCCCCCAAAAAAATGCCCCTTTGGTATATTGATTATTTTGAGCTGTAGTCACTTGAAAAACAGCAAATACAAGCAGGGGCTTTCTCTGAACTCCTTTTATCTGCCTAAAGACAGATCCTCAAAAGGAGTTCAGTTGTCGTAAATCCCCTCCCTGGGAGTTTCATCAACCAGGGAAGATTGACTCTTGTCACAGGAGAGGAGAATAAAAGTGGACACCACAGCCAGACAGACTGTGTCACAAACTAACATCCTTCCCATCTATTCGTCTAAAGGTCCGTTCATCTTTCCTAAAAATCATTTACTCTCCCCAAGAGGTCTACCTCCCTCCTCCCCTTTCCCTATTAAGATGGTATTTAAGCCTGAATTCTAAGCCATTTTATAAGTTACTCATTTTTCCCTGGGAATCTACCCCGTATACATAAAATATACATGTTTTGTTTTGTATTTGGGGGAGGGAAGATTTGAAAAGATACTTTATTATTTATTTATTTACTTGTTTTTAACTATTCCAACAGGTTTTATTGTATTTTTTCTTCCAGTTTTTTTGCAATATAATTGACATACAGTACTGTATAAGTTTAAGTTGTACAGCTTAATGACGACTTACATAGATCATGAAATTATTATCACAATAGGTTTAGTGAACATCCATCATCTCATATAGATACAATGTTAAAGAAATGAAAAAAAATATTTCTCCTTGTGATGAGAACTCTTAGGATTTGTTCTCTAAACAACTGTCATGTATAACATACAGCAGTGTTAATTATGTGTATGGTGTGTACATTACATCCCTGGGCCTTATTTATCTTATAACTGGAGATTTGTACGTTTTGACTGCTCTCATGTAATCCTCCTACACACCCCCACCCTCCAGTAACCACAAATCTGATCTCTTTTCCTATGAGTTTGTTTGTTTGTTTTTGAAATATAATTGACTTCCAACACTGTGTTATTTCCTGTTATACAACATAGTGATTCAATATTTCTGTACATTTCAAAGTGATCACCATGATAAATCTAGCTATGATTTGTCACCATACAAAGATATTACATAGTTATTGGCTATATTCTCCACACAGTACATATCATGTCTGTGAATCATGTATTTTGCAACTGGAAATTTGTACCTCTTATCTCCCTCACGTATACATATTAATAACCTTCTGTTTGTTTTTCTCTTGTTAATCTGTCCTTTATTAAAAGGGTCTCAGCTAAGAACTCAGAAGAGTAGAGGGAAAATTATTTCTGTCCCCTGCCCCCAACAGCAAGTACTGGGACAGTTCATTTTTATAATTTTTTTCAGAAAAGCTAACTAAACAAAATGCCTTGTGTGGCACAAAATCATATCCTTATAAATTAAACACTTTCAAGGTTTTGCCATTTTCCCTTTACCTGTTTTGCTTTCCTATGTCTATTATCCTTTTATACTCTTTTACACCTGTATGTGTCAAATTTTATTTCCCTCCAAAATTTCCTCACTCTGCTTCCATAAACTACTTCTTTGTTATTTAAGTCCGTCTAATTCGTTGCCCTCCAGATGTTTCACCACCTGCCCTCCTCACCAGCTCCCAGCCCCCAGTCTCAATTAATAAGCTCAGAGTGGAGAAGGCTAGGTTTCTGGATTGTGGCAAAACCGATCCAAATTCTGGCTCTGCTACTTACCACCCAAGTGGCCTTGGACCCAAATGTTACCAACCAGGGTTCTTGGCCTTCCTTAATCAATAGAAATTGATCACAGGCCAGACAAGAAGTTCAGGCAAGGCTTTACTGGGGCTCCTGCTGCAGCAGGGGGGAGGGAGAAAAAGTAACAGTCCCTTGCTAGCTTGCTTCCCTGAGGGGATGGGGCGAGCTAGTTCCTTATATGGAGTGAGGGTAGAGGTTTGTCCCGGGGTCCGGCTGGAGGGTTGGCTCAGGTGTCAGCCCACCCCTTCGTGGTGTTGAGTTGCGGGGGTGGGGGGCATGCGAAGGGCCTTCCTGAGACAGACCCCTCCCCTCAGGTTCTCTGCTTTAGCTCCTCTCTGAAGTACCTAGGTAACAGTTATCTGATGCATATTTCCTGAGTTGTTTTACAGATGCTAAAATCCCCACCAAATGGAAGAAGTTAACTACTTGATGACCATGAGCACCCAGACTTATTGGAGCCTGAGGATTGATAATGTTAACCCTTGTGACCCTGCCCTGTTACCTCACCCTGTCAACCAGTCAGAGAATTGCATGAGCTGATCACAACCCTGCGACTCCCCTCCCTCACCTGGTCTTTAAAAATGCCTCCCTGAAACCCACTGGGGAGTTTGCATTTTTAGAGCATTAGCTGCCCCAGAGTCCTTGTCTGGCACCTTACAATACACAGTGCACTTTCCTTCATCACAACCCAGTAGGTTGACTTTACGTGCAGGCAAGCAGACCCAAGTTTGGTTCGGTAGCAAAATCCAAACTTCCGGTATCATTGTTATCATTCCTGCTGATTTCACGTGTGTGTGTTTCAAACTACCCTTGCAACTTTCTAAATTTATGTCAAGAATTCTCACTAGCCTCTACATTCACATCCTCAATATAACTGTGTTTTCTTTCCCGACAAATTTACAGCTTTGTACTTTGTTTTGTTGACTCTTGGCCTCCATTTTTCTGATAAACACCTTAAGTTAAATAGTCTCTCCTTTTATTTCACAGTGATGCTGTGGGTGTCAGCTGTAAATGGGCTTGGTTTCTTTCTCACAGTCTATTTTACATCCTTACCTATCAGGGACAGTCTATCACTGTCTAGACCTCTGAGCGTTTTAAAAGCCTGTAAAGGTGTTTGAGACCTAAAAGAAAGAAGTCTTGGCTCCAAATATAAAAAAGATAACTACAAAATCAAAACTGATAGCAAAACTATAAAACTCCTTTCAATTTTTTACAGAAAAATTTTTTTACAGAAAAATGATACATATCAAATATATTAAATGTGGTCACGTCTAATACATTTGATATGATGTGTCTTTGGGCGACCAGTTTCTGCAATCTTGAAGCATTAATAAGACTTTTCTCCCCTTGATTGTCTTATCCCTTTCCATCTAATCCTATTTCATCAGGCATTTGTTCCTCCTTCAAATAATTTTGCCAAGTTTTAAGCATTCGACAAATTGGTTTTTTCTAATCCCATACATAAGGTGAAAAGGAATATCTGCCACTCTACATTTCAGAACTTCTTTCTTTCAAATATATCCTGCTGATTCACTGTTAAATATAAAGAAGTATATCTAAATAAATGTAGTTTAAATTTTTGTTCCTGTGGTAGATTCCAAATATTTGTCTTAGGGACAATTTTTTAATCACATCTAGCCACATAATTATTTCTTGAATACAACTGAAATTTCTTTCCATTACTATTCTTTTCTAATAAAGTGAAGTTGTCATATACTTCGCTTTTTCAATTCAATTAATTTCAATTAAATAAACGTTCAATTAAAGTTAGAGAAGGGCTTCCCTGGTGGCGCAGTGGTTGAGAGTCCGCCTGCCGATTCAGGGGACGTGGGTTCGTGCCCTGGTCCGGGAAGATCCCACATGCTGCAGAGCGGCTAGGCCCATGAGCCGTGGCCGCTGAGCCTGCGTGTCCGGAGCCTGTGCTCCGCAACGGGAGGGGCCACAACAGTGAGAGGCCCGCGTAACGCAAAAAAAAAAAAAAAAGTTAGAGAAGATGTACCTACTATACACAAAATTAGCACAAAGGAAGGAGCAATTGATTCTGCCGTTTAGAGAAGGGCATCAAGGAATAACAATAAACTAACTAGGTGCCAGGAACTTTATAATACCATTTTCTGCTTTAATTAAACGAAACTTCCTTGTGCTAGAATCTGCGAAGTTCACGCAACAGTAATAACTTAATTTTCACTTGCTGGTGCTCCTGTGAATATATCTAGAAGTTGCTAGGCATGTCTTGAATATTGTCCAATAAGTCTGTTTGTCCCGGGAACTGCTGTGGGCCCACTGAGCATGAGGGTCTCCAGTGGGTTCTGCCACCTGGTGAGTGCAATTTGCTCACACACTGAAGTCCCCCACAGGGTGCTACCACAGCTCCAACAATCCCGACAGCCACCATGGAGGACTCTCAAAGTGCCAGAGCAGCCTGCCAATTTTTGATCAAGTGAAGTACGACATCCCTCTTCTTTGTGTGACAGAGCCTGTTAGAGTGGCCCTAGGCAATTATATCTGTGACTTAATATTCTACTGACTTCTTTATCAGGTTGTTCTTCCAGTTTTTTATTCCAGGTCTTTTTCTCTTTTGAACTGAGGTCTGCATGTATGGACTGGATTGGAGACAGGCTTGAATAATATGGCAGCTATTATTTGGCTGTTTCCCTGGGAATGAATCACCTATGGTGTGACTCTTCAACCCCAGGTGAGTGAATGTTGTTTGGGCAAATCCCATAAATCATCTGGCACACCTACCCACATCCAAACTCCAACAAGGGTCACAGCTCAGGCTTATTGGCTAGAATAGAAATTAAATTTATCTTACAAATAAAACTAAAGATCAGCAAATGTAGGTAATCTGCTCGAGTTCATATGCTTAACAAACAGCTGAAACATGATTCAAATCCAGCTTCAAGTTTTGTGGGTCTTGGTTTTTTGTTTAAGAATATCGAACTGCCTCCTGAAACTCAAAGATGCTCTTCTTTACCTCAAGATATACAATTCTGTTCTTTAAATGCTTGCCTTACCTTTCCAACTTTGTAAAGAAACATCAATAAACAAAACTGATAATTATTCTGTTCGTAAGGAGCTTACTCTTCAGGGGACTGATCACTTTTTTTCCTTCTTTCCCAAGCTATTGTGTAACCAGGAGGAAGTAATGCCTTGGCGTGGTGGGGAAGAGTAATGTCCAGCTTCTCTACAGGAGAATACAGAGTTCCTTCTTCAGGATTGACGTATCAACCCAACCAACCACTCTTGGCAGCCTACGGCCTGTTTCCTTCCATGTGCTGGAGGTAAGAGAAAACAAACAAAGCTGTTTCCAGAGCATGGAGAACTTTATTGCAGCTGAGATGCAGTACTACTGTCTCCAGCACATATTTCCCTAAGTACGTAAAACTAGCCACCTGGACAGAGGAGGTAATCCAAGAGTCACTAAGAAATTGAACAGAATTCCAGCTGCCCCTGCAAGTATATAGCAATCACCTACTCCAGCCTTTCCTGAGCATATGAGAAGACTGTACAAAATGGGCTGGGGAAGGAGGGGAGAGGAAGACATTGCTCAGGGTTTAAATAGAGTTTCTTTTGTTGTTTGTTTGTTTTATTGGAGTATAATTGCTTTACAATGTTGTGTTAGTTTCTGCTGTAGAACAAAGTGAATCAGCTATATGTATACATATATCCCCTCCCTCTTGAGCCTCCCTCCCACGGGGCCCCCATCCCACTCATCTAGGTCATCACAGAGCACGGAGCTGAGAATGGGGGAGGGGAAGACAAGAGGAAACAGGCATAACAAGGAAAAGAAACAAGAGCCTGTCAGCCTGAATCGCCCAGGCACTGGTGCTAGATTTAGATATGCAGCCCTAGTGTACAATAGTGATTTGGGTGTCAGTTGGGGTCACCCGACCTTGTGATCTAGATAACATGACTTTGACTCTCATCGCATCCTTGTAGAAAGTTCAAAAGCACTTCCCAATATTCCATCAAACCCTGAAGTCTTAAACTACCGTATCATCTCTGACTTTAGACTCCTGCTTCTGGAATCACCTAGCCATCCTACTCCTGTTCTACCCCATGAATCTAGACACAGATATGAGCACCTTTCCATCATTCCCAAAAGTAAGGCAAGTCGTATCTGGAACAGACTTGACTGAAGGTTTGGGAACCGTTACCCAGTTTTATCAGTTTTAAATTCCCGCTAGAATACAATTATCATGAAGGTAGAAATGTGTTCATTTGTGTAACCCCAATGCTGAGAACGGTTAGAGGGTGCTCAATAAATATCTGTCGTATGGATGAAGAAAGCCATCTTTTCCTCAAGGAATAGACGAGCAACCTCTTATTTATTTTATACATCCTGTTCTTAAATGTCTTCAGCCCGCATCCCACTAGGCCTTTCCCACAGGCCATTTATTTCTATGTAGCTCCCATCTCTTTCCCTTTATCTCTTTCCATCTCTCCTCCTCATTCCCTTGTTCCTGGATTGGCCCTCCTGGGAACTTCACATTTTCCTCGTTTTATTATGTAAAGCAATTTATATTTCTCTATGCCTCACTCAGAAGGTTTGCATAACCAAATCCATTTGAGCGCTCAGCAAAACCATATAGCCTTTTTAGTTACCTGAACCCATCTGGCATTATGTTATCCTATGTGAATAGGACCAGTAAGGATTTCCTTCACAGGAAAAAAAAGTTAAACTAGGAATCATTAAAAATTATATATTTATACCTTAAAAGTTTTATTTTATCCCAAAACATATTCATGTTTGTTTATTCACCCACTGGTTGATGTCAGGCCAAGTAATATTCTTTGACCATGAGTAGCCAGGTTGGAGCTCTGTATCAGCTTTCTTTCTTTCTTTTTTTATTGAAGTATAGTTGATTTACAATGTTTCAGGTATACAGCAAAGTGATTCAGTTGTGACACAAAGTGATTCAGTTGTGTCTTTTTCAGATTCTTTTCCATTATAGGTTATTACAAGGTATTGAATATAGTTCCCTGTGCTCTACAGTAGGTCCATGTTGTTTATCTCTTTTATATATAGTAGTGTGTATCTGTTAATCCCAAATTCCCAATTTGTCCCTCCCCCCTGTATCAGCTTTCTTAAGTAAACCACACCCCTAGTGCATCTTGTACTACTTCTGGTGTTTGATGTTTTAAGGTAATTGACAAGTTCTCTAAGCACAGAATTTTTTTTAGGTTTCTTTGTTATTCCCTGGTGTTTTATAGCAGTCTCGCCACAGCAGTTTTCTTAGTAATTTGCTTTGTTTAAGATTTCCAACAGTTTTTGTATGTATTTTATCAGATTACATAACATTTAATTAAGGACATAATTTAATAAATATGTTTGGCAAATTTGGGCGCAAATGCAAGGGACCCTTGGTAAGCAGATGACTTAACTGGAAGGAGGAGAAGTACACACGTCCACTGGCTGCAGGCGTTCAGGGTGTATTTCAGCTAATCTGGTGAGTCTATTAAATTATCCGTTCAGAAATACTCTAATGTACAGCATGATGACTACAGCTAACACTGCTATATGACATATAGGAAAGTTGTTAAGGGAATAAATTCTACGAGTTCTTATCAGAAGGAGAATTTTTTTTCCTTTATTCTTTCCTCCTTTCTTTTCTTTTTATTGTATTTATATGGCAAGATGGCTATTAGTTGAACCTATTGTGGTAATCATTTCACAATATATGTAAAGCAAACCGTCATGCTGTATGCCTTAAACTTATACAGTCATGTGTGTCAGTTATTTCTCAGTAACACTGGAAAAAGAGAAGTACTTTACTGTAGCCATTTTTCCTCAATAAATCCAGATCAGAATCTCTACTTTTGTGCTTATTTAAAAAAATACTTTCACATTTTAGTTCTATCAGTTACATTAGTTCGTAAAATCCCTTTTGAAAAACTCACTTTTGCATCTGCACTGAGATAGGAAGAGAGGAAGCCTAGGACTGCTACAGACTGTAGAGATGCCAAGTATTCTGATAGGCCTGAAGGTGAGCAGGGGATCTTAATGAGAAGCGTACAAAAGAGACCCAAAGTCTTGCCAGAAACGAAAGAGTGGCGCATGCAGGTGACCTGCTCAGCTGCCCCTTCCCATGTGGAGTAATTTCCCTTTTTTTCTCATATCTTTAGGGCCTTTGTGTTCTCCTGAAGAGTATATCTCATAAATCTGCCAACTCAGTGTTCCATTATTTGTTTTTGACCCTTGAAACTTTCCCAGCAGAACCTGCCTCTCTTTAATCATGATCTACATTCTGGTAGTTTTACAACATAAAGAAGACACATAATGTTTGCCTTAAAGGATCCAGAAAGGACTGTTGTCCTGTTCCTTCCCTTTTGAAAATCTTCCTTGTTCTGTGCTGTTAACCAAAGGGTTCCCAGAACTGCATCTGTCTTCTGTCTTCACATCTGAATTAAAAGCACCTGACAGTTACAACTTCGTCCATCCCTTGATGTGGCTTTTTTCATATTTGCAATTTGCAGACCAAATCAAATAACAAAAAAAAACCAGTCTACTCTTTCTCCTACCACAGGAAGTGGAAATAGCAACATATTAACAGACAACCAAGCTTGAGTCCACAGTGGCCACCAAATGTGCAACATATAAAATCGTTACCTGTAGCAAAGGTTAATCACTGTTGTGATGGCCGTGTGCCTCTCTGCAGCCTGCTGTTCCATTCTTCCTAACGTCCACTAAAAGTATCCAGGGGCACCCACTCCTGACCACTCTCAGTCACTCATCGCCACGTACCCCCCCATAAAATAACCCCAGTGCCTTCCTTCCGAATCAAAGCTGAATCCTCTGAAGCCTGAACATCTACCGTCCTCCCTCCAGGAGACACTAGAATTGAACCCACCTTATTCCACATCACTGATCGCCCCAAACATGGGTACTTGGTGTCATACCTTCTCTGGCCTTTTTTCATCCCCATATTGCTACGCCATGCTCAACACGTGCCTCAATATCCTGTATCTCTTCATGGACTGTTCCGTACACCTCATGGCTAGATTGGCAGAAGGAGGGGTGATGTGTTAGGGATGGGACACACAGAGTACAAAGACTCTAGTAACATTTTATATCTTAGGCTGTAATGTATGTACATGAGTGTTCATTTTATTATTCTTCTAATTTGTATATATTCATTGTAGATATGCCTTTACATGTATGATCTACTTCATAATTTAAAAATTAAAAAAAAAATACCTGTGTTCCCTTGAGGCATGTACTATGTAGCCAGGATACTCTCTATCCCATTTTGTCAACCACTGTCAGTTACTGAAGTCCTGGATGTTCTCCCTGGTTTATTCCTCCCCAACAAGAGCCTGCCATCAGTCTGGTTGATTTTCACACCCAGGAGGTGACCTGTCCAACAGACTGGAGTCTGAGTTCCTGAAACTCCTCTGTTCAAAAACATTTTCCTTCCGCCGCTCAGCCACCTTGAACTTTTCAAATCAGTAATTCGGAAAATCCACCCTCTAATGCAAACACTACCCTTCCAGCTGTTTGTTTCAAATGTCCCCTTTCCACCTGTACTTCTGCCTGCCTACTGTACTGTCATCCCTTCAAGGCTCTTCTTTTTTTTTTTTTTTTTTTTTTGGCCGTGCCGTGCGACATACAGGGTCTTAGTTCTCCCACCAGGGATTGAACTCACAGCCTGGGCAGTGAAAGCATGGAGTCCTAACCACTGGACGACCAGGGAATTCCCTCAAGCTTCTTCTTTATGCCTTTCCCTCACTCCCTTCCTGCATGCACTTCATTCTTATTCAATTTAGATTTTATAGTCCATCTCTCCACTCTTTTGACTTTGTTCAATTTTTTTTTTATCTATTTGTTCTTTCATTGCACCTACCTGGAAAAACCATACCTGAATAAGTCCAACCGTTCACTTTCCTGTACCTGCTCTTGGTCAGCTAAACATTGCTAGAGAAAATCATAAAGCTGGGCTGAGAAGGGCCAGTTTTCAGTCACTCATCTCCTAATCTCACCACTGACAAACAACCTTAGGACGCATCTCTTATCAGTCCCTTCTCTCACTCATCACTGTAACTTTTCAAGTCCCTCCCTTCTCAAGCCTCTGACTAGCCCAGCTCTCCTTTCATTCTCAGCCGATGACTCAACTCCTTCAGAAAATAAATTTAAACAATCATACATAAACGATCTCATCTTCCAGCCCACAAGTCTAGAAATATACGTGTATATATGAAACCGAGCAGAGCCCTGCAGGGCCTTCGTGATTGCAGACCCTTCCATGTTCCCCCACTCCCAACTTTAGAAAAAAAACAACCTTATTTTCCCTGGCCTGTTTCAGAAAACAGACTCAAGCAATTAATCATTTAAGGAGGGGCAAAAGGGGGAACTAAGAAAAGGCAGTAAAGCAAGGAAGGTGATAACAACTTAAGCAATAGGTAAAATTGAAGGATTGGGTCATAAAGTCCTAGTTCTCCTTGAGAAAAACAGATAACAGTGTCTGACACACATTCTTAAGTTATTTCTTACGGAAACCAGACCCCCCGACCAGGTGGAAACTGCTGACCCTGAACACATAGACCGTAGACTGGTTGGAGCTGGAAAATTGATGATCAAGGTTACTGAAACACCACCCTGTCACCTGACCATCTGCCAATCCGCAAAGTGTCCATGAGCTGATCGCACACCCTGCGACCCTCACCCCAACACTGTCTTTAAATACATTTCTCTGGAAACCATCGGGGAGTTTGGGTCTCCGAGTATTAGCTGCTCATTCTCCTTGTTGGGTGCCCTGCAGTAAACACTGTGCTTTCCTTCACCACAACCCAGTAGATTGGCTTTGCTGCGTATCTAGGTGGGTGGATCCAAGTTCTGTTCAGGAACACACACAATCACTCTGCAACACGTTCTTCCTTTTATAAGGAAGAGTTGTTCTTTCTGCCATGTTTGGAATCCCATTGCCTCTCATTTTCTTGGAGCCATCAGCATTTACACCTCCTCTCTCACATTTGCCACCTCTCCCTCTCCACCAGCTCCTTATCAACATTTAAATAACTAACTTTCACCCTTAAAAGTCCTCTCATAACCCTATCCCCACTTCTGGTTATCACTCTGTTTCTCTTCTCTGCTTCTGGTAAAAGAAGCATAATTTCTGGTTGTTTTCAATCACTGAGTGGATTTCTAGAACCAGCCTATTTTTCAGGTTTTGGTCTACTATAAAATGAGGAGAATCACGAATACTGTCCCATTCAATGTTACTAATCCCTTCTATTACTGTCTGGTTTATTGAGTACCCAGAATGCATTTCTCCTTTTACCTGGGATGAACAGTGGAATCGGCAAGGCTAAGTCAAGGGAGTGTTACACTCAGGCAATTCCTGTCCTGACCCAGGAGGTCTGGAGGCAGCCTTTCCGTGATCACTCACAAGATCTCTTTCACGTCATGATCTGAGGAAGTCCATTCTCCTTGTAGGCCCTGCAGTGGGGGATGCAACTCCCAGTGTAGAGGTGTGATCAGCTGGGACATGGTAGGTCACTAGAGGGCCACTCAAATTAAGCTGAAGAGTGGCAACAGCCCAGCTTTTATTAAAAAATTTTTGTGGCACAACACCATAAATCAATTATACTCCAATAAAATTTAAAAAAAAATTTTGGCGGCCGACCACCGTGATTGATTGAATTTATCATTTCATATATTGTATTTGGTCAGTTTTAAACTGTAAATAGAGTTACTTCTGGGGAAAATTTGTAAGGCTACTTTCTCTCACTGTCTTCTTTTGCTCTTTGATGGTTTTCTTGTAATGATTTGCTTTCAAGTTTTTTCTCTTTATCTTTTTTGTATCTACTATAGTTTTTTCTTTGTGGTTAGCTTAAGGCATGCATAAAATACCTTGTAGTTGTAGCCATCTATTTTAGGTTGATAACACCTCAACTTCAATTGCATAACAAGAACTTTGTACTTTTACTCTCCTGTCCCCACACTTTCTATATTGTGTGCCTAGTAACAAATTTTTATCATTTAACTTTTATATTAAGCTTAAACATAATTTAGGTACCACCATTACAATATTACTTTACTCTGCATTTTTTAATATATTTACCTTTGCCATGAGATTTATGCTTTCATATGCTTTTGCATTGCTGTTTAGTATGTTTTCATTTCAATTTGAAGAACTCCTTAAGCATTTCTGTAAGGCAGGTCTAGTGGTGATGAGCTATCTTAGTTTTTGCTTATCTGGGAAAGACTCTATCTCTCCTCCATTTTTAGAGGATAATTTTGCCAGGTATAATATTCTTGGTTGGCAGGGTTTTTTCTTTCAGGTACTTTCAATATATCATTGCACTGTTTCCTTGCCTACAAGATTTGGGCTGAGAAATCCACTGATAGTCTTATAGGGGTTCCATTTCATGTGATGAGTCACTTTTCTCTTGCTGCTTTCAAAATCCTAGAGCTTAGTCAACAGCTTTCCCATCCACCCAGCTGAGTGTATAACGGGTCACTCTCGACTCCTCCCTCTCTCTAATGCCCCAAGTCCAATGAAATATCTTCTTATCATTTTACCTTTTAGATGTCTCTTGAACCCACTTCCACTGCCACTGCCCTCATCTGGCCCCCTTCACTTCTCACCTAAACCACAGAAGCAGCCTCTTAATTTGCTCCATGACCCCACTCCTGTCTCTCTCTAGGTCATTTCTACCATGGCAGCCTAAGTGCTCTTTACAAAATTTATCTGATCATGTCCCTTTCTTGACTCTTAGGGTAAAGTTCCAAATTCCTAATGGCTCACAGGAAACCCCCTGGCCTACACTTGCCTACTC
Organism: Physeter macrocephalus; assembly: GCF_002837175.3. Lineage (NCBI taxonomy): Eukaryota > Metazoa > Chordata > Mammalia > Artiodactyla > Physeteridae > Physeter > Physeter macrocephalus. Next base: position 63,216,236 of record NC_041219.1, on the reverse strand, counting down.
CTCTGGCATCCTTTACTGCACTGGACTAGCTTTCTTCACTTCAGCCATACTATATCTCTTTCAGTTCCTCAAATATCCATGCCCCCTCCCACTTCTGAGCCTTTGCACAAGCTCTGTCCCAGCCTCACATGCTCTCCCTCACTTTCCATTCAGCTAACTCCTGTTCATCCTCCAGGGCTCAGCTCAAAGGATACTTTCTCAGGGACGCGTCCTTGACTTTCCATAATAGGTTAGGTTAATCTGCCATGTGCTCCCACAGCACTCTGCACTGTTTTTCATTGTTGAGTTTAGTTATTCATAATTATTTATTTAATGTTTGTCTTCCCCACCAGAAGACATGTGTTCCATGAAGACATTAATGTATCCATGTCATTCATGGCTGTATGCCCATTTCCCTTCCAATGCCCTGTCTAGTCTCAATAATAGTTGCTGACTGGGTGAGTGAAACACAGATCTTCCTAGTTAAGGATTCAGTTTCAATGTGAAGGATTCAGTTTCAATGTGCAACTATAACCTAAAAGCTAATAATCTATCATATTTGTGCTTGCCTTAAACACTTTGACCTTTATTTTCCATTTTACAAAGCATTTTTGGTACATACAATACTGCCCTCTTCCTCTTTTGCCTCTTCTCAGTGATGTGTCACCAGTGATTTTTTTTTATTGGGTGAGGCGCAGGTAATCTCCCTGTTTATAACTCTGACCTTTCTGTGAGCAAACACGCAAAGTGAACTTTGGTTTATCTCCTACTGTAATGTAGCTTCTAATTGCCGACAGGGAGGCTGTATTCTGTGGTCCACGTGACCAGTGGGGTGACCAGAAAGGACCGTGGGGAAGAGTAGACCAAGGAACCCAGTGACAGGCTGTTCAGCTGGAGTTCCTGCTTCCCTGAAAGCCCAGAGTAAAGCAAGGAGTATGGTGCTGAGGTGAGGGAGGTCATGAAGACGCCACTGTTGGCCTTGGCCTTGTGGTCACTGCTCCTCCGACCAGGGCTTTTGTTCTGGACCTCCCACATGAGTCAGAACTGCCACAATGGCAGCTACAAGATCAGTGTCCTGATGATGAACAACTCGGCCTTCCCAGAGTCCCGGGTTAACTTGGAAGAGGTGGTGAATGCGGGACTGGAAATAGTGAGACAGCGTCTGCTTCAAGCTGGTAAGAAGATGGTAACAGAATTCTCCTCCCTGTTACCACCTCTGGGGTCAAAGGGTTGCTAAGCCAAGACCTGTGTTCTTTGCCTGATCACCCAACCTTCTCTAAGGGCCTGGCCCACAGGCCTTTTCTATTTCAAGGCAATAGATCCTCAGAGAGAAGGATTTGAGCCCTACCTCAATGAGTTCACTCATGATCTCCTCTGCTTTTGGGATGGCCCCGACCCAGGTGTTCACAGCAGTGAAATGTCCCAGCTAAAACTGGATTTAACTTAACTGGATTTAAGTAGATAAAACTACTCAGCATCAGGAAGGCATTATGTTTCCTTCTGTAGCTTCTCAGTGGCAAGATTTGGTCTGTATCTACGATTTCACAGGGTTACCAGTCAAGAAGATGAATTAAGTAGAGATCCAGGTGCTAAATCTTTCACTGGGATTTTTAATTCGTCTATTCACTCTTTACATCTCTGGTGGCTGTTATTATAAGATACAGTCAATATGATAAATTTGCAATCAAATTCAGTGTTGAAGTTCTTTGTTGTATCTCTTTTGGGGGGGAATAAGAAAATTATTTTATTTTACTTTTTAAAATGTTTTATTGAAGTATAGTTGATTTACAATGTTGTGTTAATTTCTGGTGTACAGCAAAGTCATTCAGTTGTGTGTGTGTGTGTGTGTGTGTGTGTGTGTGTGTGTATATTCTTTTCCATTATGGTTTATCACAGGATGTTGAATATAGTTCCCTGTGCTCTACAATAGGACCTTGTTGTTTATCCATCCTATATATGCTAGTTTGCATGTATTTCTTAATTATTAAAATAAGCTATAGCAGTAGATAAAACATGTAGAATAAAGGGAAAAAAGTCACCCCTGATAATTTCCAGCCACCTGGATATTTCCAGTATCTTTTCGTATGCCTCTGAGTTTCTTGTTTTTAAGAACATAGTTGGGAGGGCTTCCCTGGTGGCGCAGTGGTTGAGAATCCGCCTGTCGATGCAGGGTACACGGGTTCGTGCCCCAGTCCGGGACGATCCCACATGCCGCGGAGCGGCTAGGCCCGTGAGCCATGGCCGCTGAGCCTGCGCGTCCGGAGCCTGTGCTCCGCAACGGGAGAGGCCACAACAGTGAGAGGCCCGCGAACCACAAAAAAAAAAAACATAGTTGGGGTCACTATGGCACAGAAACAATTTTCTGTCCTTATTTCATTTCACATTATTCTACGAGTGGCTTTCCTAGAGTTGCATAATCTTCATAGCACCATGTGAATGAATGACCAGTACCCCTTAGAGCAGATATCCTCCCAAATCATCTAATAATTCCCTATGGTAGGACATTCCATTGTTTTTAATTTCTCACGATTATTTAAAAACTACTACAATAAACATTTTTATGTACATAGTTTTTTCCCGTGCTTTGAGATGAGATTGCCATAAGTATAATTACTGAGTCAATGAGTATTTCATACATGTTAATGGTTATTTATGGTTCTAAGGAAAGGATGTCTTAATTTTCTCTGTTTAAAATCTGTGGTAATAATAGCAATAAGTATCATAGATCATATATCATATATGTGTAATAACTGTCTTCTGTGCAATATACATTTCTTCAGTCCTTTCTGAGACTGGATTCAGATATAAATGGATGGATCTGATCTAGCGCTATAATGGAACTAGGAGGTCGTTTAATAAAATCCCCTTATTTACCTGGGCAGTGTGGTATAGTGGAAAGAACATTTGATTCGAAGTCTGAGGACCTGAATTGGAGTCCCTGCCAGTCTCATGTGAGCTATTTCCCTTGGTCTCCCTGAACTTGGTGTTCTTGTTTCTTGAGTACGTGTCGAGTGCTAAGTAAGATATGTAATCTCTTTACTCGCCACAGCTCTGTACGATCAACACCGCTGACACTGTTTCACAGTAGAGGTTTAATAACTTTGCTGCAGTCATACAAGTTGTCTGTTTGAAATGAGAGTCAAACCCCTGTCTGTCAGATTCCACAGAGTGTATCATGTCGCCACTGTAAGATCTTTACCCACCTGTTGCTCATGAAAAGAAGGTAGTGGAACACTGTGGTTAGAAGCAGAGATTTGGAATCGGACAGACCTTGGTTCATATTCCAGCCTTTTATCCAACCATTTATCACCAGTGACCTCGCGCAAGTTACTTACATTTTCTGAGCCTCAGTTCCCTCACCTGTAAAATCACAATAAATAGTAGTTTCTCTCTGTGCGTGTGGTGTGAATTAAATGAGAAGATTCACATAAAGTACGTAATTCACTGACTAATACATAGTAAGAACTCAATAAATGGCAGTTGTTTTATTGTTGCCGCTCTTACTGTTGTGCTTGTGAAGGACGCTGATATTGTGTTTGTTGCTGTGGTGTCGGAACACATTACCAGGCATATAAAATAAACAGCATGGTGCATTGTTAAGATGCTGATCTCTGAACTCGTATCACCTGAATCAGCATTTCTGCTCCATCGTGTACTGAGTGACATTGAGTGAGTTACTGATTCTCTCTACGTTCACTCATATCATTTGTAAAATGGAGTCAATAATGGTGAGGTTTTTAAATGGACTCAATAAGAGGAGAATTGAAAGGGGGGGGGTGTGAAAGAATAAACATTGATGCCCAGATTTCTGCATTTGATGATGCGTTTTGTCGGACAGATGTCCAGGCATAGTAAACTCAAGAAGTGCAGCTTGTGAGGGAATGATAGATTTATGGTCTAAACATACTAAGCATTGTTATTTGGGAAAAAGCTTAAGACAGTATACTTAAGGGCTAATTTGAAGAAAAGAAAGAGTTCAAATGTGGGTGATGTCCAAATGGAAGAGAGCAATATTTTTCCCTAGTACTTAGGAAAGCTTTGTGGGTTTTGAAGAATACATAGGACTTGGTGGAAAACATGAAAGAAAGATTCCTTCAACCTTAGGAAATCAGCTTCCCAAGGATGTATGTGCCATGGCTAAATGTACCTGGTCTGTACCCTCCACGTGCTCTCATGTGCTAAGGGGGTCCATTTCCTAGACTCCAGCATCTATATCCAGATTCACTTTGGTCCAGTCCCATCCACAAAGCCCTAGAATTGAGAGAGAGCCTTCTGAGATCACCCTGTATTCCGTAATGTTCCACTCACCTTCCCAGGACTGAGATCTCAGGGTGTTGTGTGGGGAGTGCAAGCAAGAGATGAAAACAGCACTTGGAGGAAACGGCTTGTATCTCCCCAAATCTGATCTGAAGTCATCCCGTTATCTCAGAAGTGAAGCCTGATTTGAAGCCATCCCATCTCATTGTCTAAAATGTGGTCAGTATTTTCTTGAGAAATCACTTGGGATTTGGGGAGATAAAAGTAAAAGCAAAAACACTTCACATCACCGTAATGATGAGAGGTGGCAGCAGCTTACTACAGTGCGTTCTACAGAAGTGGTTCTCAGACTTCCCATCTCAGGGCCTTTTTATACTCTTAAAAATAATCATGGGTTCTAAAGAGTTTTGGTTTTTTTTTTTTTTTTTT
>NC_041219.1:63156279-63211423 GCF_002837175.3 Physeter macrocephalus | reverse complement strand
GCCATGGCTCACGGGCCCAGCCGCTCCGCGGCACGCGGGATCCTCCCAGACCGGGGCGCGAACCCGGTTCCCCTGCATCGGCAGGCGGACGCGCAACCACTGCGCCACCAGGGAAGCCCAAGAGTTTTGTTTATGTTACGTTTATCAATGTTTATTATATGGGAAATTAAAACTGAAAAATGTTCAAAATATTTTCTTATTGAGGCAGTTAAAATAACAATTGTAAGAATTTGTTAACATAAATAAAATTTCATATTAAAGACTACATATTTCTCAAACCAAAAACTAGAAGTAGGTGGGAAAAGTGGCAGAAATTCACATTTTAGCAAATCTTTAATATCAGGCTTAATAGAAAATGGTTGGATTCTCATATCTGCTTCTGCCATTAAAATGTTGCCATACTACATATTATGTAGCCTCTGGAAAACTTCACTATATGCTTGTGAATGTCTTGAAATAGTAGAATAGTTTTGACCTCATGGACCTCCTGAAAGAGTCTCAAGGTGCCTCAGGGGTCTATGGCACACACTTTGAGAACCACTGTTCTATAGCGTATTGGTTCTAGAATCAGACTGCCCTATGTTCAAAACCCAGCTCCACTACCTGCCAGCTGGTAACCCTAAGCAAGTTAACTTACCTCTCTAGATCTCCTTTTTCTAGAAAGGTAGAAAAATAAAGTCTCATGGCTGGTATAAACTTCCTGAGAAATAACACTAGTCTTCTCTTTCCCCTCATTTCTGGATAATAGGCCTAAATGTGACCGTGAATGCCACCTTTATCTATTCGGAAGGTATGATTTATAAGTCCAGTGACTGCCGGAGTAGCACCTGTGAAGGCCTCGAACTACTCAGGATGATTTCAGTGAGTACCTGCCTTTGCAGAGTCAGCTCACACCCTCCTGCCGCAGGAGGGCCACAGTGTGAGCTTGGACACTAGCCCGCCAGGATCTCTCACATCGCCTCCAGCTATGCAGCTGAGTGATTTGGGGACCGGGTGCTCCGACTGTATCCCCGTCTATTTCCCAAGTGACAAGCACCCTCCAGGAAGCCAGGAAAGCGGGGAGAACCTTAGCTATGTTCTGTCTGTACACGTTCAGTGGTATGGAGGGGAATTATTTTGTTTTCAGCTGTTTTTAGAACTTTTAAAAATTTTAAATGTTGGTATTAACTGGCTTGCCTTCGTGTCCCTCAAGAAAAATCTGAGGTGCCCCATGAAAACATACACTCTAAAGCCTTACACCAGACACCTGTTACAAGGCATCACCATAGACACGGTCGCAGGTTTATTGCTTAAGGGCTGAATCTGAAACCTAACTTTAAAGTAGTAACTGTAATGTCAATCCCTAGAAATGGGAAGAGAGAGATTCTTACCTAGCTCCTCCTCCCAGCTCCATCCCCAACCAGAGCTTTCTGGAACTGAAGAGTAGTCCAGGCTCTCTAGAGGCAGGTAGGGTGTGAGGTGTCCCTTTGCTACAGAGACCTGAGGGAAGGCCGTCCAGGAAGCTGAGCACTGGCCACAGATCCACGGCTCTGAAGTTCTGATCGGTAACATCACATCGACCAGATTGGCCGCACTCCTGTCAGGAAGTGGTCATTCTTGATCACGGGAGGGAGAGGAGCGAGCGAGCGGGGTTTAATAAGCAGGTGTGCCTCCTCCCTGTCCCTCTCCAGAGGTGGGAGGTCCCACCTCATTCTCCAACACCAACGACGGAATGCTCCTAATCAGTTTCCCCTTGAGAAGGAGTGGAATTAATATCGATAGTCTCCCACCCAGCCACACTGCATTTTGTTCTCTCCAGCCCAGCTTTGTAGCTCTCCCTGAACCCGAAACTTGCCCTGTCCCTCCACAGCACCTCCAAATCTAGCCTCTTCAGCCCTTGGCCTACAGATCACTGCTAATGTGACAGTCTGCCAGTCCCTCTCCCACCACTGGACAGCCTCCTCTTGATAGAGGCCAGGTTCACGTTCAGTCAGCTCACCTTCAGTGGGATGCCCTTCCCTCCATCCGCAGCCTCTCCCCTCTCGGACCCCTTTATCCCTCGGCTGGCCCTCGCCCAGCCCAAGACATGCACGCGGCTCCTTTCTGCTCTACGTTCTAACATCTCGAGAGGCCCGCTTTCTAGCCTTCTGGGAGTCTTCCCCTTGCTGGTTCTTTCCTGTGCATTGATTCATAGTTTTAGTTTTAGGAATTGGTTGTTATTTTTTTTCTCTTACAGAGGGATAAACAGATGGGATGTGTCCTCATGGGGCCCACGTGCACCTATTCCACCTTCCAGATTTAGTAAGTAGTATGGTTTGTTGTTGTTTTCATGCCCCTGTGAATTGAAGTCAGGACATCATATCAAGATTTAAATGATTTATCAAACAGCAGTCTAGCCAAGGCAATACAACTGAAGGTGCCAGGGCCCTCGTATTTTACAGTCTCTCTATAGCTGTCATTCCCTCATCCGGGTAACTCTGCCTTTGCCCAGTGTGGGGTGGATGACAGTAGATATTCCGGTTCAGTTACTAACATCTGAGCTTGAAAAGCAAAAAGGTAGAGGTGAAAAGTTAGACTCCAGGCAGGAAACAGGGAAGATAGTGAACTTAGATATTTTGAGAGTTGAATAAAGGAAATCTTCCCAGAAGTATGGGCAGACTGCACCCAAACACAAAGGAAAGTGCAACACCCTAGGGCGTTAACAGGGCTCCGTTCCCTCCTTAGGGCTGTAAGAATAGGGAAGGTAGCAGGGTTCTTATTTCAAAGCACTATTTGAGGATTATATATATAACATACTAAAGTACTTTGCACAGTGCCCTTATCAGCTTAGAAAAAAAAGAAAAAGCTTCCACTGTATTTAGAGTGAAAATACTTCCTGGCTTTGGGAAAATCGCCCTCATCCCTTTCGATCATTTCACCCAGTGTAATTCTCTTCACTGCAAAACACTTTGTTCTGCCAGATCACCTCTCCCCCAATCGTAATCTCTCTCACATGCCTTTCTTTCACCTGCTCCATCTCCCCGTGAATCAAGGATCACCCTTTGTCTACACAGAGAAAACTAGGCTGAAGGAACCCTTGCAATAGGTTTTGAAGGGTAGACATTAGACTTCTGAAATTTCTGTTGCCAAGTCTGCTTCTCACACCTCCCACCCAGCTGTATAAACAGACTCAGACGTTCACACCCACACAGACCATAGACACTTCCCCCACAGAAGCACATTTGACCTCATCTTCTGTACCGAAGTGCAGACGAATACAGAATCTTACTCTTGTGCTCAAGCCCAACTGTCATCTCACCTGACCATTTACTGATATTGCTGGAGAGTGTGCTCAGAAGGAAAGGAGAAGTAGAACATTGATTCACCACTTATGAGGAACTTCCACGTGCAAAGATGCATTTTTGTTGTGTCAGAGTGGAGACAATTAAGTAAAATAGAGAAGGTGACAAGGACACTGGTGGCCAATACAAGGCAGAGTGGGACAGGTTCCCTTAGAGAAGTACAAGCAAGGTGCTATGGATGCACAGAGGAAATGGTCCCTCTTGTTGGGAGAATTAAGCTTCAAGAGGAGAAAGACTTCATGAAGGAGATGGGATATGAGTTGAGTGTTGAAGAATGGGTTAAATTGTAATGGGTAGAGATGAGGTGCTAAGCATCCCAGCCAGCAGAGGGAGAAGTATATGTAAAAGCAAAGCATCAGGGAAGTGTAGAAAATTTGTGAAAGTCTGTATTAACTGGAGTGAAAGAGATGTATAGGGGAGTAGTAGAGATAAAACTAGGAAAATTAGATAGGGCCATATTTGGGTGGTCATGAGTTCTAAGTGAGGGAAGGGTTTTTAATTAGATTTGCATCAGAAACCACTAAAACTGCAGGGAAGTGCCGTCAGAAGCAGCTCAACTTTGGGAAGAATAATTGGCGACAGTGTAGAGGAAAGGCTGGAGCCCACCAGGAGAGACTGAGGACAGGAAAATCAGCAGGGGAGGAGGAGATCCTGAACTAGTGAGAAAGCAGTCGACTTGGAATAGGAGGATCGCCTTAAAGATATTTAAAAGAATCAATAGCATTTGATAACTGATTGGATATCGGAGTGTGGGACGAAAAGTAGTTGAAAAGGCTTTGAGATATCAAAACGCTAAAAGAAATGGGAAAATCAGGATAAGGAACAGTTTTGAGAAACAAAAATAAGAGACAAATTTAACTGTGGCCATGAGGAGTTTGAAATGCAAGCAGGACACCCAAGTGAAACCTTTCAGTGGAGCAGCGAAGATGGAAGGGGAGGTCATTTTCCTCCCTTTATCAAATACATCTTAAGCATCTACACATAAAGCAGGCAGACCGGAAATGCTGCGGTGAACAAGCTGGGCGTGATTCCACCTTCGTGACGCTTGCAGTCTGGTGGAGGAGACAGATATTAAACAGGTTCTCACCCATGACTCCTGGTCTTAGTTATCAAGGAAAGCTCTCCTGATGGATAAAGAGATGTTTAATTAAGGACCTGATGGATGAGTAAGTATCAGCCAGGCAAAGACAGAGGGGAACAGCCTTTCTGGCATCTGTAAAGACCCTGGTAGAAAATAAAGCTTGCTATGTTTAAGGGACCACAAGCAGACCCGTGTGCCAAGCAGCGGAAGGAAAATAGTAAGGTCCTCAGGTGATGTCTGTCTCAAAGGCCATCCGTAGAAGAGCTGGAAATAAGGCAATGCATGGAGGGAAGCTGCAGAGGGCGTCTTCTGGGCTTTACAACATTTGTAGTAGCCATGGTGGCCCATTTTCTATTTTTTCCCTGCCCTACTCCCCGAAGTCCATATGTCCTAGCCTAGATGTTAGGACAACCCAAATGACAACTCATTTTAGAATAAATCGAAGTAACCAAGCCACATATACAAGAAAACACCCAGAGTATGCATACGTTCAGTAAATATTGTTTTAGATTCACCTATGAGGGACAGACCTATATACATCGAACACCTGCTTGAATGACCCTGTTTCGTTTTTGTTATTTATACCCACACGCTGAAACAGCTTAAAGAGGGATCTTATTTGTACTACTTAGGTTAATCCTGATATTGGTTTCTTTCTCACCTCTTGGCATAGCCTTGACACAGATTTGAACTATCCCATGATTTCAGCTGGAAGTTTTGGATTGTCGTGTGACTACAAAGAAACTTTAACCAGGCTGATGTCTCCAGCTAGGAAGTTGATGTACTTCTTGGTTGACTTTTGGAAGGTCAATTATTTTCCATTCAAAACTTCTTCCTGGAACACTGCCTATGTTTTCAAGAATGGTACCGAGTCTGAGGACTGTTTCTGGTAAGCAGGACCATTAATATCCTTCTGGCACTTAGCGGAGAGAGAAGCCATAAACCCTCAGCAGGCCACTAGTTATTATCAGACATGCCTTCCATGAATAGTAGCATTGGGAATGGAAACCAGCCCACTTTCTTACACACAAGTGGTATATAGCTTACATTTAATTGATTTCATTCTTAAGCTGTAGATATATTTAGATAAGGCTGTTTGTTACTCCTGTTTGAACTAGGTATATTAAACATAGCTCTCTGAAGTAGATACCCATTAACTTTAGGTCAAATTGAAATTTCACTTGGAAGTGTACAACACTTCGCTGATTTCATGATCTAAATCAGTAGCAACAGGTAAAAATGTCTTTTTTTTTTTTAACAGCAACTTTCTTTGAGTCCTTACTTTTTGCGAAACATTGCACTAAGCACTTTCTTTTTCTTTTTTTTCGTTTGAAGCCATTTTTTTTTTAATTGGAGTAAAATTGCTTTACAATGTTGTGTTAGTTTCTGCTGTACAACGAAGTGAATCAGCTATATACATATCTATATCCCCTCCCTTTTGGACCTCCCTCCCCACCCCCACCCCCCGACCTAGGTCATCACAGAGCACCGAGCTGAGCTCCCTGTTCTATACAGCAGGTGCCCACTAGCGCTCTGTTTTACACATGGTAGTGTATTTATGTCAAACCTAATCTCCCAATTCGTCCCACCCTCCTCTTCCCCCACTGCATCCACATGTCCATTCTCCACATCTACGTCTCTCTTTTTAAAAGAATTTTTATTGGAGTAAGTATAGTTGATTTACAATGTTGTGTTAGTTTTGCTGTACAGCAAATGAAAAATGTCTTCTCAAGAACATGTTTTAAAAGTTACCTAATATTTATTTCCTAAAAGGAGTGCATGGAGTTATTCAAGGTGGCCACAGTTTTCTTCCTGACCTCTACCCAAATTGTTATTAACTACTAGAATGTAGTGGTGTAAGAAGGAGAGTCTGATGTTGAGGCTGACAGTCTTAGGATATGAGCTCTACAGATTCAATTGAATAATGAACGTTTATTCTGTAGGGTGTGCAGCTAATGTTTCATATTAAAAAAAAGAATCATATGGAGTGTGTTATATGTCTTGAGAACTCCGAATAAATGTTTTTCAAACGTATTTTCAAAAAGTTGCATTTTCTCATAGAGTTTTTTAGTTAACAGTGATCTGATTTATTTTATTGTCTCAATGTGATTGGCATAAAGTGTCTATGTAATCGTAAATACATTGACTAGATTTTTTTCTAATTCTTCCCAAATGGCGTAAGTGACCTAGCAATAAATATTTATATATATATTTTAGATTTATTATTTATTTATTTATTTATTTATTTATTGGCTGCGTCGGATCTTAGTTGCGGCACCCGGGCTCTAGTTGAGGCGTGCAAGCTCAATAGTTGTGGCACGTGGGCTTAGTTGCCCCAGCATGTGGGATCTTCGTTCCCTGACCAGAGATCGAACCCACGTGCCCTGCATTGTAAGGCAGATTCTTTACCACTGGACCACCAGGGAAGTCCCAATAAATATATTTTGATGAAAATAAACCCTCTAAAGAAAAGAGAACAAGTACTGTGATCTCCATTTTACAGATAAGGAGAAGGGAAACCAGAAGTAAATGCTGTCATTTTACCGTGCAACATATGATAGCAGAGAATATGCATTCTGCCTGTCCTACACGAGTTAGAAATCATTTATCTCACAGCTTTTCAGAGGAATAAGGGTGGTGGGGAGAACAGGATACTGGGTACCATTGCTAAAATAAAATCACAAGGCTCACACAACTCCAGCAAAGGTGGCAGAAAGAATCTCTTGAAGGAGTCTGCAGTAGCTCTCCACCAAAGCATTCAGAGGACTAAAATAGGGTACCACTGGGAAAACACATCCAGGGAACCACAAGAATCAACCCTAAGGCAGCATCCTCGAAATTTCGGGATGAACTTAGAGCACACAAAAGTCCCTTTCACACAGTAGGAGAAATTATTCCTATCAACTCTGAATTTTTGTACTATAGATTCAAAAGTTTCCATTTATCTGTGATAATGGGACAAGCAGAATAGTCTTCCTTCAGCAAATAACAAGAAGCCATTGTAAGGGATTTGCCAAATGTCTACTGTCTGTGTATATACCCGAAGATTCCGTAAAACTTTCCCTGAATTAGATGTCCGTAGTCCTAACCATTGGTATCACGTTGTGTATTGTCTATGGTGTTAGTGGTAGAAATGAATTTTAGGTGAATAAGTCGCTGGACAGATCTGTAAACAGTGAGCAAACAACATGGAAAGCCATGAAGAAACTAAGCTGATTTCTTAGAGTTTCTCTTTTTTTCTGTTCTAGGTACCTCAATGCTCTGGAGGCTGGAGTTTCTTATTTTTCTCAGAAACTTAGCTTCAAGGAGATGCTGAGAGGAGATAACGAGTTTCAGCGTATCTTATTGGACCAGAACAGGAAAAGCAATGGTAAGAAGACATGAAGATAATTTTTGGCTAGCTGCATCCCCACAACTGCCACCTCCCTATGAGTCATTTTGACAAATCTACCACCACAGAGCTCTTGTCGTTACTGTATATTTTGTATATTTGCAGAGATATGTAGCTGCATGCACCTCCGTTATACTGTTCCTTTTGCTGATTAAAACCTTATCCTCTGAGAGAAATTAGCAAAGTAATGTTGAGCAAATATATTAACATTATGAAAGTAATGATGATGCTAAAATCCAGCTTTTATAAGCCAAAAATGATATCACGATCCACCATTAGTAAACTGCTTTTTAAGTTCACCACAATCTAATATATTGTTGGATTTGTGACAAATTCTCAAATATTCTGAACCCTGGTCCCCTGGTGACCAAGAGGATGTATTTATTGATATGTAGCCTTAAGCAAAATTACCAGATAGGCAAGGATTGTCTCACTTTGCTTTACTCTGTCGGTAGTTTACCTGCCTAATGATCTCTCAGTTATAGGCCAAGTGTGAAAGGCCAATGGGATACTAAGTTATTTGGTGATTTATTTCACTTTCCACAGAATTCTTTTTGCAAATAAGAATATATCAGGAGCAAAGGAATCAACTGTGGAATTTTCTATGAGGAAATGTTCTTGCTTGTCAGGATTTCCTGGTATCGCTTGAAATATCATTTGCTGTTATAATTAAGCATTTGCCATATTAAGAGCCTACCATATGCAAAACGTTAACCAAGATATGGAGAACAAGAAGTATAAGATGATTCGTGTCCCTAACGTGTTTACAGTTCAACTGGACAACACAGTGTGTGAACAGATCTAATGAAGTGTCTCCCAGCTTATTCATCTTACTCATCAAGCCATGCATTTGGGAAATCTGGCTGCAGTGGATAGGAGAGCTTAGAGAATCAGACTGGAACTCGATCACTGAAATCACTGAGTTCTGAGCTAAGAAGCTGCAACCAAAACCCAAGGAAAGGTGCTTAGAAAGACTTCATAAATTCTCACATTAATTTATATCTTTTCCAACTACTTTACAAGTGGCAGTGCCCTTCACTTACCACTGATAATAACTTCTATAACTACTCCAGCCTCATGTGATGGAATAAGCGCCAAGCCAGACTCAAATACTTGGCTATCAGAATTATTCATCCACCAGTTTTTTATCTCATTGACATTTTAGCTATAGTCTCCTTAAATCAATAAAATTAAGGGGAAGGACTAGATGATTCTTTTTAAGATCCCATGCAGTTCTCCTCTGCTTCTATGACTGTAAATGAAAAATAAAAGGAGCGGGGAGTAAATTGGAGGAACTGGTGTTAATCTTAAAATACGAATGTAGCATGGACTTACTGGGTTCAAATTCAGGCCCCCGGTTCCGTTCCTGCTTGGGAGTAGACTATTGTATATTTTTCTCCGTGTCTTGCTGTCTCTCCTGCAGTGATTGTTATGTGTGGTACACCAAACACCATCAACGTCCTCAAGGGTGACCGAGCAGTGGCTGAAGACACTGTCATTATTCTAGTGGATTTATTCAAGTAGGTATAATATCTGGAAGAACTCTCCTCCTTTCAGAAAGGAAATACTCTAAGGGTTTCTGCAAGATATTCTCTTTTCTCACGTTTTGCACAGCCTAAAATGGGATTCTGTATGAAGATAATACTTTAACCAGTGTTTCATTTCTTCTTTATCACACCCTCATTCTTATTTAATTAATTATAGCTTTAGCAGAGATGTATACCTTTGACATTACTATCATGTCTAAATACAAAAGTTTTATGAAATCCCCATTAAACCCGCATGCTCATTCAACAAAGATCCTGGTCTTCAGCCTGATTTTAAGGTGTTTTTTTTCCAGGCAGTAATAAATCAACTAATATCCCAATCATATTGCTGAGAACGTGGGCCCTATCTATGCCTTCAATTGCTAATGACCTTTGGTCCTAGATTATTTTTCCTTCAGCCACCTTCGGTAACAGAAAAGTTCCCGTTAAGTGAATTTGATTTACACAGTTATTCTTTGCCCTCTGTGGTATAGTCACTGGGTGGTGATCTTTTCCTCTGCCCTTATCTGGAACTAAGGGGAGAAAATTCTGGAGAACAGAAACTACCTTTTATCACATTCCCTCTTTTTACTACTCATTTTCTAACATGGTTGGAGACCCCACAAACAAACTGGGCAGAGGTAATATCTGAGTCAGATTAGGCTTAAAAAAGGTGTTGCTGGTACACCTGTGTCCCTTGCCCCATCAGCTAGATCATATGACTTCACTTATCTGATTGGATCATTAATCATTCCCTGTCCGTATTCAGACCAGAAGCTCTTCCTGCACTATATTATATTTGCTTAGTCATTTCACCCACACTAAATGCACTTGCCCCAGTATTGAGAAAAATGAAGCATAGGAACTGCAGGCCTATCTTGTTCACAAAGATAATTTAGTCAACCGAGCCTTTTAGCTGCAGAATACGAAAAAGAGGGCAAAATGATCAACGTTTTATTCCTACAACCACATTGATAGCTGCTTTCAATAGCTGCTTTGCCCTCTGGAAGGAGGCCTCAGTGTAACCAGGCTGGTGTGATTTTATTTTAAGCAAATCCTCAATCAGCTGCCAAAGTGTTGGCATTCTTTTGTCACTATTCCCTAAGGACCTCTGGGTCTGTTTCGGAATGATCATGAGATAGATTCATTTGAAACTAGACATAACTTGGGTTCAAATTCTAACTCTGACACTTCTGGTTCATTTGACTCTTGGGTACTACTTAGTATATCTTGAGATTCTCATTTGTAAAGTGAGAATAAAAATGTCTACTTTATAAGGGTGTTTTTAGCATTAGATGTGACAATACGTGCAAACTATTCAACACAGTCCTCTGTACATAGATGTGTTCACCTACTGTTTGCCTATTAAATGATGGTCGTCCTAGTTACAGCGGTTCAAGCTTGTTAGATTATTTGCATATTAAAACATTAAAATGATTAGGAAGCTTGGGACCCATATGATTGGCAGTGCCATCCCAGATGGTATTGAGGGTCCACAAGGTACCAGATACTGTCTAGGAGTCGAGGATACAAGGACCAATAATCTAATGTTAAGAAGCTTACAGTGTTAGAGAAAATGCTTAGTCTTTTCATGCTTATGTTTCACCATCTGGAAAGTAAATTTAATTCATAAAATGTCTCTCTATCCTATCCCTAAATCTCTCAAGTGTTATGAGCACTTAAGGAAAAGAAAGTTTCCAGGTATAAAAGTCATTAAGCCTTGAAAACAAGCTTATGTGCCCAGAGCCCCCCAAAAATCTTCCTCACATAAGTATCTGTATTCTGATCTTCCTTTCCATTTGTGTTTGTTAACCACAGCTGCCTAATTTCTGCTATTCAAGGTAGCAGGTGTAGAAGAAACTTATCTGGGAAAAGTAGAACGTTTTGCAGGAAAAAGATGTTTTAAACTATTTCAAGGCTGCTGTATGAATTGTAGAAGCCCCATTTCTATTTTCGGAGGAATCTAATTTTCATGAGAAACTTGTACTTTTTATTCCAGTGAGTACTACTTCATGGACAATGTTACAGCCCCTGACTATATGAAAAATGTTCTTGTTCTGACCCTGCCTCCTGGAAATTCTGTCTCAAATAGCTCTTTCGCCAAGAATTTATCACTGGTAAGCTTCATATACATACGTATTATTTTTTTTTTTGGCAAGGGTAAAATATCATTCTTCCATTTGGGACCCAAATTCTAAAATGAGCAATTCGTTTTTTTCACTTGTTCCAATTCACTCAACAAATGTTCACTGAGGGCAATAGCAGGATTCCTGCTACTAACACTCTTACTGTTACTGTAGGTCACTGTGCTAGGCTCTAGATCAACACCACAGCGCACACTGCTGTAACGTTAGAACAGAAATGACAGTGTGGGGAGATCAGAAGAAGCCCTGCTAACGTAGGGGAGGTAGAAATTAAACAATGCAAGATAAATGAAGTCCCCTACATCCTAACGCAACTTTCTGCTGGCCCTGGTGTCACAGTTCTACCTCTAGAGATACATATTCCTAGGTTAAGACATTGTCCTTTTTTTGAAAGTTAGGTTGGCCATTGTTCACATTTGTCCAGGCGAGGCCTGGTTTATTCCTCTTATCCCAGCATCCCATCTGGTTTAGCATTTGTCCCAGAAAAAGAACCTCCAATTGGACATTAAATCGTTAATGTCCCGGGACTTCCCTGGTGGTCCAGTGGTAAAGAATCCGCCTTCCAATGCTGGGGACGCGGGTTTGATCCCTGGTCAGGGAACCAAGATCCCACATGCCGCGGGGCAACTAAGCCCGCGCGCCACAACTACTGAGCTCACATGCCTCAGCTAGAGAGTCCGTGTGCCCACGTGCCGCAGAAGCTGCAGACAGAGCCCATGCGCTCTGGAGCCCGCACACCACAACTAGAGAGAGAAAACCCGAACGCCACAACTAGAGAGAAGCCCACGCGCCGCAAAGAAGACCAGACACAGTGGAAAAAAATAAAGAAAATAAAGAAATTTTTAAAATATATTTTAAAAAATCACTAATGTCTCAATTAAATGCAAGACCCCTGCCTCTAATACCACTTTGGGTTTTATCAGTCGCTGCACCTTAACGCGACTAAATTCGTCGGATGTTTTCTGCCCTCAGACACAGTCGAGAGCAGGTTTGGAGAGGGAAGTGGAGGGGCGGGCAGTCTGTCCTGAGGACCCTGAACAACTTTGGGATGCCAAGGCCCAAAGAGCAGTGAGGAGAGTTGGGGACCTTTGAGAGCATCACAGTTTTGCCTAGACGAGCAGTTCTGAGCCCTGTGATTTGCAACCCTGCCAAAATTAGGGGCTGCAACCCCTTTGGGGGCTGGGTCTTAACTGATTCTTTTCATGTCGTGAAAGGATGATTTCAGCAAAAGACACTGAAACCAATGAGAAGTGTTTTAGTTTTTCCTTTTTATATTTTCTAGCAAATAGACTTCTGAGTGTAGTATTCACATATCATTTGCACAGCTTCTAGGCTCTGGCAAAAGTCTGATTCTTCACAGGTGGGAGTTCCAAAGTGTCTGAGCTGACAGAACTCACGTGGTCTCAGGGGGGCACAGAACTTTTAATCCATAGCCCATCTCTGTGAAGACAGCCACACAACCGTTGCAAAGGCAGAGGAGTTCTGACCCCCTTCTTATGTTCCCCAGGGCAGACCTTTGTGGCTTGAACTAACACCCAATCAGGACTATCTCCAAAGCAAATTCAATGGTATCATCCAATCAAAACTCTTCCCACCCCATCAGGATACTCAAAGGCAGTGGGGTTGTTTTTGTTGCCATTCTCTTTTCCTCTTACATGAAAGCATTATTTCTATATAAAACCTTACAGGAATCGAGAATGCTGTATGTTGTCCTTCCTGGTCGACGTAAAATATTTTCTCATCATGGGAAGGAGGAAGCACAGCTGCTTTTAGATACTTCCCTAAAGGCAGGGTTTGCAGTTTATTGATCCCAAGAGAAGACAGAATTGTCACGTGGGGATGATAAAGAGCCCTGGTCCAAGAAGTTTTTCCAAAACTTCCTTTAATACCATCCCTACAATTCCCCTAATATTCCTTTACCTTTCCAGTTACCCTGCTGACCCCAAGAATGTTTTTCTCCAGGTTCAAGACCAGAATCTTTTTTTTTTTTTTTTTTTTTTTTTGGAACGCATTTTAAGATTTTCCTTTCTCATTCAGGCAAAAAATGATTTCGCTGCTGCCTACTTTGATGGAGTCTTGCTCTTTGGACACATGTTGAAGATATTTCTTGAAAATGGAGAAGAAGTTACCACCCCTAAATTTGCTCATGCTTTCAGGAACGTCACTTTTGAAGGTAACGGTTTCCTAGGAGCAAACAGCACTTACCTAACAGCTTCTAGAGGAATCTGATGAAATATGGGCCCTATGGGCAGACTTTGGGAAGCAAAGAGAGGCTGTGGCAATAAATGGATCAACAGCTAAATACCTTTAACTTAATTGGAGGAAAACATAATTGCATAAACCTTGGGGATGCTATAATCTATAACTAGACCCCAGTTTATGCTTCAGAACTTGAGAATCTTTGGATATCAAAGAAAGAGCAGGTAGCTCAGGCCCTGTACTTATGAACAAGCTCATCACAGGGCATTTTGGGCAGTGATGTCCTGACTCTGCTTAGAGACCAGCAAGAAGAGAAATAGCTGCAGTTTGATTTTCGTCCTTCCGTATCTCCCTTGCTGTCCTTCAGGGACCAAGGACCCTGTGTTACTTCTCTAACTAAAAACCTCTCATGGCAATGCCGTCCAAAAGCTCCCAATACATGTCCCTCTGAACCACATGGATCAACATTCCTTTTCTACACAAACCCCCATTGAAACTTCTGTCTTTCATTCCCCAGATCTCATCCAGGTACTAGGAAGAAATTTCTTTTTAGATTTAATGTGTATTACGTAAAAGACAAATGATGGTTCACTTCTCTAACTTGCCTGAAATCTTTACTCTGGAAAACCTTTATCCTGCTGCAGAGTGAGCCTTCTTCTCTTGGCTTCAGAGGGCAGCAGATACCCAGCGGTAAAGACTGAGGGCTGTACCAGCATCTGTGGGGTATGACAATGACAGGAAGAGATCACTTCTGCTCCCCTGAAGATACAGGGAGGGAGGGAGAGTCATTAATCAGTCCCTGTATCCCGAGTTCTGCCAGTGACTTTATGTGCATTTTTTCTCAATTTTTTTTATTGTGGTAAAATACGCATAACACAGAATTTACCATCTTAACCACTTTGAAGTGTACAGTTCAGTGTCATTAAGTACATTCATATCGTTGTGCAACCATCACCATCCTCCATCTCCAGAACTCTTTCATTTTGCAAAACTGAAATTTTCTATTCTTACTAAACAATAACTTCCCATTCTCCCCTCCCTCTAGCCCCTGGAAACCACCATTCTACTGTTTGTCTTTATGATTTTTACTACAATTTTGACCATGTAATCGTATGATTATGATTTATATGTACCTCATGTAAGTGGAATCATACAATATTTTTCTTTTTGTGCTTGCCTTATTTCACTTAGCATGGTATCCTCAAGTTTCATCCATATGGTAGGATATGTTTCCTTCCTTTTTAAGGCTGAATAATATTCCATCATATTATATACAACGTTTTGCTTATGCATTCGTCTGTTGATAGAAACTTGAGTTGCTTCCATGTTTTCGCTAAGGTGAAGAATGCTTCCATGAACATCAGTGTATAAAGATGTCTTCAAGAGTCTGCTTTCAATTTATTTGAGTACATACCCAGAAATGGAATTGCTGGATCGTATGGAAATCTTATTTTTAATTTTTTGAGAAACCATCATATTGTGTTACACAATGGCTATACCATCTTACATTCCTACCAATAGTGGTGCACAAGGGTTCCAATATTCCACATTCTCAACAACACTTTTATTTATATATATATGTTGAGAGAGAGAGAGAGAGATGTATTAGCCATCCTAATGGGTATGAAGTGGTATCTCATTGTCATTTTGACTTGCATTTCTTTAATGAATAGTAATGTCGAGCGCTTTTTCAGGTGCTTATTGGTCATTCGTATATCTTCCTTGGAAAATGTCTATTCAGGTCCTTTGTCCTTTTTTTTTTTTTTTTTTTTTTTTTTTTTGCGGTACGCGGGCCTCTCACTGCTGTGGCCTCTCCCGTTGCGGAGCACAGGCTCCGGATGCGCAGGCTCAGCGGCCATGGCTCACGGGCCCAGCCGCTCTGCGGCATGTGGGATCTTCCCGGACTGGGGCACGAACCCGTGTCCCATGCATCAGCAGGCGGACTCTCAACCACTGCGCCACCAGGGAAGCCCCACCTCTGCTCCTTTAATAGCTCCATTCCCATCCCTTTCAGACATAGGTGTTGCAAAACTACATCTTTATACTTTGTGTCCAAGTAGGAAACTAATGTGTTTTTAAACATTAGTCTCCTAAATTGCTTCAAAATCAAAAGGTGGAGTTAGAAACAAAAGTTACAATAATACCAGCTGTTAGACTAATTTTTTTTAATGTATCATCTCTCTTTTTTTTTTTTTTTTTTTTTGCTGTGCTGGGTCTTTGTTGCTGCGCGCGGGCATTCTCTAGTCGGGCATTCTCTAGTTGGGGCGAGCAGGGGCTACTCTTCGTTGCAGTGCATGGGCTTCTCATTGCGGTGGCTTCTCTTGTTGTGGAGCACAGACTCTAGGCACATGGGCTCAGTAGTTGTGGCTCGCAGGCTCTAGAGTGCAGGTTCGGTAGTTGTGGTGCACGGACTTTGTTGCTCCGCGACATGTGGTATCTTCCTGGACCAGGGTTCGAACCCATGTCCCCTGCAGTGGCAGGTGGATTCTTAACCACTGAGCCACAAGGGAAGCCCTGTTCATCTCTTAAGTCATGTAGAAAACAAAAAGTGGAGTAACACATTGTTCTTACAATAATACTAGATTTTATAATTGCTTGTGTATTTACCTTTACTGAGATCTTTATTTCCTCATATGGCTTCAAGTTACTGTCTATTGTTCTTTCATTTTAACCTGCCAGACTCCCTTGAACATTTCTTGCAGGGCAGGTCTAGTTGTAGGTAACAAAACCTCTCAACTTTTATCTTAGAATGTCTTACTTTCCTTTCACTTTGAAGGACAGCTTTGTTGAATAAAGGGTTCTTGATTGACAGTTTTTTCTTTTAGCATTTTGAGTATATCAGCCCACTGCCTTCTGGCCTTCAAAGTTTATAATGAGAAATCTGCTTATAAATCTTATTGAACATCTCTTATACGTGATGAATCACTTCTCTCTTGCTGCTTTCAAAATTCTGTCTTTGGCTTTTGACAATTTGATTATAGTGTGCCTTGGCATGGATTTCTTTGAATTCATCCTACTTGGCATTTATTGAGCTTCTCGGATGTTTATATTCACGTGTTTCATCAAATTTGGGAAGTTTTCAGCCATTATTTTTTTAAATAGTCCCTTTACCCATTTATCTGTCTTCTCCTTCTGGGACTTCTACAATGCATGTATTGGTCTGCTTGGTGGTGTCCCACAGGTCCCTTACGCTCTGTTCACTTCTTTTCAATCCTTTTTATTTCTGTCCCTCGGATTTGATCATTTCCATTGTCCTATATTCAAGTTCACTGATTCTTTCTTCTGCCTGCTTAAATATGCCTTTGATCCCTCTAGTGAATTTTTTATTCCAGTTACTGTACTTTTCAGTTCCAGAATTTCTTTCTGGTTTCTTTTTTAGGTTTTCTACCTTTTTATTACTATTTACATTTTGTTCATACATCATTTTCTTGACTTTATCCATGCCTTTCTTTAGTTCTTTGAGCATCTTTAAGACAATTGTTTTAAAGCCTTTGTCTAGTAGATCCACTATCAGGTCTTTTTCAGGGATAATTTCCATTGGTTTTTTTTTTTTTTCTCTTATTTTGAATGAACCATACTTTCCTGTTTCTTTGTATGCTTTGTGTTTTTTGTTGAAAACTGGACATTTGAATCTAATAATCGGTAATCGTGGAAATCACATGGGGAATGGGGAATTTTCTCATTCTGCAGGGTTTGCTGTTTTTTGGTTTTGCTTTCTGTTTTTGTTTTTATTGTTGTAGGCTATCTCTGCTGAGGATCAGCCTGAGGTGTACACTTAAGGTCTTCTCAGGTCTTTTCTGAGCCTCTGCCTTCCCCTGGGCATGTGTAGTAGCTTTCTAATTTCCCCCATATATGCAGTTGCTTGAATATTCTAGTCTTCAATGTCTGGCTCTCAAAGGGGAAAAAGAGAAAAATGAAGGGGGATTGAGGGGAGCACCAACCCTTTACATCCCTTGACAGTCGTAATCAACAGAGGGGGAAGGGCTTCAACAGTGGGGGAGGTGCAACGGCAGTGGCTGCCACCATTTTGCCTGCACCTCTGTGATCATAAGCAGCAGTTAGTCACCTGCTAGCTGTACCTATAACCTGGAACAAGTTAGTAATATTTCTGACCTCAGAGTTCTCATCAATAAAATGGAGATAATAACAGCTTCTGTGTCATGGTATTTGGGGAAGAATAAAATGATAAATGCAGTTAAAGCACTTAGCACAGAGCCTGGTCTAATAAACACAAAATAAGTATTAGCTATTATGTTGAACCATGTGAAATTGCTGATATTTGATTAATTTTTTTCTTTTACCTAAACAGCCATTTCATAGGCTCATCCTATATGGCTATAATTTCATAGTTGAGAAAACTGAGACTCAAATAACTTAACTTTTTCAGTGTGTTCAGCTAATACGTAGTAGTGAAGGGATTTTGACCTTTTTACAATCTAAGTTAGATTATGGAGTGACAAACACTGTGCCACTAGTTTAGTAAATACGCTCAACAAAAACTTGTCACTAATAATCAGGAGAAATCTACTGACTGATTACATTTAGTGTCATCATTCTAAATGCAATGAAAAAGAATTTTCCTTCTAACTAAATACCATCTCTTATAAAAATATCCTTCAGAGTTCTCAGGGCCAAGAACCAATCCAGATGCCCTCAGATTACATCATTAAGGTCAATAATTTTTCAGTAAAATAGAGCAATTTGAATCTATTTTATACCCTGTGTCAGGATGTAACTGGTCTTTCAGTCAAGAAGTCAACAATGGCCTCTAACTCTTTCTGATTTTGCCCTAGGGCATGTGGGTCCTGTGACTTTGGATGACTGTGGGGATATTGACAATACTATGTTCCTTCTGTACACCTCTGTGGACACCAACAAAGTATGTCTGACTTCTTATCAGGAACTTGGGGTTAAGTGACTAGGTGAGGAGGGTTATCCTGGAAGGCAAGTATTGGGTTGGCCAAAAGGTTTTCTGTAACTTAAGATAGTACAGAAAAACCGAACGAACTTTTTGGCCAACCCAATACTAGCAAAAGAATTAGAGAAGTTATGTTTAGAATCTAGAGGTTAGTTTATTTCAGATTTACGATTATGCCCCCCTTGGGGCCATATTCCTTAAACATTTTCTCCCATAGAACTTCTTATTCAGAATATCCAGTCTATTTACTGTATAAAAAATACCCACCCAGAAAACACTGGTAGAAAGACCAGACTGTTGATGGGATACCAATGAGAAGGTGATGGTTTTTTCCTAAGAATTGTTTATTCATTTCCACAACTAAAAATTTGAATGAAGCATTACCTCTTCTCTCTCCTTCTGAAGTCTCATGAAAATCATTAATTGTGTAATCCCTCTGGCACATACAAACAGCCTTCTAATGTTATGCTTTATGTTCACACACTATATATACATAGTGCATATCTATCTATCTATAGATATATATTTACACACCTACATATGTGCTTTATATTCACACTATATACATAATACATATCTATAGATAGATAGATAGATAGATAGATTCACACACCTACATAGTAGGTTCTTTGAAGAAAGGGAGTGGATCTCATTTCTCCATGTCTCCTGTGCTTAGCTTCTTATCTGGCACATAGTTGATGGCTGCTAAGTATTTAATTTAAAAACAGAAATACCTGCCTTTATGTCACCCAGAGTTGTGCCCATCATGAACTAGAAGCCACTGTTCTAACCAACCAAATGGTAGGTAGAAACCTTGTCTTCTTTAAGAAGTTAGGTCCTGACATAACCAGGAATCTACTAGAAAAAGTTTTTCATTTTTTCATGTAATTTTCCAATATGAGCATTCTGACATCCCTAACTCATATATTGAGTGTATGTATTGACCCAGCTTTGTAAAAGACATCTATAATGCGAAATGTGGAAAGCTAGAGAAAAGATGCTCAGATTGAGAAAGTTAAACTAGAAGTTTGGGGCAGGGGTAGCAGCATTTCAGAAAAGTAATGCATCATTTTTAGTTACATTGTTTTAGTTATACTGAACCTTTACTATAATGCTGTATTTGGCATCATACCATGGGAATACCTTAAAATGAAATCTGCTCAATACTTCAGTTTCTAGTAGTAACTACTGAGATAACTACATGCCCCTCTAAGTTATTTGCACCTGGGATGATGCCTTTGCCTCCCTTGGAGAGAGGCAGATACCTGCAGTGAGATTCTATGTCAGCCTTATGATTGCTCTTCAAAATGAAAAATGTGGTTCTGTGCACTTGCTGTCTCCACAGGCAAGTCTAGTTGAACTTTTCAATAATCTTATGCCATCAATTGTGCTGTATGATATGTATCTACGGGGAAAACAGGGATTAATTCTCAAAACATAGGGCTATAGATAAGTTATTCCATAACCAGAGTAGGTCTCAGTAGAGGTATAATCTACCAGCCCCTAATATATAGGATATTTTCTATCCTCAATATATGCAAATTTATATTGTTTTCAAGTTAAGAGTATAATTTTGAGAATGTAAAATTTTGTCCAGAATGTTTTGAGGGAGCAGTGGTGAATTTAGAAGGATGAACATTTTCCAGATGCCTCTTACAAAACTGACTCAATATATGCAGCAGTAATTTGAGGATATATTAATATTTCCATTGACAGATTACTTGAAAAAGAAACCTTTTATCTTGGAAACCTAATGAGTGTCGTGTCTAAGAAAGCACATTAGAGCATAGGGCTAGAAGAGATTCAAAAATTATGTAATTGACAGAACTTAAGAAATGTAGTATTCTCTAGGAGCCCCTTGACGTGTATAAATATGGATAATGGATGTTAGCTATGGTGCATTTTCTCAAGACATCATTTTTAATAGCAACTTAATATTGTGGAAAACATTGCTGCCTCCCTTGTCATGTGACTTGGAGCTAGCCATTTAATTTTTCTTGCCTCTATTTTAACATTAGTAAAATGAAAGACTTGAACTAGAAAGACCCGAAGAATCTCTGCTGGGCAGGTGTAGCATATGGTCGTAAAGAAACAGAAAACTAATCGGCCCACATGGAGCTTAAATCCATGTTCATGGTGAGAACCAAGTGGATCCTGACTAGCTCCTGGCTGGTAACATTTACCTTGTTTCACTGAGAAACATTGCTATGAAATTCAAATGTCACTGGGCAGCACAGTTAATCTCATCAGAAGTCATTCTAAAATGTCTTTTTCTGTTCATCCTTCTTTTTTTCATGTCCCGACACAGTACAAGGTTCTTTTGACCTATGACACCCGCATAAACCAGACTAACCCGGTGGATAAGAGCCCCACATTCATCTGGAAGAACCACAAACTTCCTAATGATATTCCAGGCCGGGGTAAGATATCCTTCGTGAAGTTTCTTTTCCTGAAATTGTTTTTTTGGTAAGGAGAGTAAATTCTGTGGTTTATGAAATTAGCCTGTGTTTTTTGTTTTGTTTTGCTTATTGTCTGTATTAGATTTGCCAGGTTTGTAAACATGGACTTTACGTCTCTGTCCAATGAGTAATATTACAGTTCTGATAAAACACTGAAGATATCCCATTCTAATTTAGCTATAACTGTCTTTAATATAGGGTGTCTTTAATAGGGTGTCCTACCTACCCCTTGACGTAAATTTTCCTATAGAAAAACTATGTTTGGCAATTGGCAAAAATGAACACAGAGACACATAGTCTCACTCCATTTACATTTTACTGAAGGAAGCTCATGGAATATATATTTCAGCAAGGGATACTCGATGTCATTAGGCTGAGGGTGGTAAGTGAGCGTGGCCTCTGAAGTCTTCCCCGTTTCCTCAGAGGACACATACTTGGGTCATAATGATGGTTACCCTCCTACCTGAGATGAGGTCCCATCATGTCACGAAAGCCCTAACAAGCTAGGGCTTCACCCATGCAACTTGCCATGCAACTGTATAACACTAACTGTCACTGGACAGGGCCAGCTGAGTGTCTCATGGGCAACAAGGTCTCAGGACACTCTGCCCATGGCTGGCTTGGCCAAGGCTTTCCACAATGAATAGTAAGTAATTCCATGTTACTAATCAATTTTTAGGAAAAAAGTTTAAATTTGAACAAATATTTATGCCCAAAGATGCAAAAGAAAAAAAAAAAGGTGGAAACATTAATAAAATGACTTAGAAAACTACAATGTATTCATGAATGGGGCAACATGCAGCCAGTTAAAAATAGATATTTACAAAGAATTTTAAATGACATTGGAAGTTATGAGTAAAGTAATACAGCGTTTTTATTTAATGAAAGTCTAACTTTGCAAAACAATGTATAGAAATAAGACTGCAGAAAAATATGCTAAAATGTCAATAGTCGTAGCCTCCGAGTAATAGTATCCTAGATTTTCTTTTTGCTCTATTATATATTTCTTAATTTTCTAAATTTTCCATAATGACTCTGTTAATTTACCATTTTAAAAAAATATTAAAAATTATAAACTAGAAATACTTCTATCCTAGCCCTGCTCTATAGCTAGAAACTCTGGCTGAAAGGTTGATCTGGCTGAAGAGAACAGTTCTGATTAAATGGGCTTGTTTACATTATAGCTGTAACTATATTTCTAGTTCTTGTGTTCTGGCAGTCATGCCTGGTCTTTCATCTGTGTACACAACTGCCAGCTAAGTAACAGAACGTTTCATCTGGAGATTCTACCATCACTGTCTTTTCATTCATCTGACAAATATTTACTTGATGCCAGACAATGTTCTAAGCACCTGGGACACAGCAGTGGACAAGGCAGATTTGGTACCTGTTCCTCACCCAGGCCTTCCTCAGCTGCCTCCTGGGTTCCAGGGACATCCATCTGTCTTCCTGCTCAGCCCCACCTCCTGCCCACCTCAAACCCAACCACCACTGCCGCCAGAGGGACAGCGCAAATCCAGTCGCATTGCCCAACTGCCGCTAACCCTTGGATTGGCAGCTCCACTTGGCCTTCAGAGTCCAAATGACTTATTATAGCGCAAAATGTCCCTGATCTTCCCACTTCTCCAGCCTTCTTTTTTATCTTACCTGAAATCTCTTCCCCACTCTCTCAACTTCCTCCTACTTCCTTAAAGAAAGGGTCTTGCAGCTTCATGCTCCTGTGTCTTTACTGATGCTACTCCCTCTGACTAAAATCTGTCACCACCCCCCCATAGAACTAGTAAACAACCACTCATCCTCAATGTGTAACTTGGATTTCACCTTTCCTAAGCTTTTTCTTAGCATCTCAGGAGGTCATTGATCTTGCCCTTATTACACCGGACTTCTAGCATATTACTTATATCTCATTTATTTGTTTACACCATACACCGTGTAAGTGTAGGGTTCATTCTTTACTTAAACACAGTGCCTTGAAAGGAAGGAAAGAAGGAAGAAATGAAGGAAGGAAAGAAGGGAGGAAATGAAGGAAGGAAAGAAGTAAGGAATGGAAGACCGTATGAGATAGCTATGAATATGCTTCTATTCAGTGCTAATCTAGACAGTGTTAATTGCAGTCCATTTACTTCTCTAAGTATGAATATCTTCCTGTGTTAAGTCAGGAGATTTGTTAACTGATCTCAAAGTTCTTTACAATCTCAGAGTTCTTTGAGTTCATGTTCTATGACCTTGGGGTTATAAAGCTCAAACTGCATTCACCGTCTCTCTAGTTAAATAGGCTGTGATAACCACAGTAGCCACCAGAGGGCAGCAGAAGCTTAACCTTAGAACTAATGTGATACGGTGATTTACAAATATGTTGAATTTAAAATTACTGTATTTAAATAGTATGTAGTATATTTAAATATCATAATTATATTTCATGCAGTGTGATGTTTACACTAGGGAAGAATTGAGAGGGGCTAAGGACTCAGCAGATATTTCCTCCAACTCATGCTGTAGTCTGGAGGCTGGGTAATTTTAGTAGACTGATGAGTAGAATCGTCTGCACTGTTGAAATCGTCTTCCTCGTACTCACTGTTGTTTTTTGTGTGGGGTTGGGGTATGAGAGTGGCGGTGATGGAGATGGAAGTGGTGATTGTAGTAATAAACGGAATTCACCAAAGTCAAATATGCCCACAATGCGGCTCCACCTCCAAGGGAATAATTTATTTCTGCCCTAACGAGAATAGAAATCCAGAGCTCACATTTTCACTGTTAAATTTTCCCCGTAGCAGAAAACAAAATAACAAGCAGAGGCAAAGTTATAAGTTAGCAAAGCATAACTCCTTCCAATTCATCCCTTATAGAAAGGTGCTGCAGTATGAACCTTACTAAACCCTCTACCTCAGAAAAAAAAAAATGGTTAGTTCATTAGAAGGACATAATGTGATGAAACAAAAATGGTTCAAAAATACATGTGACACGTAAGCTAAGTCTAATAATAGCACAAGAGATTTTTTTTTATGTGAATTTATTTACATATATTATTTGGGCATTTTTCCTTGCCTCTTCTCAGAGAGTGAGATGAGCAGGGCCAAGTTTTTATTCGATTATTTATTTATTCAGTAATTTTTTATTGATACGTGACCAGGTACCAGGTCTGGTGCTGCGTGCTAAGGGTATCAGGATGAGCAGACAGAGCACCGGCCATGCCCTCAAGGGTCTATGTTGTGGTGCCATGAGAGAGAATACAGTGTGAGGTGTTGAGGTGCTGCTTGAGTAAGATCTGGCCACTCATCATTCCAGGGACACCTTCATTAATTATGTTTTTATTGTATAAAAATTGATGCACCTGATTTTAAAAGCCAAGAGTAGAAATATTCACGATGGAAAGTGAGTGTACCTGGTCCCACCTCTGTGCACCCCTGGTCTTGCAGTCCCTTCTGCTTATTTTTATTTCATATTTTTAAATAATATGCATATATTTTTTGCTTTATAAGCTTTAGATGTTATCTATTTATTTCTTGTATTGATAAATGAAGATATAGTTCATTTTCACTAGCCCTACTTTTCTCTAAGCTCTTCTCAATATAGTTATATCTTTTTGTCAATACATTTATTGGTGCCTTGTAATTTTAATTAATTTTGCATAAGCTTCGAGTTCTATCAAGTATATATAAAAGTTCTTGCTTCCCAGCTTTGTAAGATGAAGACGTTAGTGTCACTTTCCTTTCTTCTACCTCCTTCCCACCTCCCAAATTCTCCTGTATTTTGCTTTAATTTGTCTGGGCTGATAATATTTTTTTTGGTAGCCATATGAAGCCCTCTGTCATTTACCTATCAGTTACCTATCAATTACCTAACATTTTCATTATTATTATTATTTTTATAAAGCTAGATAGCATGTCAGGATAACATTTCTTTCTGTATAACTCCAATGTCTCTCCTTTGTGACACACACACACACACACACACACACACACACAAATGGATTTTTAAAATTCCAAATTCTCAAACTATTTTACTTCGTTTTATTTTTAGATTGCGCCTTCCTTGAACATTCTTCCCTAGAGTTTCTGATTGGGTCTCTTATTTACGCTATAAAGAAAAAAAAAACCTGTCTCCTTCACCATATTGCTATTACCTTCCAGCTTCTTACACACTATCTGTTGCTTGGAATCCATTCCATTTCTTCTTGAACCCTCTAACTTCCTATTCATAGGGATCTGTTGAGGCATGTTTGAACAATGACTTTCTTGTACAGTTTTTTTTGTTTTTGTTTTTGTTTTTGTTTTTTTTTTTTTTTTTGGCTGCATTGGGTCTTCATTGGTGTGCACGGCTTTCTCTAGTTGTGGCGAGCGAGCCGGGGCTTCTCTTCTCTACAGCGCGAGGGCTTCTTATTGCAGTGGCTTCTCTTGTTGCAGAGCTCAGGCTCTAGAGCGTAGGCTCAGTAGTTGTGGCGCACGGGCTTAGTTGCTCCACGGCATGTGGGATCTTCCCCTGCATTGGCAGGCGGATTCTTAACCACTGTGCCACCAGGGAAGCCTTCTTGTACAGTTTTAGTATTGTCGTTGCCCTTCTTAATCTAGGCTTAGTCCTCTGCACACTCAGAGTCTGCTTCAGTGCTTCGTTGGGTTGGATCCACATTTTCCTGGATTCCACTGACTCTTCTGCGAGTCTCTCAAATTCCTCCTTCTACACAGCTTCACCTACATGCTAATAAATCAGATTCCTTACGTTCTTCATTGACTTCCCTCAGTGACCTGGTTGAGCTTGGAAAGGACCAGTGGGGAACACTGTCATTTACTGTTCATTCCACACCGTCCTACTTTTCCTCCAGTTTGTTCTCTGTATTGAAAAACAGTTGTCTATTTCTTCCTCTATGAATCCTCCTTAGGTATATTGGTTTCAGAGACATCAGATAGCCTTCCCACCAAAATTATTTGTGTGCCAGAAACTCTTTTATGTTCTTGTAACATTTGATGATTCCCGTAAGAAACGAGATGTCTAAACTATAAGGGTAGATGAAATTAAGCCACTTTGGGGCACATTCCAGACAGTTTTCCTCATAGACCAAGGATGCAGGATCTGTATTACCAATGAAGAGATTAATAAAAAGGCAGATATCTTTTTGTAATTTAATTTTTATTTTATATTGAAATATAGTTGATTTGCAATGTTGTGTTAGTTTCAGGTGTACAGCAAAGTGATTCAGTTATGCATATACATATATCCATTCTTTTTCAGATTCTTTTCCCATAGAGGTTATTAAGAGAATATTGAGTAGAGCTCCCTGTGCTATACAGTAGGCCCTTGTTGATGATCTATTTTATATATAGTAGTGTGTATATGTTAATCCTAAACTTCTAATTAGTTTATCCCTCCCTCCCACCTTTCTCCTTTGGTAACCGTAAGTTTGTTTTTGAAGTCTGTGAGTCTGTTTCTGTTTTGTAAATAAGTTCATGTGTATCATTTTCTTAGATTCCACATATAAGTGATATCCTATGATATTTGTCTTTCCCTAAAAGACAGATATCTTAAAAGGTCTCTCCTTTTCCCCATCCTCAAATTATCTTACGCAACTAGAATCTCGTGAAGTGTGTATATTCTCTTTTCGAAGATCCTTACTAGTGCCATTTTCACTGTCTTTTCTGCCACAGGCCCCCAAATCCTGATGGTCGCCGTCTTCACTCTCACAGGAGCTGTGGTCCTGGTCCTGCTCATCGCTCTCCTGGTGCTCAGGTACCTACCAGCCCCTCTAACCTGCTGTGCTCCTCATTCAGAGAGGGAAGAGGGCAAGAGGGAGAAGTCTGATGTCTGTTGATGATAGTGGACCTTCACAAGAAGGTCTCTGGACAGAGCTAAGATCATGAAGGCTTTCAGCGTCAAAGACTCTACCAAGGGCAGAGCATGACTCAGTGGATGGATCAGAGCTTGCAGTCAGAGGCGTCTGAACTCAAATCCCAGTTCTGGGCTTTACCAGTTGTGTGGTGTTAACCATATGACTAGCAACGGAAACATGTTACTCAGCTTCAGTATCCTCATCTGAACTGTTGTGAGGAGTTGAAATAAGGTCCATATAGTGACCATATAGCAGGCATTCTACAGGTAGAAATAGCTGTTTCTGCTGTTTTATTAGTATATTGTGGGAAATTTCAGAGTCTCTATATTACATACTTTCAGGCTGGAAGAGGCTTTAGAAATCATCCATTCCAAACCACCTGCGTTAGCCTGAGGAAAGAGAGACCCAGAAAGCCAAACGGCTTGTCTGGAATCACATGACCAGGTAGTGTGTTGGGCCAAAGGTAGAACTCAGGCCTTCTGACCATCAGTTCCATGATTGTTCTACTCACCTTGGACATATGAAGAGCCTAGTGCAGTGCCAGAGACGTAGTCTGTATACTCAGAAATATTTGTTGAATATATAAATGAATGAGTGGGTCCCACACTACCTCCTAATCTGTGTGTGTTAAACACACAAAACCTTCTATTCCATTATAGTATCAGGATCACTCCCATTTCCTAACTAAACCAGACAACAGTTTTTCTCTGTGTATCACACGCTTTGGTCTGTGTGTCACTGTACCTTCTCATGATGAGAGTCCAGTCTGTTGCATGTCAGTTAAAGGTTTCTCCAGGAAAGCGGGTAGATTGTTCTCTTCAGTCTGAAGGCAGAACGTGACTCTTGTGACTCTGTATCACCAAGAAATATAAGAGATGATTTACAGTGTATGGTGACCATTTAGTTGAAGGTAAGAGGAAACCAAAATTTGAGGAGAGTAAAGGCAGCCAATAGCAGGGCCACAGATGTGGCTGTTGTCCCTCAGACACCAAGTCCAAATGGGCGTCAGCTTAAGATAGGATGAATCACAAAGTAAGAAACAGTAACAGGTGGAAACAGGCATTTTCCATTTTCTCTAAGCAGGGAAGGCAGAGATAGGGCTTCCTGATGGCCAGAGCAATACTGTGTCCATGAGGAGATATGGAAGACAGATGTTATTCTTATAGTTTTCCATTCCAACAGCTATGCAAGAAAAGTAGTGAATGATTTATGGCATCCTCTAATTCAATATGAATGGCACTTGGCTCTGTGGAGTCCCAAGAGTCTTCTGCAGTACAGAGAGGAGAGTCCGGGAGCCTTCAAGGCCCTAGTAGTCGCGCCACTTGCCACCAGGTCTTAGGACCAAAATCTTTGGCCAATAACATACTATTATATATGTACTTAATAGAGGAATAGTCAGAGTTAGATGGAAGCATAGGAAGAGAATAATCATTTCTGCTTAGGGGACATTCACAAAGTCTTCATCAATGACCTTGAGAAGGTGAGTAGGAGTTTGTCAAATGAGCACAAGCAAAGACAAACTCAGGGACAAATAGGCCAATGGAAAAGAATACAGATTCTAGAATCTGACACGAGCAAGCGTGAGAACTTGGCATAGGGTGGGAACATTGTGAGTCAGTTGGGAAATGATGTTGGAACAGTAGGCTCTCAACATGGAAAAAATGAAATTAAAGCCCTACCTGAAACAATACACAGAGATAAAGTTCATTCCATAGGGATTGTAAATAGATTACAGACCTAAATGTGAGAAAGCAAACTCAGAAGAAATTAATAGAAAATGACTTTATGTCTCAAGTAGGAAAATACTTCTCAGTCAAGATAAAAAAGAAAAGTCAAAGAAGAAAATAATATAACCATGACCTGAATAAAATCAAAACTTTTTATACAATAAAGCAATAAAACAGAAGAAGGCATTTGCAACACATCAAAGGACAAAAGGTTTGTTTTGCAGAATTTATAAGGAACTCATGTAAATAAATAAGGCAGAGACAGTGCAATAGAAAAAAATGGGCAAAATTATGAATAGGCAACTCTATAAAATAGCTAGAAAATATTTGAAAAGATATTTAATCTCTCTAATAATCAAGAAAATGAAATGCAAAGCAACAAACACCATTTCACATACATCCTAAGGGTTAAAAAAAGTTAAACAGTACCAAATGTTGTTAAGAATATGGAGGAAACGGGAATTTTCACAGTGGGAGGGCAAATTGGTGCAACCACTTTGGGAAACAATTTGGCAATGTCTGTAAAGTTGTGAGTGTGCATTCCTATAACCCAAGAATGCTGCTTTGTCTATACTGTCTGGGGGAAACAATCACAAATTCTTCACATTTTGAATGTTGGGTTACATGTTGTTACATTTTTCTCTGTGCTTTTCTATTTTCTTAATGGATTTTTTAAAAGGCACAAATGCCGAAGAGGAACTGGCTTATTTAGGAATCTGGTGTATCCTCTGTTTTCACCTCACTTTTTCTGTGACATCAGTTCAAATTTTTTACTATAATAAAGGGTTGCCTTAGTGAAGGATCTGAGAAAGTGAAATGAAAAAGAAAGAGTACAGAAGACCATCAGAAATCCTTACAGGTCCACAAAAGGGCAGCGCTCACCAGTTTGGAGAACATGGAGTCACACCATTGGGCCAGCTGCACTCACCGCGTATCCACCTGAGGGCATCATAGCTCTAGATTTCTCCCTAGTGTTCAGAAACCGAATGGCATGAATACTAATAAAAACCTATTGGCTGGTTCTTTTCCTTTCACAGAAAATATAAGGGAGAATATGCACTTCGTCAGAAAAAGTGGTCCCACATTCCTCCTGAAAATATCTTTCCCCTGGAGTCCAATGAGACCAACCATGTTAGCCTAAAGGTAAGGTGTCCCTTACCTGGTGAATGCAAGGGCTGGTGCAACTTGCCAGGGATTTGACAAGACATTGGTACCTGGTATGACATGTTCCAGGCCAGGATCATTTGTTTCAGAATCCAAGACTTAGATGTTTTCTAACTCTCAGCTTCCTATCTTTCCCTTGGCTCTTCATTGCACTAAATGTCAGCTACTTGAACCGATGAGCACTTCAGTGGAGGCTGAGATGTGGTGTGTTACTCATTCTTTACATTTGACCCAGAAGAGAAATGCACAGAGTGAGAATTTTTTATGGAAGGGATACGGAAATGGGTAGAGCATTTTTGAGTTCCTCTAAACCTTGGGGAACGACTGTGCTTATACTAAGGACGTGTGACTTAACTTGCTCATTGCTGAAAAAAGAGGTCTCTGCTGACATTTGCCCACATTCTCCCTCAGCCAGGAAATCTCAGCAGCAGCCCATGATAACTCCTCCCATCCACTGGGGTTGATGCGGGACCTGAGTGGTCTTATCTGCTCCCCACAAGGACCTCATGAGATGAACTTTATCATCATAATTTTGCTGATGAGGAAATTGAAGGGCAAAGGGTTGAGAAGCAGGGCAGGATCACACACAGCTAGTGCGTCAGATTGCTACAAATGGTAACAGCTAACATTTCCTGAGAACCTGTTATGTGCCAGATACATTGACCCATTTCATTGTTCCCGAGCACTTTGAGGCAACAGGGCTAGAATTTCAGGAGCGGGGCCGCAATTTGAACCCAGCCTGTGTAACTGTGAAGACCACGATCCTAACATTCACCGTACACCATAGCCTTAAGAGAGGTTTTACACCAAAGCATACTAAGAGGAGGTGGAGTCCCAGAACCCCCACGTGAAGGAGTGAGCAGGGTCCCTCAGAGTAGGGCCAAGCCAACAGGATCGTGTGACCTGGGGTGCCTCCCTGCCTAGAATCAGCAAAAGTAAAATTGCTTCATGGGTCAGGTTTGTGCTTGGAGCCTCTCCGCCAGCTCCTGGCATTCCACCCCAAGTCCCGCACGCTGCCCTCTGGTGCCTCAGGTCCCCTCACGGCTGGGTCTTGCCATGCTCCAGAAATGCGCCACGTTCGGAAGTGATGCTCCTGTTACATTCTGAACCACAAGAATAAAGGTGCTGTTGGCAAAGACCAGGGACTTGCCCGGCGGTCCAGTGGTTAGGACTCTGAGCTTCCGCTGCAAGGGGCACGGGTTCGAACCTTGGTCAGGGAACTAAGATCCCACATGCTGTGCAGCGTGGCCGAAAAGTTAACCAACTAACTAACCAAATAAATAAATATTTTAAAAATTAGAAAAAAAAAAGACCAGTCTGTCTCAGGCAAGTGTCACAGTAAAATGTAAACAATCGTCCGATTATTGGATTTTCAAAGAGCGAATTTATTGACCTGAATGACTTACCGGCAGTACCCTGGGAAGGGGAGAGGAGACCTTTAGAAGGAGTGAGTGCTCCCCTGCCTCCGGTGTGACACGAGGATGGGCTCCCACGTGGTTCACCTCCGCCACGTCCAGCCACGGCTCCACTCCTCACAAGCCTCCCCCACTGCCTCAAAACCCCAATATTGCACTTTGTTCTTTTGGGTTAAGCCTAAAACATTGTGTCTCTGCGCGTTTTCTTAAGATATAAATACTCGTAGGAGTATACCCCATCTACCCCTTGTCAGGCGTGACAGAATTTTTATGAGTTAATTCATCAGTTAAGGAGCAGGTCTTGGGGACAGTAACCGAGAAGGAGGAAGGTTAGAAGTGATCCAGAGCATGGGGGAGTCGCTGTCACTCTGAGGTGCAGCCCAGCTGGGGAGCAGGCGGCTGGGAATCGGCTGTAAGGAGAGGTCTTCCGTCTCTCTGAGTCCAGCAGGGCCGGGAGAAGGCCCACGGAGGTCGGGCAAAGTCAGCAAGAGGGGAAAATGCCACACAACCAGACAGGCGGTGGTTTGAGCTCTGGATAAGGAAGCAAGACTAAGGGGCGAGATGATGAAGAAAGCATCCCGGGCTAGAAGAGAGAGGATGAGAAAACCAAGGCGGCCAGAGGGAGAGAAGTCAGCAAAGCCCCAGGGGAGAGCAACAGACAGAAAAAATGGTAAAGATGCAGAGGACTCATTTGAGGATAAAGCACCTTTGCTTGCAAGAAAATGTCACAAAGTTTGTCTCAGTTGATTCTCAGGTATCCCTGTGAGTTAGGATTGCCCAGATAAGGAAGGGACTGAGGTTCAAATGGTTTAAATGACGTATCGAGGCCTGAGAGGGTGAAAAGAATACTAGACAAGAAGTCATGCTTGGGTTCCATATGTTCTTAGGCCACATGTGGTATCATGTAACCCTTTTGTACCTCATGTATAAAATGAGAAACAGGAGAAGGGAGACCAGTGACATGTGCTGGGAACTGGATATAACTCATTTCACTCACATTTTCAAAATGTCCCTCTGAGGTAAGTTTTAACAAATATAATACACAGGTTTTTATGAGAATCAAGTGGAAAGATGCAATAGTTCTCAATCTTTTTTCTGCCTTTAGACTGGCAGACCAAAAGCCATACTAGCCTTCGGGTGCCTGCGTGTGTGTGTGTGTGTGCGTGTGTGTGTGTGTGTGTGTTGTTTCGTTCCGTATTTAACTTTTAAAAAAATTAATTACCAAATACAAACATCTTGGAATGGCATAGAAAATCCATATTACAAGCTTCTTTTGACAAATCAGATGATCTGGCAACTCCAGGCTGAACCCAGAGCTGATGAGGCTGCCCTCTGAAGCCCCAGCAGAGTGTCCTCACTTGCGTTGCTACTTGGGCATTTAGGCATGAGTTTGCAACTCTGATACACAACATGCTCCCCTAAGAGCATCTGTCTGGAGCTACAGGCAGTGGTTCCCAATAGATGGGGGAGCTGAGAGAGAAGGAAGCAAAGGAAATCGCTGGCTGAAATAAGCCACAGGAGGAAGGGAGAAAAACCCAGTTAAGCTGGCGGATACTTGGAAGGAAGATACCGTTGGAGGGAGAAGGTGAGAATTATAGGGAGCACAAGTCAGTTATGACAGCTTT
Source organism: Physeter macrocephalus (assembly GCF_002837175.3). Taxonomy (NCBI): domain Eukaryota; kingdom Metazoa; phylum Chordata; class Mammalia; order Artiodactyla; family Physeteridae; genus Physeter; species Physeter macrocephalus. The sequence continues at coordinate 63,178,633 of NC_041219.1, read as the reverse complement.
TCTGAGCCTGCCCAGAGCGCTGTGAGCAAACTACAACAGATACAGCCCACCCGCAGAGCCTCTCAGCCTTGACTGGCAGGTGGGGGGGCGGGGCGGGGGGGAAGACAAGATACGGCGCTTCTGGAATAATTGGCCTTTTCTTCTGCCAGATCGATGATGACAAGAGACGTGATACAATCCAGAGACTACGACAGTGCAAATACGACAAAAAGGTGACTCTAGTCTCCTCTGCTCTTCTGAACTCTCAATCAGGGGTATGTGCTGGGCCTTCTGACTCATCGTCGGCCCAGCTCTGATGTCAGCAGTGCGATGGCCGGGGTACCCGGGCTGACCCCACGGGCTGTTCTTGGAGCCTTTCACAGGGACGGGCAGGGCTCTGCTTCAAGGATTACAGCACTCACAAGTCATGAGTATATTGAAGGAAAAATAGAATTTTTAAGAGGGGGCGAGTGAAGGAAGCAAAAGGAAAAATTAAAGAGATTCAGAGCAGTCCAGGCAACCCTGTGTATATTTTGGCTCATTGCAGTGGGAATATGACAATCCCATAGGGGGGTTTTGTATCTTCTTTCCCTCCCTCCCTCCCTCCCTCCCTCCCTCCCTTCCTCCCTTCCTTCCTTTTCATTTAGTCATTTTTAAGAAACATTCCCATCTGAGCCTACCATATCCCAGGCACTAGTTACCAAGGCTATAAACAGCAATAAAAGTGTTAACCGCTCTCGAGAGCTTACAGTATTGCGGAAAGATAGACACGTGAGCAAATTAGTATAACATGCATATGAGTGGTCATGCTACATTATCTCCTTAATTCAATGGATCTTTGCAGCGAGTGATTCTAAAGGATCTCAAGCACAACGATGGCAATTTCACCGAGAAACAGAAGATAGAATTGAACAAGGTATATGTCCCTTACTTAAAACCTTTAAGTGAGAAATAGCTTCGCTCCATTTTCCCCAAGCATTGAGGTCCCTGGTGGAGCAAGATGTTACTGGGGTTGCTGACAGAGAAGCCCTCAGACCAGGAAATGGGTGACCAGACTCGCTGGAAATTCTACCAGACTATGTTGAAGAGTGACGTTTGATGGCGTAAAACATGTTGGCATGTCCTAGAAAGTGGTCCTGATGTGATTTGAGAGTAGTCAGAGGTTTGTAGTCAAGTCCCCTTGCTGACAAAAGAAAGGCTGTGGTGTAAGATGTAATGCCAAGTGCAGTAGGAAATGAACGGACACTTCATTGTATCAAGAGCAATACATCTTCCCAGAGATCTGAGACATGGCATGTTTTATTAACACATTAGTTTTTACTCAGGCGCTCCTTTCTGGCTGACTTGCTTTGTAAATAAACATGTTCTTTAGTTGCTTCAGATTGACTATTACAACCTAACCAAGTTCTACGGCACGGTGAAGCTTGATTCCATGATCTTTGGGGTGATTGAGTACTGCGAGAGAGGATCCCTCCGGGTAAGGAACCAGGATCGTTTCCAATTCCCTAACTAGCCAACCATAGGCAAAAAAAAATATTTAGTAGCGATTTTAAAGGCTCACTCAGTGAAATAATATCAGAGAGTTATCAGGAAAAGTGTATGGGCCCATATGCTTGTCAAACTAGATCACTCAGATTTTGTCAGTCATCCATATTATATCTTTATAAGAAAACTAGCTAAAAAATATTTAGGAGTGTAGACTTGAAAAAACAAAGAACAGATGTGGAATAGTGATTGCCTCTTGATTCATTTCATTTTACTGGCATACTTGCTTTTGTATTAAAAGAAAACTGGATGGTCATTAACGATAGCAAGGAGGCTTGTTCATAAGTCTTAGTTCTGCTGTCTAAATCCTACCGTGGTCTCCCTTGGGAAGGATTGAGGATGACCCAGGAGTTGCCAGATGGGGTCAGGAGTTCTGGCTGAACAAGTCCAAAGCAGAAAAAGAAAGACAGGACTGAGGCAAGTTCTTGGGAAGAACCAACTATCGAGCTAAGAATATCGAATCGTTGGCTAGTTCAGAAGGGCAGGCATACACAGAAGCATTCATACAAAAAACAAAGTCAGGTGTCGAGGAAAAGGGGAGGAGCAGGAAGGAAACCAGGACAGTTGCTTCAGAGAGCATCGAAATATTTGCTCCTCACCTGGAGCACTTTCTAAGCATATGTTACAAGAGCTTTCGGCCTTTTAAATACCTTTGGGTAGGGTGACCATATAATTTCATTCTCGGGATCCTTTGAGAATGAAAGGGGGTACCAAAATAATTATGTTGTAACAGCAGACATAAACTGCAACTGGTCCCAAGCAAACCAGGAATTGTGGTCACCCTACCTATGGGCTCCTTTCCGACCTCGTATCTCTTAAAAATCTCAGTGTTTTCCCCAACAAAGCCAGAATACTAATATTGGGGGCAGCAGCAGCTTCAAAGAGGTCCAAACGTTCATAATTCAATATAATTTAAGATAATAAAAAATGCTGAACTAATAACTTAAATACCTTTGTTCAATAAGCTTCAATTAAAAAAAAAAAAAATCCGAACACAAGGGGGAGTTCCCTGACAATCCAGTGGTTAGGACTCCGCAATTCCACTGCAGACAGCACGAGTTGGATCCTGAACTAAGACCCTGCGTGCCGCACGCAGCATGGCCAAAAAAGAAAAAAAAAAAAAAAAAAAAAGTAGCTTTAAAAATGTATGTATGGTATAAACTCACATCTATCTTCAAAGAAAAAAATTATATCCCTAAATGCTATTCTCTCTTAAAAAAATAATCTAAGTATTCAATGCAAAATTTAGAAGTGTAACTATGGCCTAAGGAAAGGAAACCTTCACAATTCAATTACTATAAAACTGGTAAATTTTTAAAGTGCATTCATGAGTTGTTTATTTTTTAAAAAACTACAAAACATACAAGCTTCTCATACTTCTAATTAAGTCTCTAAAACAATCATAAAAATACACAAAAGTGAAAATTAAAAAAAATAAAGCTATGAAAAAGATGCTTTCAATTATGAAAGAATGTCATGACTATTACGTTAAAAAAATCTAAAAAAAAAAGGAAAAACTTCAGGAACAATATAATCATGAAAACTTGACTCAGAAAGTAAAAACTTGAGGTCAGTAACAATAGAAGCAATTAACACTCCCATTACAAAGAAAACCAGATTCAGCTTAATTTTTCTAAACTTCAATGAATAATTCTCATCATCTATGTAAATACTGTTCTAAAGTTAAACAAAAACATGAACATCCTCTAAATTCATTTAACATTCAACAAGGCTAGCATGAAGTTGATACTTAAATGTGATTAAAGACTAATTACATTTATGAATGTAAATGGAAAAATTATAAATAAAATACTGGTAACTAAGCCAGTTGTATATGAAAAGTGTAATACAACTAGATACGGTTAATTCTACGAATGGAAAAAATATTACTCTAATGCATCATATCTAAAGGTCTTTGGAGAAAGACCATATGATCATTTTAATTGATGCTGAAAGTGATTGTTTAAATTGCTGCTGATATAATAAAATAAACACATTCCTAATAATAACAATTTCAGGTCTTTCAAAATTCAGTGTTTTCCATACGAAGGCCAGACCATATCTGATTCATTTGATTTCAGTGCAACAGAAATTACCAATTAACAGAGCCTGGTCAAAGGGTTTCACACGGTCTTTTAATCCCTAAAATGCCCAGCCAACATTTAAATATCATATGTGTAGTGTTTTTGGCTCTCTACCCTATGGTGGGAAACTTCAATTACCTGAGTGGTCCTGGGCCCCCCATCTCTGGCATTGCTGACTCATGCTGGGAGCAGACCACACAGAAGCTTCTACAGGAAACTTACCCACTCCTTTGTATAATGAACCTCAAAGCAAAGGCTGTGCCTTTGCAAACTACATTCCCCTCCCTGATGTAATCCGTTTAGGCTTCAACCCATGGCAAATCCCATCAGAAAACTACTTTTGTGGGGAAACAAATGAGAAAGTCTCTCCCTAGACAGAGTAAAAACAATATACTTCCCATCTTATAAATATACAGCAACTGGGACTTCCCTGGTGGCACAGTGGTTAAGAATCTGCCTGCCAATGCAGGGGACACAGGTTCGATCCCTGGTCCGGGAAGATCCCACATGCCGCAGAGCAGCTAAGCCCGTGCGTCACAACTCCTGAGCCGGCGCTCTAGAGCCCGCGAGCCACAACTACTGAGCCCGTGCGCCACAACTACCGAAGCCCACGGGCCCAGAGCCTGGGCACCGCAACAAGAGAAGCCACCGCAATGAGAAGCCCGCGCACCACGATGAAGAGTGGCCCCTGTTCGCCGCAACTAGAGAGCCCGCGCGTGGCAACGAAGACCCAACGCAGCCCAAAAATAAATAAATTAATTAATTTAAAAAATATATACAGAAACCTTGGCTAACCTTCTTTAGGAACAGTTGATTCATTCATGCAATAAACATTTATCGAACATCTATTCTGTGCCAGACACTTACTAGATGTTGCAGATACCCCAGTAAATGAAGATTATCACAGAGTTGACATTTTCATAAGAAGAAGAGATAGTAAACAAAAATGTAAAAAATGTCAGTGTTCAAGGAAAGAGTTACTTAGGGTCTGTCTGCTCAGAACTTCTCTCCCTTAACTTGGCCTGCTATCCACAGCCCCTTATCTAAAATGACTGACGGCTTTGGACCCTCTCTTGGAAACTATTGGTACAGTACCTGAGTTAAAACTGGGCTTTTTCCCCAAACAAGAAACTATTGTTAGGTTCTCAGTTAGGGTGCTGTTCAGAGTTTTACTGTGAAGAATAGTTTTCAGCTTAGTTAAAACCCTGTATCTTGATAGAACCATCATCACGTTAATACTGTGAGTTCAAAATTCTAGGTCCTACAGTTCCCGTCAAAGTCCAAGAGCTCTGTCTTAACGACAGAGGACTTAGTAAACAGAAGAAACACTTAGAGGTATTAAGCCAATGGATACAGTTGATCATGTAAGTGAAAACATAGCCTAATGAAGGAATTTCCTAATGGCAATTCCTTGTTGAAAAACGCTAGGGTAATTTTGCTGAGACAGAGCCTGCGGCTCAGCCCACCACCCCACTCTCCTGGCAGGTGCCTGTGCATTCCTTTACTCCTGGTGGAAGAACCGGTATATTGGATCTGTGGTCATCTCCTGCTCATCTCCTTGGGATAAGAACCACCTAATGTTTCTTTTTTTTTTTTTTTTTTCTTAATTTATTTATTTATTCATTTATTTAATTTTTGGCTGCATTGGGTCTTCGCTGCCTCACGCGGGCTTTCTCTTCTCTAGTTGCAGTGAGCAGGGGCTACTCTTTGTTGCAGGGCGCAGGCTTCTCATTGTGGTGGCTTCTCTTGTTGCAGAGCACAGGCTCTAGGCGTGCGGGCTTCAGTAGTTGTGGCACATGGGCTTCAGTAGTTGTGGCTCACGGGCTCTAGAGCGCAGACTCAGTAGTTGTGGCTCACGGGCTTAGTTGCTCCGCGGCATGTGGGATCTTCCCGGACCAGGGCTCGAACCCGTGTCCCCTGCATTGGCAGGCGGATTCTTAACCACTGAGCCACCAGGGAAGCCCCACCTAATGTTTCTTAAATCAGAGAGAAAAGAAACACGTGTTCAGGAAAACCAGGACAATGGAGTTCCAACTTGTTCCTGAGCCCAAGGCCTCATGATCAGAAAGTCATTATTTGCCTGTAAGAGTCTTTCCACAATAGCCTCCTTCAGACAACTCATCTTCTTCTTTTTCTCCTGCTCAGGAAGTTTTAAATGACACAATTTCCTATCCTGATGGTACATTCATGGATTGGGAGTTTAAGATCTCTGTCTTGTATGACATCGCTAAGGTAAGAGACCCACAAACACAAAGACATTTATGAAAGTTAAATCTGGGAAAACAGATCTAGCAAGCTATTGCATTGGTCTCTTCGTCTGTAAAATGATAATAAAAATAGTACCTATGTCATAGGGTTGTTGTGAGGATTTTATGAAACAATGCATGTGCTCCGAATAAGACCTGACAAGCAGGTATTCAATATATGTTGGCCATTATTATTTTTATTATTAAATTCTTTCTACACTGGGCTTGGGGCACACATTTTCACAGATTTGCTGGAAGTAAAAAAATCACATAAGGTCTCAGAGAAGATGACTGAATCCTCATCTTCATAAGAGAAAATATTAAGGGCAGGCATTCATCTTGCATGAGGCAATAATAAATCTGGACATGTATATTTCCCAGATGTGCTATGAAAAGGAAGTGGATACCAGTAACTAGGGCCCCATTCAAGAATTAAGAAAAGCGAGTCCCGAGAGTAAGCTATGTGATACAGTCTTAAATCACTCGAAAGTCACATAGGATCAGAATCAGTTGGAAAAAATGAGACACAATACCTTATTTGGTACATTTCATCCCTGGGATCAAGGCTGAACACCAGTTTCTGCAATACCACCTCTGGCCACCAGGGGGAGGCACATCAGCCCAAAAAGGGCTTCCTCTTTCAAAACAGAATGAAACATTCTATTTCAAAATAGAATGAAACCGTTTAGACTTTAGGAAATAATCTAGCCTCACCCCTCCCTTCAGGAAGGCAAGGCCTTATTCATATTTTTTAATTGAGGTAGCAGAGGACTAGAGACATACCCAAGGTCACAGACAGAGTAAGTGGTAAGCAGAAACACTTTTAAAAAATAGGATCAATCTTTGCTTCATATTATATACAACTACTAAACAGAGTCTTTAGACAATTGCCTTTTACTGTGTCACCTAAATAGACTTCAAAACTAGATGCAGTGCTTAGGCAAATATTGGGGCTTTAACAACATTTTGAAAGTTAAACTTAATGGAATTAAATTTAAAATTTGATGGTGATTCTATCTGCATGCCAAAATAATTTCAAAACGTCATTTCTTTCCTTAAAATAATGGAGCTGCTGAAAAGTGTCATATCTCTTTGTTTTCCTGTTATCTGAAAAACTACAGGGGATGTCATATCTGCACTCCAGTAAGACAGAAGTCCACGGTCGTCTGAAATCCACCAACTGCGTGGTGGATAGTAGAATGGTGGTGAAGATCACTGATTTTGGCTGCAATTCCATTTTACCTCCAAGAAAAGGTCTGTCATGAATGAAATTTTTACTAGTTTCCCCCTTAAAAAAATTTTTTTCCTCACAGGTCCATGTAAGGTGCTCAGGAAATGGTGATACTGATCAGAAAATAAACACTTGGAGTTGTAAGAGGCATCAGCTGGGTCATTCTCCAGCACTACCCCCCCTTCTCAGTGTTCAGTGCATGCTTGTGAGTTGAACAAATCTCCTCTGTGGGTTTCCTTCATCTGTGGTGTCCCTTGATATCAGGGAGAAGTCATGAAGAAGTTATTGGCTTGTGGAAGCAGGACTGCGTGAAAAAATACAGAAGTTAGAGCAGTAAGAGATCTTAGAAATCGTCTGATCGAACCCTCTTCATTTGTAGAAGACAGAATTGAAGCTCAGAGAGGTTAAGAGATTTGCCCAAGAAGATAGAGTACAAGGCTGAAGACCCGTTTCCCAATTCTAGACTTCATTCATTTATCTGTGATAATGATAAGAAATGATGATTATAAGAAAAAAGTCTTATCAGTAAAATATATTCATACTTATCCCTTTCAGGATTGTGATGAGGGTCAAAAAAAGTAACACAAAAAAGTGATTTGTAAAGTATAAAGGGCTTTTCATGTTGAACACTCACCTGTTCTTTACTAGAATTCAGGGTTAAACAGCCTCAGAAGGCTAGGACTCATATATGCCTCAAAATACTACCTGGATCCAAAAACTAAATTCTACCTCTAAATCTACTTTGCAATCCTCTAGTTTTCCCTTAATGGATGAAAAATTACAGTTCTGCCCCCCACTTCTTCAGTCATGTCAAGGATGCTAGGACATTGGACTCAATCTAGTAAGTGCTTGTTGAGGACCTACTGTGTGCCAAGCTGTGCTCATCATGGAGTGAGCAAATCTCTTTCATGAAATGACTCACCTTCATGAAATGACTCACCATGACACAGCATCAGATGAATTGCAGGCCAAATCCTATCCTTGTGATCATATCCAGTTACACCTACCTATCTGTGGGGTCGGCTCTCGGAAAAATGACTCACCATGACACAGCATCAGATGAATTGCAGGCCAAATCCTATCCTTGTGATCATATCCAGTTACACCTACCTATCTGTGGGGTCGGTTATCGGAAATTTTAGCATAAGTAGATTTATTTCCCTTCCCACAAGTTTAACCATTAGGATCAGTTGTTCATGAATCACAAGCCACATGAATTCACAAGACATAAATTCAAAAAGGCAGTGAACAGTTGGATGGAAAACTAAACGAGGAAAGTGTGCTTCATCATAAGCATCTCACCGTACTGAAGACACATGAATCTGTAGGTTTATTTAATTGAAAATGCTGAAGGTAGAAATCTCAAAGTCTGCAAGGAGCTAGGTGATCCTGGAAAACTTCCAAGGGATGTTGGAGGATAATTAATTGTATGCCCTCATTATTATACATAAGGTATGGGATAGGGGTTCAAAACCCAAGTGTCTATAGGAGCCAAACACAGGACACAGGAGTGCTTCACTCGTGTGAAGTAGACTTGCTGGAAAGCACTAGGAATAGCAGGCACACTAGTAAAACGTGAGTAAAGTGTACGCATTCTACTCTGCGAGCACCAAAGAAAACACATCCGTGGATAATAGCTGACTACATGGCTGCCCGTATGTCACGCCCAGAGAATATCAGTGATGGTCTCTTGGTTCAAATGTTCTGTCTTTCTTTTAGGAAACATTATAAATATATGCATTTATAATGTTTTATATTACATAAAATATATAAATATATAGTTTTAAAATATTTATAGAGGCTTTCATAGGTTTATGCCATATGTTCCGTAAGCTCTTAAACCCTCAGCCTCTTACATTCTACTGCATTCACCCCACAAATATTTACTGAGCGCTTCCTATACCCCAGGTGCTAGTCTAGGTAGACCTTGAGGGTTTTCAGGATTATGATCCAAGCAGTTTCAGGGAAGACGTTGCCATATTTCCTCACCCAAATCCTGACAGTCAGCTTGGAAGGCAAGTGTGTGGTCTGCCCCATCACCAGCATCAGCATGGTAGAGGGACTTAAAAACCAAAGCAAGTTGGGGACCTCTGGGCCGCTCACCCCCACTCAGTCTCGCGATCTCAATGCTGAACGCACAGACCTGTGGACCGCCCCGGAGCACCTGCGCCAAGCCAACATCTCGCAGAAGGGAGACGTGTACAGCTATGGGATCATCGCCCAGGAGATCATCCTGCGGAGAGAAACCTTCTACACGCTCAGCTGTCGGGACCAGAAGGGTGAGAGTCTGACCCTTCAGGGGCCTTCTCTGGGACCCAGCAGGAATTCTAGGCTGACTGAGACCCCAAGGTTTCTGTGACCACATCTCAGTCCCTCATCTGCAAAAGCAATGTCACATCCACCCTCCACACTCCACGGGGTAGTTGGAGGTATTCAGTGACAGTATGAACGTTAGAGGGCTCTGGAAAGCATAGGACAATACACCACTGCCAGCTGCCACTACCGTCAGCATCTTTGTGAGTTAGAGAATCTCGCCATACAATTTCTTGCTTTCCTTCTGATTGCAATGAGAGACGTGTGTCTGCTTCACACCTGAACTAGATCACTCTAGCGGGACAACACCCATTTTAGTGCTTACTACGAGCAGATCTATGGTTTTGTCACATGTCCTCTCAGGGAGGAAATGTCTCCTTCCGTTCATCCAGTCCTCGCTTTACTGAGCACTTATTATGTGCCAGCTCTTACCTGTCTGGGGGATGGAGGTGGCTAAGGTATATAGGGAGGACAGGCTAGCGTCTTGGTCAGAGGAAGCCTCCCTAAGACAGTGGTCCCTGAGTTAAGTTTTAAAGGGTTAGTAGCCTTAACTTAAGGTAAATCTCCTGGGTGTAAGGGGGCATGAGACCCCTTCACCTGGTGGATCATCTGTTCATTCACATCTGTCTGTCAAGTGCCGGCCGAGGCTCTGCCACGCTCCCACTGGGTACCCACCCAGGGTCGGTGAACCAATTCAGAGTCTGGCGGCTGCTGCTAAAATTCCTTCACGCTGCATTCTTTCTTGTAATTTGAATTCTTCCTACCCCACCAGAGAAGATTTTCAGAGTGGAGAATTCCAACGGAGTGAAACCCTTCCGCCCTGATCTGTTCCTGGAAACAGCAGAGGAAAAAGAGCTGGAAGTGAGTATATCTCCCTGCATGGAGTTTTTCTGGGCCGCTGCAAGAGGACCACAAACTTGGTGGATTAACACAACAGAAATGTATACGCTTACAGTTCTGGAGGCCAGAAGTGTGAAATGAGTTGTCAGAAGGTCATGCTTCTTCCAGAGGTTCCAGGGGAGAATCCATTCCTTGCTCCTACCAGGAGCTTCTGGTGGCTACTGTCATTCCTTGGCTTGTGGCCACAATGCTCTCATCTCTGCTTCCAGGCCAGATTCTCCTCTTCTGTCTGTCTAATCTCCCTCTACTTCCCGCCTCTATAAGGATACATGTGATTACAATCAGGCCCATCAAGATAATCCAGATTATCTCCCCATCGCAAGACCCTTAACTTAATCACATCTGCAAAGACCCTTTTTCCAAATAAGGTAACTGGTTCCAGGGGTTGGGACACACCCTTGAGAGCCACTATCAGCCTACCATACTCCCAACTCAGGAAGGGACTCAAGTACACATTACATTCTCAATTTTTAGGAGCTAAAAGAACAAGATTCCATGTGATACCCATATTAAGCTTATAAATACTACCTCCTGATTAAAAAATAAACATGCCAACATCTAGAAACAATAGAGAAATGTACTTTCACTCTTTCTATCCTTCCTCTGAAGAAAATGGAGATTTTCTCTGTATCTGCGTAATTTTTTTGTAATCCCTCACAAAGGCCTTTAAGGCCTGTGGGGAAAAAAATTCTAATTTTATTTTTTAGAATTTTATCTGAGCTTTTATAATCCAGAAGATGGTAAGTAAATGTTTAAAAAGTATTTATGGTCATTAAAAACTTTTTTTTAACTTTTGTTCCTTGCAGGATAAAGATAAAAATATTTTGCTTTAATTTGCAAGCAACCTGCCAGATGCAGTTATGGCCAGACTCTGCTGGGCATGAATGGGCCATTTTTACTTCTGTCTCTCTTTTTCAGCATTAAAGGCAGGTTGTACCCCAGGGTTCTGAGCTACATCTGCTTCTATCCTTGCTTCTCCTCATGCCTTCCTTTCCTCCTGCTTTTCTGGATCCTGGGATTCCTCCCCACACATCAGCATCTCTCTTCTCAAACCCTCCTTTCTAGCCTGAGTATATCCACATGTTGTTTACGACCTCTTTCACCAAAGCATCCTCCTCATCAGTTCGCTCGTGTGGCTGGACGGTTCTGGAATTGGATATGAGGAATTCGATTGCATTATCTAGTAGCCGGTTCCAACAGAATACAGACCCGAAACTCCAAGACTTGGCAATGCCTGAAGAGCATCTGCTGTTTCACGGGCAGTGCCGTATCAGCCCATTTGTCAGTGCTTCTGTCCCTTCTTTGCTAAGGCATCAGCCAGCAGATCGTTTTCCCAGGCAGGAGCATCACCTAGTGGTGAATACAGGCAACCACGGTTCCATACCGTGGTCCTGTCCCTCCCCAGGGACTCTCGTTAAGGCAAAAGAACGCAGACAGGGACTCTATCTAGTACCCTTTGTGATCCTGTTTGGGGTCAGAGTGAAGAACAAACTTTATTATTTAAAACAAATGGTTTTCACCCTGCTTTTTGATCCCACAAAAGCTGCAAACAAGTGGTATCAAACGAAAGATGGTTCCACAGGCTTCCTCGCGTCTCCCTCTCCCTCCGTACCTCCCCTTCCTCGCTTCTCTTCACCGCAGCTGGGCATTGCATCACCTGGGGAACCTAGAAATGTATAGGTTAGTGTCCTTTGGCCATGCAACATCTGGGACATACTTATGCTAAAGAAACCATTCGTTGTTTATCTGAAATTCAGGTTTAACTGGGTGTCCTGTATTTCTGTTTGCTATATCTGAGAACCCTAACAAGGCCCCTTCACAAACCAGTTAATTCAGAATCTCCCGAAATCATAAGAAGTTTTGTGAACGCTCCCCAGACGATTCCACGGTCAGGCATGGTTGAAAGCTAACGTCATAGAGCCTCACTCATTTAGAGTCACTTGCCTTGTACTCACAGAGCCCAGCTGTTTATTGCCAGCCCCCGCACAAAGCCTGCAAACGTCCGTCTGTAAAGGATTTTGTCTCTCCCATCAACCCCACCTGGTCCAAATCAGTATCTCCGTTTTCCTTAGTTCAGGATCGAAGGGAAGGGTGAGGCAAGGTAGTGCAGGCGGCAGTGACTGAGATACACCACAGGGAGCTGGGCCGTTTCATCCTCCTTGTCAGAGTTGAGATGTTTTAAAAATAGTCCCTGCTTCAGTTACTCCCATGCCAGAACAGAATAGGATAGGGTGCCACCCTCTAAGCTAATCCACCTCTTCATTTATTTATTTATTTTTATTGAAGTATAGTTGATTTACAGTGTTGTACCAGTCTCTGCTGTACAGCAAAGTGACTCACTTATACACACATCTATTCTTTTTTTAATATTCTTTTCCATTATGGTTTATCACAGGATACTGAATAAAGTTCCCTGTGCTGTACAGTAGGACCATGTAGTTTATCCATTCTAAATGTAATTGTTTGCATCTACTAACCCCACATTCCCAGTCCATCCCTTTCCCTCCCTGCCTGCCCCTTGGCAACCCCAAGTCTGATCTCTGTGTCTGTGAGTCTGTTTCTGTTTTGTAGATAGGTTCATTTGTGCCGTATTTTAGATTCTACCTATAAGTGATATCAGATGGTATTTGTCTTTCTCCTTCCGACTTACTTCACTTCCACCTCTTCTTTCTTCCAGGTCTATCTACTTGTCAAAAACTGCTGGGAGGAAGATCCAGAAAAGAGGCCAGACTTCAAGAAAATTGAGAATACACTGGCCAAGATATTTGGGTATGGCTGAAATTTTTACTTTTCCCTTGTAATGTCAGATTTTTCTAATAATAGCAGACATTCTGTGGCAGCTGAGTGTGAGAATGTCTTTTCTAATGAAAAATCACAGACTACAATACCTGTCTCAAAAAAATTAAAATGGTTTGGAGATGAACAGACCATTTTCTTGGGGGAATAATCACTTGAAACGTTAAGTACTGTACTCAAGGGCAAAACTTGCCTGATTAGAAAATAAATTCTGATTGTTCAATATATAGTTGCCTGACCCTTCTGCAGGTAATTAGGATTTAGAAGTCTAGTACAAATCTGCACAAAACCCTGGGTCATTCTGAAGATCAGAAAGTTTCTTACAGTTTTAAAATCTTAAGATCAGCAACTTTGGCCTTAAGCACTTGAGCCGTGAATCGGATTATAATTCAGGATCAAAAAAAGTAACATACAGTTATCCAGTAAGACTGAATTTTAGATTTCCCATGTTTTCAGTTAGCTACAATGCAGGGTGAGAAAAATAGCTCTGAGGTAAGCGTTAGGAGATCTAGTTTCTAGGCTAGGATCTAATAATAGCTAGTTGTGGGACATTGGGCAAAACACCCGAACTGGGTATCAATTTCGTTGCTAGTAAAATTGGAATGAAAAAGATGATTTCTGCAGTTCCTTCCAGCTCTTTGTGTAGTTCTCATCAAGTCAAAGACACAGATACTTAGTGAAGCTAATTTAATAAAGCCCGGGACCGAGATGGGGTAGAGTGAAGACAATGAAAGTGCGGCCATTGATTGTTTGATCTAAACCGTCATATGTGGAAAAGGAGCAGGAAATAATAAATGATTTATTATTTTCACTCCTTCCCAGACCTGTTACTAAGAGCAGATGAGATTGTATGTGTGACAGATGAAATGTAAGCTCGTGAAGATAAAACTAGGCCCCTGATATTTAGCCTTTAATATGGTGGTTCTCAACTTGGCTGCACACTGAAATCACCTGGGGAGATTTTTAAACTACTGATGCCAGAGTCCTACCCTAGAGAGTCTGGTGTAATTGATCTGGGGGCAGGCTGGCATCGGGAGTTTAAATAAGCTCCTCAAGTGATTAAAATACACAGCCAAGGTTGAGGAAACTGTTTTAATTGAATCAATTCATCATGAAATAAGATAATACATCCCTTACACCTGCTCCCTCACTCTTTCTACCCAACTAGACTCTGTAATGGTTTCCGGTAAGGACCTCCTAGGGACCTTGTTAAATATTTCTCTTAATCCCAAACCTAGCAGTTTCCAGTCATATAGGTCTGTGATAGGACTCAGAAAAGTACTGGATTTTTAACAAACATCCCGCCCCACACCAAGGGGATTATGATGTAGTCCATCTTTTTGAGTACAGAATTGGCAACTTGTAATTGTTGTTGTGATAATGAAATGGTACGATCTGTTCACCCCTTGGTTGTGGCATGAACGTTGTCACCAGTCCTCACAACAGCTGTGCGGGACTCAGTGTGCCTCCCGACTGGGCTCTGCACCTAGGCGTGTCACAGGGTCACAAAAAGCTGCCATCTCATCTAAGTTGTCTTGATCTAACAAAATACTCCAGAGTTAGGGCTTTTGCTCTAGGACCCTGACTCTGTCTGAGGAGATACTATTATAAGGCCCAGCTTTACTTTTCTTGGTCCTTTTCTTATATTCTCCTTTATTGCAAGTTGCTCCTTATTAAAATTTTAGAAAATATGAATAAGCAAACAAAAAAGTAAAAACATCACCTGGTTTTTAATAGATGACCACCAGTTTTCAAAAATTAAAAATAGGATGATAATTTTTTGCTGTTTTATAAACTGGCTTTTTTCACTTAATAATATAGAAGTAGCATCTTTGTGTGTATCACGATTCTAATTTGTGTTTAATGATACATTCATATTCCATCGTTTCATATTTTAATCACTTTTTGTTACACATTTAGGTTATTTTTAAATGTTTGCTTGTGAAGAGTACTGTGGCTTTCTTTGTAGTTAACTTTCAGCACATGCATGATTGTTTCCTTAGGATAATTCTTAGAAGTAGGGTTGACGGGCCAATCGGCATAAGCATTCTTAAAGCTTATGACACATTTTACCAGATTTCCCTCCAGAAAGGCTGTAATGTATATTTTTCTTCCGTCTTACCTACATTGATTACCATTGTGCTAACATTTGTTTTTCTTTTTTTAAAATGTTATTTCTATTTCTTTGATCCTTCCTCAGGTTAAAAATTTTTGCTACATTTGTTGGTCATTTTTATTCTTTCTTTGTTTAATTACCTGTTTATGATATTTGCCCATTGTTTTAATGGATGTTCATGTTTTCTTAATAATATGGAGACCTCTTCATCTATCACTACCTACAGCCTTTTCCATGACCAAAAAAATGAAACTTATATGGATACCTTGATCCGACGTCTACAGCTGTATTCCCGAAACCTGGAACATCTGGTGGAAGAAAGGACACAGCTGTACAAGGCAGAGAGGGACAGGGCTGACAGACTTAATTTTATGTTGCTCCCAAGGTAAGGAAGTCCTCCCGCGGACGTGATTTCCCAGACTCCAGCGACACGCTCAGCCCTTAAGGCTGAAAGCCAAAGCATATTTGTCTGGCATTGGTTTTCTCTGTATTTATATAGGATTGTTCCCTTTTGCATATTCTCCAACAGATTGTTGTGTTTAAAAATGCATGTATCCACACTTTTACAAGCACTGCTCTAGATATATACTTGAACAATTTAATATGTACAGAACATGTATTTATTCTGGATGCTAGTAAATAAATAAGAGTAATACTGTATTAGGGGGCTTCCCTGGTGGCGCAGTGGTTGAGAGTCCGCCTGCCGATGCAGGGGACACGGGTTCATGCCCCGGGCCGGGAAGATCCCACGTGCCGCAGAGCGGCTGGGCCCGTGAGCCGTGGCCGCTGAGCCTGCGCGTCCGGAGCCTGTGCTCCGCAACGGGAGAGGCCACAGCAGTGAGAAGCCCGCGTACCGCAAAAAAAAAAAAAAAAAAAATACTGTATTAGGGGTTGTGACAACATTATTGAATTTTTTATGTATATAAAGCCATATGTTTTAGAGTGGTTTCTATCAGTCTTATTTTACACTTCTATGACACTGTGAACTAAAGAAGAAGAATTTTTAAAAATCAAAGGTGAAGAAAGAGACCAAAAAATTTGTTTCAATAATAAGCTATAGGTAAAATCTCTAAACTTTCAGAAATAAACTGCTCACCTTCAGACTGAGCTGGAGTGTATTAAAATAAATTATGCTATTTCCCACCAAACATTTTAATTTAGTGCTGATTTAAATATAACATGTTGTTACTTAGTGTATTTTAGTCAAGTTTATATTGCACAATAAAATATGAGAAAATATATTTTTTAAAGAATTCATGTACCTTGCTAAGCCTTGTCCTGGTTTGCACTGTCTAAATAGCTAGAAGAAAGAGGTTGTTTTCCAGTGGCTGTGTGGTGCCATGGAAGGAGCATGGACGGTAGAGTTAAAGTGACCTGGGTTCCAACACCTCTTGGCCACTTCTGCTAAGTCTGGGACCTTAGGCCAGTCACTGTCTCTCCCCAGTCCAAAAACGGAAATTAAAGTTTTCCTACAGAATCTGTGAGCTTTAAGGCATTTTCAGGCACTAAGTGTTAGTTTCTTTGCTTTCTTCTGTCTGCCTCAAAGTAGAGGCCAAATAACAAAAAGTGGGAGCATCTTTAGTGGAGAAGGTATGGTCCCACTCTCCCCAGGTGTCTCATCACACAGGCATCTATGGGCTGATCTCTATTTTGTGGAACAATATTACAAACATGACAGAAGAGAAAGAAGTTAAGGTTGAAATCCCAGTTTAACGTTTTATAAGTGTAGGTCCTCAGGTAATAACTAAGAAATGTTAAGATAAGCAAGCAATTAAAATGTGAACAGCTGGGAAATAGGTTGAACCAAGGGACCCACAACTGTCACAAGTGAGAGGTACTGTTCTCTGCTCATTAATGAATGATAAACTGTCCTCTTAGATTAAGGATAAGCGAGGCAGTGTCGCATTGGGTGAAATCATGGAAACTGAGGTCAGCTAGGCCTGACTTCAAATCATGGTTCCACCACCTACTTGTGATCTGCAGCCTTGGACAAGTTACCTAAACACTGCAAGCCTCAGTTTCCCATCATAGGCTGGCTCAAAGAATCCTCTAAAATAATGTGCACAATATAAGGTACTTAGCACAGTGTCTGTAACGTCCATGGTTATTATTACTATGCATAGTTGTTAGGACTTCTATATGTTACTTGCATTAATTATTATTTTATTTTGAACCCATGCTCATTGAGCATATCAGCTCTACAGTAATAAAGGAATGATTTTGAGCTCATATGAGTTGTTTTCTAAATAAAGAAATAGTTTCTCTTCTACAAGCCTGAATGAGGAGGTAGGAGTTACACACATGCCCTGTTCAGCCATCTGGCCCTGAAGAAAGCCTAATACAGAACCCATGTGGCCTCAGCCTGGCATTAAGGTACTTAGCACAGTGTCTGTAACGTCCATGGTTATTATTACTATGCATAGTTGTTAGGACTTCTATATGTTACTTGCATTAATTATTATTTTATTTTGAACCCATGCTCATTGAGCATATCAGCTCTACAGTAATAAAGGAATGATTTTGAGCTCATATGAGTTGTTTTCTAAATAAAGAAATAGTTTCTCTTCTACAAGCCTGAATGAGGAGGTAGGAGGAGTTACACACATGCCCTGTTCAGCCATCTGGCCCTGAAGAAAGCCTAATGCAGAACCCATGTGCCCTCAGCCTGGCATTGGTACCCTGGGCATAGGCTGGAGCCCTTATTATTCACTTTAGAGATGGCAGTTTCTGTTAGTGCTTTGTGAATGTTCTTTATATAATGCATCAGTCCTTGCCTGGCCTTTCATGCTGAGTTGTGACAAAAACAACATCCTGATGATTGAGCTGCCTTCCCAGCTTTTTAATCACTGATGGTTTTAACCAATAATGACGCTCGCACGATTTGAAACAGCTGGCTCAGCACCGTGGATTTTTTCCTACCCTTGGTTCAGCGTGCCACGTTGACCACTAGATGGGAGATGTTCCTATTGGATCACCAGAGATTGTAGAGCAAGGGCTGCAGTACACAATGACTACAGGGCAAGTCACTTTGATCATTTATATACAAGTTCTTTATATTTGCAAAAGAAAACCAAAATATACATGCATGGTACCTAGAAGAATCCAAAATCAATATTTACAGAAAAATTGTAAATAAATTGCAGGTAGGAGCCAGACACTACTTAGACACTTATTTCACAGTAGTCCTTGGGGTTTTGAAACAGGTTAAAATAGAAGTTTTTTCTACCTATGGAAAATACTACCTACCTATGGGAAGCACTTCTAGGACACCTACTCTGTATACTGTGTCAGCAAAAACCTGTTATCAGAGTTCTCCAGGTTAAGTCATAGCCCTTCCTTCATTTATCCACCAACATTAGTTTCTTTCTCAGGTAACATACTATTTTCTAAGCTCATATGACTTTTCAGCTATAAGCAGTAAAATGAAGGGCAAAGATGGCGAAATATCCAATCTTATCATTAGTCTATGTAGCCTCCAAATAATCTGCACCCTTCTTCGGGGCACGTAAAGAACCACCACCCCAGACGTGCCGCTGCGAATCTAACCAGCCACACGGCAGGGATGGTTTTCCAGTTGCCAAATTTCATCATCGTACCAACTGAAAGGACCTCGCTTGAAGCTCTGAAGGTTCTCTAAATGAGTTTTGGGAATGCTTGTGGTTGATTGGCTGTCTGTTTTCCAGGAAAGCACCAGACCTTCTTCCTTTACTACAGCCAGCACACCTCCAAATTTTCCCCATCACCCCGAGGATCCGAGGCCTGGGTTGTGGAGGAATGTGACGCAACTAAAAGGCTGAAGGGTGGGAGTTACTGAGTTCCAGCACTGGCTCTGCCCTCAGTGGCTCTGGGACCTTGTGAAAGTCATACTTTTTTATTTGGTTGGGTTTTTTTGGCTGCACCATGCAGCTTTTGGGATCTCAGTTCCCCGACCAGGGATTGAACCCAGGCCCTGGACAGTGAAAGCATGGAGTCCTAACCACTGGGCCACCAGGGAACTCACCATACTTTCTTTTTAAGCCTCAGCTTTCTCATCTGGAAAAGTAAGGGATTCTACGACCTCTGTCGTACCTCCCAGCTTGCAGGCGGTCCATACTCTGGTCCTCTGGTCCTTTACCAAGTGATCCCAAAGGCAGACAGGGAACACGCAGCCTTATGTCAGCACCCCTCCACCCCATTTACTCAATGAAAAGGCAACTTGGCACATAAAGGAAGTGTGGCATCTCTTCTTGTAGTTCTTCTCTCTTAATTCTGAGTCTAATATACTGCTCTTTATATCTGTTCAACAGAGATATTCTAAGTTGCTTCTATTTGACTTGTGCAGTTTTAGCAGAATTTTAACTTGTTTACATGGTAATTGATGTTGCCTTTTTAAAGGACCCAATTCTGGTCCAAAATGTTTCAAATAAATCCAGGTTCAGAATATATCAAAATTCATTTTAAATACATTAATTCTTCCTAGTGATATTAAACAAGGCCATGTTAAATATGCCAGGGAAGTAAACCTATTTACTGATGAGAAAGTCAGATCTGAAAGCTATCGTGAGTCAAGCTCTTACATCAATGACACACTCTCCTTCTCGGCTTCTGGATGTAGCGCTCTATCTAGAAGAAGCTATCAATAGAGAGGTAAAAAGTGAGCAAGTATTAGGATTGTGTAGGTATTACAGTTATGTGTACGTGTGTATTAGTGTTATAATCAAGTATTAAATTAATACTGAACCTCCTATTCATCTGAGGTCAAATACATGTGTTACGTGTGTGTGTAGCATATTCATACATTTGGTATATGCAAACTATCTTTGCTTCCTAGCCACACAATTCACTGGAAATCCCCAATTTTAGAATTCCTGGTGGACAATTAGTACTGTCTCAAAGATTTCTGTAGGGGAAGAAGAAGTTTGCTGAAGTTGAAGGCCTTGTTTCTCGCTTCCTCATCTAGGCTGGTGGTCAAGTCTCTGAAGGAGAAAGGCATCGTGGAGCCTGAACTATACGAGGAAGTTACAATCTACTTCAGTGACATTGTGGGGTTCACCACCATCTGCAAGTATAGCACCCCCATGGAAGTGGTGGACATGCTCAACGACATCTATAAGAATTTTGACCACATTCTCGATCACCACGACGTGTACAAGGTAACCACTTCACCGAATAGGCTGAATGATGGTTCGGCCCCAGGTCAGCAGAGCCAGAATTGGTTGTTTCTGTTATTACAGTCCTCTGTCGCTACCCACTAGCCCCTCTGCCCCAGGATTGGTCCCAGGACCCCCATGGATCCCCACATCCCCAGCTCAAGTCGCTTGTATAAAATGGCATATTTGCATATGACCTATGTACATCCTCATGTACTTTAAATCATCTCTAGATTACTTATAATACCTAATACAATGTAGATGCTATATATATAAATAGTTGCTGGAGTGTGGTAAATTCAAGTTTTACTTTTTGGAACTTTCTGGAATTTTGTTTTGCATATGACCTATGTACATCCTCATGTACTTTAAATCATCTCTAGATTACTTATAATACCTAATACAATGTAGATGCTATATATATAAATAGTTGCTGGAGTGTGGCAAATTCAAGTTTTACTTTTTGGAACTTTCTGGAATTTTTAAATATTTTTGATTCATGGTTCATTGAATCCACAGTACGGAACCTGTGGGTACAGAGGCCAGCTCTACTCAGGTCTCGCCCTTTGTAATTTAAGATTTAATGAATTAGTGGTTGAATCTGAGCTAAAAGTGAAGGGAAGTGGAAGAATAAGAAGGGTCGTAAGTTGAAATGACCTTGTGACTTTAAGGACCAACATGAAAGACACAGCATACGGTCCAGCAGGAATGAATTTGGGGTGTTAAATTTAGGGAAAATGGTTTACTCTTCAGTCATCTTCACAAAACGGGCAGTGTTTAGGCTGATTATGAATGAAGGAGAGAAGGCACCAGAGTTACTCTCAGGAGAATTGGAATCTTTTGTCGTTGTTGCTGAAGTAGCAAGCATCATTCGAAGAAGAGTAAAGAACAGAGCTGGATCTGTTGCCTGACCAGGGTGCTGGCCAGTTCCGGGCTGATAATGTCTGAATCGGAAGAGTAAAGCAGAATTGCATTCCCACATTTTCATATTGGAAAAGCAGCAGAGCATGTGGAACAAGTAACTTCAGAATTAGAGCTCTTTATTCAAATCCCAGGTTGCCCCACCTCACTGCATGACCTCATAAAATATAGTATTTAATTTCAGCAAGTCTCAATCTACCTATCTGTAAAATGGCATAGTAATACCTAACTCAATAGATTATTTTGAAGATTACTGAGATAAACAATATGACTAAAACTCTGTATCCTTAAGTTTAGGGGTCATTCATGTAACAGTCTGTTATGATGGTTTTACCCACAAGGAGGACTTCCTTTTAGGATTTATCTTAGCCCAGTCCTCACCCTATGTAGATCAGAAAGCCATACTAACAAGAGTTCCCGTTGAATAGAAAATGATTATGCATTTTAGAGATACTCAGCAAAATGAAGTTAACTAACCAACACATGTGAACTATGTATATGATTATGAAAATAATATTAAAAGGGAGAACATTTATCAAAGAATAAATAGGTCTACTACCTATTACAAGAAAGTGATTGGAATCATCATCGTAGAAGAAAGTGTATTATGTCATAGAGGAACCTATAATTATTATTATTTAACACCTTTATTGGAGTATAATTGCTTTACAATGTTGTGTTAGTTTCTGCTGTATAACAAAGTGAATCAGCTATACATATACATATATCCCCATATCCCCTCCCTCTTGCGTCTCCCTCCCACCCTCACTCTAAGTGGTCACAAAGTACCGAGCTGATCTCCCTGTGCTGTGCGGCTGCTTCCCACTAGCTATCCATTTCACACTTGGTAGTGTGTATATGTCAATGCTACTCTTTCACTTCGTCTCAGCCCACCCTTCCCCCTCCCCGTGTCCTCAAGTTCATTCTCTACATCTGCATCTTTATTCGTGTCCTGCCCCTAGGTTCCTCAGAACCATCCCTCCCTTTAGATTCCATATATATGTGTTAGCATACGGTATTTGTTTTTCTCTTTCTGACTTACTTCACTCTGTATGACAGACTCTAGGTCCATCCACCTCACTACAAATAACTCA
>NC_041219.1:63138078-63156042 GCF_002837175.3 Physeter macrocephalus | reverse complement strand
CTTTTCTCCACACCCTCTCCAGCATTTATTGTTTGTAGATTTTTTGATGATGCCCATTCTGACTGGTGTGAGATGATATCTCATTGTAGTTTTGATTTGCATTTCTCTAATGATTAGTGATGTTGAGCATCCTTTCATGTGTTTGTTGGCAACCTGTATATCTTCTCTGGAGAAATGTCCCTTTAGGTCTTCTGCCCATTTTTGTATCGGGCTGTTTGTTTTTTTGATTTTGAGCTGCATGAGCTGCTTGTATATTTTGGAGATTAATCCTTTGTCAGTTGCTTCGTTTGCAAATATTTTCTCCCATTCTGAGGGTTGTCTTTTCATCTTGTTTATGGTATCCTTTGCTGTGCAAAAGCTTTTAGGTTTCATTAGGTCCCATTTGTTAATTTTTGTTTTTATTTCCATTTCTCTAGGAGGTGGGTCAGACAGGATCTTGCTGTGATTTATGTCATAGAGTGTTCTGCCTATGTTTTCCCCTAAGAGTTTTATAGTGTCTGACTTTACATTTAGGTCTTTAATCCATTTTGAGTTTTATAATTATTTTTTGTCAAAGAGTTTACAAAAAATGATAAGAGCCAAACATGACTTTTCTGGTATTTAGAGGTGTTCCTAAAATTATATAAAACCATTCAGGTTATTTCAACATTGATAGAATTGTCATCACATCTGGATGATTCATATTATTATAAAGTACTTTCATATGGGCTTCCCTGGTAGCGCAGTGGTTGAGAGTCCGCCTGCTGATGCCGAGGACACGGGTTCGTGCCCCAGTCCGGGAAGATCCCACATGCCGCGGAGCAGCTAGGCCCGTGAGCCATGGCCGCTGAGCCTGGGAGCCTGTGCTCTGCAACGGGAGAGGCCACAATGGTGAGAGGCCCGCATACCACAAAAAAAAAAAAAAGAAATAAAGTACTTTCATATGGTTAAAATCCTTTATAGTAGGGACTTCCCTGGTGGCGTAGTGGTTAAGAATCCGCCTGCCAATGCAGGCGACATGTGTTCGAGCCCTGGTCCGGGAAGATCCCACATGCCGTGGAGCAACTAAGCCCATGCGCCATAACTACTGAAGCCCGTGCGCCTAGAGCCCGTGCTCTGCAACAAGAGAAGCCACTGCAATGAGAGGCCCGTGCACCGCAACGAAGAGTAGCCCCTGCTCGCCACAACTAGAGAGAGCCCGTGTGCAGCAACGAAGACCCAACACAGCCAAAGATAAATTTAAAAATTAATTTTAAAAATATTTTTTAAAAATCCTTTATAGTTTTATCGACTATTTCACTAGGCTATAAGAACCCTGAATAAATTAGCATAGAACTGGTCTTGAACTCGTCTCAGAAAAAGCGTACAGGGCCATGCTCATACTGAGTTCTCAAAAATTTTTGTATTTTTTATGTGACTAACTGCTTCTGTTTAATTTCTTGTGCCATTAGAAGGGGCAGATTCACTGATGAGAAACTACTTCCACAGGTGGAAACCATTGGTGATGCCTACATGGTGGCTAGTGGTTTGCCTAAGAGAAATGGCAACCGGCATGCAATTGACATTGCCAAGATGGCTTTGGACATCCTCAGCTTCATGGGGACCTTTGAGCTAGAGCACCTTCCCGGCCTCCCAATATGGATTCGCATTGGAATTCACTCTGGTATGTAGCTGAGCATTGTAGCAATCGAGAACTGTATGAACCTCTGAGCACCAACTAAATCAGAAAGGTTGAAGGCTCTTCAGACGTGATCAGTTTTCACATGACGTTTCCTCTTGAATCCTCCTGCCAAATACGAAGTCCCGTTACACATCCTGACATAATTAGACCTATAACTAGTCTCTAGAGAGTTCTGGGAAACAACAGCCATGACAGCACTCATGGAATGATAAACACCAACCACAAACTAAAATACCAAGCTCCAGACTTCCTATTTAAGCCACCCTATTTACTATGTCATTTATCTCTGCCCCATTCCCTCCCTCTCCCCCACCCCCAACTTCTGTGTATTTTTTTTCCACTAAAATATTACAGTATCTTAAATGGAATATGTTATCTGCAGGGGGAAAACATATCTGGTCAGATCCCTACAATAAAAGGGCGTTTATGTTCCCCCAACCCCTCAGTGGTACAGAAAGTACATGGATCACTTTAAAGACCATGAAACTCATCCAACCTTGAATGTAGAGATTTGAGAAGATGAGTTACGAATACAGTAAGTCCCCTACATACGAACCTTCAAGTTGCGAACTTTTAAAGCTACAAACATGCGTTCGCCTGTCCAGTCATGTAAGTTAGTTCACATATCTGGCGTATGGTGTCACATGCGTGCATCCTCTACAAGTGGTTGTGCTTTTGTGTACTTTACTGTATAGTACTATTTAGAGTACAGTAGTGCAGTATCTTTATTTCGAGCCCAGGATGTCCAGAAGTGAGCATAAAAGCAGCGGTGACGTAGCCAGTACTACTGTACTTTTCAAGGTACTGAAAAGGTACTGTAAGATTCAAAATGTTAAGATTAAAAATGTTTTATTTTTTGTGTTTGTTTTTTATGTATTATTTGTGTGAAAAGTATTATAAACCTATTACAGTACAGTACTATATAGCCAATTGTGTTAGTTGGGTACCTAGGCTAACTTTGTTGGACTTACAAACAAATTAGACTTAACACGCTCTCGGAACAGAACTCGTTCCTATGTAGGAACTTAACGGTATTACAGAAAAATATAGTGCTAGAGGAACTCAGAAGTCATCTAGATTAATCTTTTACAGGCGATAAATTATAGTTTGCAAGATAAGTAATAATATAACCACGTTTAGAATAAATAATCCCAGGATGTCCTGAAAACTCAGTATTTCCAAAGTCAGCTCACTCCTTTATCAAATAGTTGTAATCGTTAGACAGTCTTTCCTTGTGTTAAAGTAAATCACATCTCCTTATAATTTCTTGTCATTGCCCCTTTTTCTGCCCTCCAAGCCTCACGGAAGACCCAGGGTAGAGAAAACCCAAGAGGTCGCTCCAGGCTTTGTGGTGAGGGCCAGACAGCTACATTTGCAAAAGTCATCCTGTATCCCCTGTGCCTAGCACAGAGTCAGACAGACAGTAAATATTTGATTGAGTAATGAATCAGTGAGAGTCTCAGAGTGACAGTAAATAGAAGTTAAAAACTGCTGCCACATCTTTGACAGCCAGGAACATAGCTGTGGCCTTCCCCAGTCATGTCACAACCAAATTGTCATAGATGTTTACATATACACATAAGGGAACTGTTCAGCACCACCCTGACCCATCACAAATTGTCGGGCCTGGAAGAAGGGACAGCGGCAGAACTGCTGGAACCAGGGAGGGAGAATGGAGCTCTGGGTCCTGGTCCCCTCTCTTTTCCTCTGTGACCTACTCAATGCCTGAGTGATTGCCAGGGCCCAGGCACTGTCACATTGGGCTGGAATGAGAGTAAATAGTAGACACATATACCAGGACGGGTTTATCCCTAAGAAATTAAAAGGTTGCAGTTAAATATTGATAGTTGAAGACGAAACATAATAGCTGCAGGCATTTTCCACCTCCAGGCCCTTCCCAGTTTTATCATTCCATTTTTGAAGTGACTAGTCAAGACACAGCCTTGGGAAGCTCAGAGATCTTTTTTTTTTTTTTTTAATTTATTTTATTAGTTGAAGACGAAACATAATAGCTGCAGGCATTTTCCACCTCCAGGCCCTTCCCAGTTTTATCATTCCATTTTTGAAGTGACTAGTCAAGACACAGCCTTGGGAAGCTCAGAGATCTTTTTTTTTTTTTTTAATTTATTTTATTGAAGTATAGTTGATTTACAATGTGTTAGTTTCTGGTGTACAGCAAAGTGATTCATTTATACATACATATACTAGTGTGCATCTGCTAATCCCAAACTCCCAGTCTGTCCCTCCCCTCAGCCCCCCTCCCCCTTGGCAACCACAGGTTGTTCTCTATGTCTGTGAGTCTGTATCTGTTTCGTAGATAAGTTCATTTGTGTCATATTTTAGATTCCGGGAAGCTCAGAGAGCTTCTAATCAAGTAGCTGCTGCTGTTTTTGTTTGTTTGTTATTTCTTTGTGGTTTGTTTTGTTTTTTGCATTGAACCTAACAGGGGAGGGTTCAGTATTTTTATTTTTTCAGTGTTCATAATCAATGAACAACTCAATGTTCAATTTTTTCAGTGTTCATAAACACAGAGTATTTGTAGGACAAATCTATCAAGAAACTCATAGAGGTCAAAACCCAATCAGCCAACCATAAAATCAAAAGTTACCTCTATCCAAAACCCGATTTTGCAGTTTCTGAGTTAATCTTTTAACTTCTAAAATTTTAACTCCTTACATTCCGTCATTCCACACAAATGCTTGAATGAGCAAACCCTTCTTTCCTACCTGATATGCCACCGTGCATCGCCTTGCCTTGGCTTTTGTTCTTTTTGGAGTATCCTTGTGCGACAGGCTCCCCATTCTGTATCCACATGGTGCGTGAAATGCTCAGGGAAGAAGATGCCAAGTCCTTGTCTTCTGGGTCTTCCATCATCAGGCCACCAATGCCAAAAAGGCTACTCTGACTTAAATAAAAATAAAATAAAACAAACTTGGGCCACTGAGCCTTCGAGTATACTGTGCCCTCCAGCAGTTCAGAGCTCCGCGCTGTGTGGCTGGCAGAGGAAGCAAGCAGTGGGATAGTCTTCATCCTTCCTGAGAGCCTTCTATTTAATATATTAAAGAGGGGGACCTCCCTGGTGATCCAGTGGTAAAGAATCCGCCTTAAGAACGCAGGGGACGCGGGTTCGATCCCTGGTCAGGGAACTAAGACCCCCCGTGCCGCGGGGCAGCTAAGCCTGCTGAGCTCACGCGCCACAACTAGAGAGAGAAAACCCACACGCCACAACTAGAGAGAAGCCCGTGCGCTGCAACAAAAGATCCCGTGTGCCACAACTAAGACCCAGTGTGGCCGAAAATAAAATAAATAAATAAAAATAAATAATAAATAAATCTATATATATATATATATATATAAAATCTCAAGGAGCACTTTACACCTCTGCGGCCTGGATCTCTGGATGCCTTGTTTCTTGCCAATGCACCTCTCTGTGCTAGAGCAAAATACTTTCTGAAAGCGTGATTTGGATAATGGTGCTCCCCCAGTGAATACATTGATTTAAAGCAAAAGTCACAGGTCGCATTTCCCACCTTGAACCGCTTCTCCATGAAATGAGGTATCGCGCATCGTGACCCTGAGAAGAGGCCTGTCCCCCCACCCCCACTCCACTCTGTGACTTCTGTTGCCTCCACCTCTTGCTTTCTGTCCCTCTCAGGTCCCTGTGCTGCCGGAGTTGTGGGTATCAAGATGCCCCGTTATTGCCTGTTCGGAGATACAGTCAACACAGCCTCGCGGATGGAATCCACTGGCCTCCGTAAGAAGGGAGACTGCTTATCTCAGAGGACAGAGATTCTGTCTTCCAGCAGAGGGGACTTGTAGGATAAAATGCAGAATAAGTGCCAGTGAGATGAAGAATGACTCTTCACACTGACTGGCCGTGAGCCTGGGTCAGTCCGGTCCTTGCTACAAATTGCCGTTTACTGATAACTATTTTATTCTTCCTTTTTGACTCAGTTTTAGACTGTTATCATTAATTTGGGTTCATTTGCGATGCATTCAGGCATGCTCTACCTGGAATAGCCATGAAATTTAGCATAGATCCATGTAAGTTAAACAGAAATCTCTTCGGGCAAGGGTATGAACAGAAGAGCCTGAAGGGAAGGGCTAATGATGCCATAGCTTCTGCTTGTCTCTGTATTGCCTGCAGACAGGAAGGAGTTCCTAGGACATTTAAAGTACAGATGGCAGCTACACATATACCCCGTAAAGCTGTGGCATTGGACTTGGTTCCTGGAAGGAGCCTGATATCTGTGGCAGCAGCCGCCATTTACATGGCCTCATAGGCATCAGCTGCGAAAAGGACCCAAAAAGAAATTGGAGATATTACTGGGGTTGCTGATGTTACAGACAGTCCTACAGACGAATCTGTCCTCGGGCCCCAGACCTGTTTCCTACAGACTTCAAATTTGACACCCCTGTGGACAAACTGCCACAGCTATAAATTGAGGCAGCTAATGTCAAGCTCCTATGAACGCTGAACTTTGCCTGAGGTACATAGCCTATACAAAGTGCTGGATTGAGCCTTTAATAAGGAAAAACGAAAGACATGGTACGCATTCCAGGGCTAAATTTTTTTTTTTTTTTAAGGTTTACTTTTTTTTTTTTTTTTTTTGGCTGCATCAGGTCTTCGTTGCTCCTCGCTGGATTTCTGTTAAACTGAATAGAAACTCAGCGGGTTAGATACAGAGTGTATACCCTGGTTCACTTTCCTATTCCTCTTTTATTTGGTTTTCCTTGCAATTGGTTTTAATAAAGAAAACGATAAGTATCTGTTATATGCAAAAGCTTATATTGCATTTTTCTGGCAAGGTAGAGGCAGTGTGTGTTACATCTAGTAAATGCTCAATAAATACCTATGACTGTGATAATATTAGAAATATATACAAGAGGGAAAGAAAGCATTGGTAATGTGTGTGCGGGCTTACAAAACACTGGTGG
This sequence comes from Physeter macrocephalus, assembly GCF_002837175.3. NCBI lineage: Eukaryota > Metazoa > Chordata > Mammalia > Artiodactyla > Physeteridae > Physeter > Physeter macrocephalus. The sequence continues at coordinate 63,149,444 of NC_041219.1, read as the reverse complement.
TAGTATGGTATTTTGGCAGTCTACTGACAACCTGATACTGGTTTGAACTAGAAAATCACGGTGTAAAGGAAATAATAAGGTTGGGGCCAAACAGACTTGGGTTAAAATCATAACTATACAAGTCACTGTCTGTGTAAGCTTGGGAGGAAGTTACCTCATCTTTCTAGGCATCAGAAAGTTGAAGACACAAACTGAGGATGGGATTCCAACCTTGCTGGAAGGGTTTCTGGAAGGAGTTGAAGTGATGTGTTTTAAGCATTGAGCAGCCCTCTGGTACATGGTAGGCAGGCAATACGGGGTTTTCATTATTCTTACTATTGTTACTGTCTGTGGCACCCAGAGTGGGAAGGTGTTATATAGTAATGAATCAGTGAATGAGATTGCCCTCACCACTTGTTTGTTAGAAGGATAACAGTTATCCCGGAAGAGTAAAATACGAGAAAATCAAGACTCCATAACTCTCTCCAGAATCTTCACCTTGCCACCAACACTTTAGCTACTTATTGGAATGTTTATATGGAGACACCAGAGCAAATTCCACCTTTTAAGCTCAGCACCACAGGCTAAATCCAAAGCCAGGCCCCGGGGCTCCCACTCTGAGCTGGGATGAGAATTTATGGGGTGCAACCTAAGGAGCCCCCTCACTCATGTGTGATAATAGTTCTTATCTCACTGATGATATTTTTAAGTGTTTTTTTTTTTACTACAGTATCTAAGCTGCCAAGAGCACCTGTAATAAATATTCTGGCTCAAGGGGAAACAAACGGAGCCATATAAAATAGCTTTCAAAACGGATGAGTTTTTCATTTATCTATTTTGCATTTCCAGCCTTGAGAATTCATGTGAGCGGCTCCACAATATCCATCCTGAAGAGAACGGAGTGCCAGTTCCTGTATGAAGTGAGAGGAGAAACGTACTTAAAGGTAAGGAATCCACAGAGACAGCACCCAGAAAAAAGCTCTCACCAGCCCCCGGGGGATGCCTCCTTTGAGACTGGACATCCAATGCTCAGTATATTGATGGGCATAGTGATGAAGAATGCTTTCCTGTTCTCCCCGCAGTGATCACCCACTCCCCCCCTGTAGGAGAAGCTACCACCGAAGACGATAAACTCAGAACTTTCCTTTACTCCAAAGACCCCTTCTGATGTTTTGAACTATGGCCACTGCGTTATAAAATGCTGCCACCATTTCTTTCACCCGTATCCAGGTTTGTCCCCAGTTCCCCCTCCACTCCCAAGAGCTAAGTCTATTGCAGGACTACTTTAGTCAAAGCCCCCCTCTCCCCACTTATGTCCCCGCTTTTACTGCAAGATGCTGCTACTCTCTACGGCCACCTTTCTTGCTGTACTTTTCTGAGGTTCTGGACCAGTGAACCTCGCGGTGTGGCTCGACATTCTGACTCAGCATCATCCGGGCACTTGTTACAATGCAGATGCCTGGACTCCCCCCGACAGGCCTGCTGAGTCAGACTCTCCTGGGGTGTACATCAGAAATCTGTACTTGAAACACGTACTCTACTTGACTGTGATGCACAGGGAGATGTAAGAATCCCCGTTTCAGATGCGCCACGCTGCCCCGCACATTTAGAACAGTAGCGCTCGAGAGCCACCGCGCGTCTCCGGGTGGCCCACCGGCTGCTAGTTGAAGGCAACCGCGCTCACGGTTGGTCTGAAGCCAGTGATCGGCCAAGACCATCTGCCTCTACTAGTCATAGGGCCGCTGGCCTCTCCTCTGTGACGGCAGCTGGGAGAGCCTCCTTTTAGGTAGCTGTGTCCGAACATCACACTCGCTTTTTTCATTCTCCGTAAATACATTTTCTGCGGGGTGTTCCCCCCAAAACAGAAGTGGTCTAAGGATTATTACAGTCCAAACACAGCCCCAAACCACGATTGTTTTGAATGAGTGATTTTTAAAAATATAAACATCCAGTCTCCTTTTCAAATACAAGCTCTAGCAAAAACAGAATTGCCTGTGTTTTTATTTTATAGCCTCCAGATGGGCCCAGCCAGTGGTACTTAGTGAATGTTTATTATGATGCACATGCATTTATAATTTACGCACTTAAGGTGGGGAAACTGTGGCACAAGTTTTGTGGCAAAGTTTTGGGACAAAAAGGGCCGGAATAAAACGTAGACAACAGAAACCAGTTGGATTCGTTGGCATAGCAGGATTGCAGATGAATGTCCTTCCTTCTTCATTTAGAGCTCTTGTGCTGTTGCTGTGGTGATATTTTGAAATATCTTTTGGGAAAAAAGAAAATTCTACTTTGAAAAAACACGTCTGGTGGATGAGAGACTTATTTTTTAACAGGCACTTAGAAATAAAGATCGGTCTACAGATAATGCAAATCATATCAGGAACAGGTGCTGTCCTGAAATATAGGCACTGATGAGAAACTCGGAGGTGAAATGTCTTTTGGAAACAGATACTTGTCAGAGCGATGGGCTAGAGCCGACTGTCTTGGTCTCCATGGTACACACCTTTCTTTTCTCTCTAGGGAAGAGGAACCGAGACCACCTACTGGCTGACCGGGGGGAAGGACCAGGAGTACAACCTGCCAACCCCTCCGACCGCGTAAGCTGCCTGCGGCTGTGATGGGGAGGGGTGGGGGAGGGGAGGTCTTGGCTTTGTAAGTTGTGCTACGTGCAGCCGGTTTAACTGTTGTCGAGTGCTTTGCCAGTGGCAGTGATGCAGTGAATACAAGGTGAGAGACTGCACACATGCAAAAGCTTGGAAACCTCCCTTCTCTGACTGCTAGAGGGTTTCAGGCCTGCTCAGGAGACCAGAGGACAGTTTAGGGCTCCCTCCCTCCCCCTCTGGTCGTAACAAAAGTAGAGCAGCGGAGCACACTGTACTGCATTGCCTCCCGTGCCTGCAGTGCTCTGCCGAGTCACCCAATGAAACAGGAACGCCCCCAGCTCCAGGACTGCGGGTCTGGGTCTTCACATGGAGCGTGTGTTCCCCATGAGATGCGGAAGACAGGTTTCAGATCCAAGTAACCGGTTTCATTTCCCCCAAAGATGACTCAAATGGTCTTCCAGTGGCACCTTGGCCACTGCGATCAGTCACTGTGGCCATCGGAATGGCTTTTGCTGTGGTACAGAAACCCTGTTTTGCAGACTCCTAGATGCAGGACCCAGACACATGGGGAAGATCGTAGAGATGCCAAAACAACCCAGATCGTCCCTGGGTCACGGGGGACCTGGCCCCTTATTAAGAGCACCCCAGGTCCATTCTAAACTCTTGAAACCCTCCGCCTGTTGTGAGCCCTCCCCAGACAAGCCACACTCCTAGGAAGGTGTGGGACCAATGCGTTTTCAGAGTTTCGTGGTGGCAGGGGCCTAGCACCCTCCTGGCTTCCTTTCCCCTCCCTGCAGAGGTATGTGTAAACCTAACCATGCCTCCGAATTCCGCAGCATGTTGTTTCACTTTGAAATTGAAATACATCAATAATTTCCTGCTCGAAATATATTCTCCTTTTCCTACAACTACACAGAGCAGAGATGACAGATCTTTAAGCTCATCAAGGGAAGGCAAGGCAAGGATCATTTTGTGTTCTCTGGAGTTCCTGTGTTCAGCCCAGAATAGGTGTTCAACAAGTATTCAGTGAATGGAACTGGCGGTTCTGGAGCTGAGGGATAGTCTGTATGAATTGCTGAGAAGATCCGTTTTCCCTCCGCACTCTCTCTCCAGGGAAAGCCAACAGCGATTGCAAGCCGAGTTTGTAGACATGATCGCCAGCTCTTTACAGAAAAGACAGGCCTCAGGGATAAGGAACAGAAAACCAACCCGGGTCGCCAGCTACAAGAAGGGCACCCTGGAATACTTGCAGCTGAACACGACAGACAAGGAGAGCACCCATTTTTAAACCTCAGTGAAGTCTAAGGGCTTGGGCAACAACCTCAAGTGTCCAGAAGCTTCCATTTCCCTGAGACCTCAGTGGAACAGAAGAAGACTTAGATGCAACCTCTTCAGCCTCGGCTGCCCTGTCTGGAACATAGACTTGCTTCCGTGAATCAGATGTGTGCCTTCAGTGCGATAATTACCTTTTACTCTGGGGCCCAATCTCAACAGTTACCCCAGGGAGCTTCGACCTGGGAAAGAAGAGGAATGAATGAATGTACCATCTCAAAGTTGAGGAGATTTTGTTCTTATTTCGCCTATTTTTGTTTTGTTTTGTTTTGTTTTGTTTTGTTTACTGGCTCTTTTTCCTTCTGTATTCGTGATAGGATTCTTTTTTTTAATTGTCGCAATTATATTTTAAGTACTTTGTCTCCATTAAATTATATTTAACTCATAATTTTTGCAGAAAATATGCAGTATATGAGGTAGGAATAAAAGTTAAATGTTTCCTGGGTCTGTGGATGTGTTTCCATCTATTGCACCCATTTTTCCCGGAATGCACCATCCATCACCTTGCACTCACTGAAAAACTGACTTAGTTCCCCTGCACTGAAGGGGGGCAATGCTAGCATCATTGCTCAGGGATACGAACCTTGACATTTATCATTACCTGTGTGCATGTGGGAATTTTGTGTCTAGCCCTCTACCATAGGAGCTGTTTAAGATCTGGGCTAAATTCAAACCCTGTTTACCTGTAAAGACACATTACTTCAAACTCTGCAAATATCCCCCTTTCACATCCAGCAGCAATCTCTTGCCCCTTCTAATGGCACTCCAGCATGACTCGTCTGCTTGAAATCTCTGGGGAAAGGACAAAAGTCAGGTTGAGTAGACTAGTATCAGCAAGGGCAAGAACAAGCATGTAACACCCTGGCACTAAACCACTAAAACAACTGCTCTAACCACATCATGCCTCCCCAGGCCTCTGCCACAAAAGCCACCCCGGAGATTAAGAAACAGGTTATGTCCTCTCCATCACCTGGAAAAGCAGACAATCAAAAAGTAATAATAAATTATCTCCTGATGTATAGTTTGAACACGAAAGTCAGGTTGAGTAGACTAGTATCAGCAAGGGCAAGAACAAGCATGTAACACCCTGGCACTAAACCACTAAAACAACTGCTCTAACCACATCATGCCTCCCCAGGCCTCTGCCACAAAAGCCACCCCAGAGATTAAGAAACAGGTTATGTCCTCTCCATCACCTGGAAAAGCAGACAATCAAAAAGTAAATTATCTCCTGATGTATAGTTTGAACACGTAATATGCAGCAAGAGTCCTTCCTTGGAATCTGGAGGTTTATAATCTGTCTGTGCCTCTGTGTCCAGCACAAGGAGACTTTATACACAGGGATGAGGTTGTGGCATGGAAGTTCTTGGTCATTCATTCATTCAGGAAACATATTTGACCTTCTCCTTTTATTCCAGGGACCAGGCTTAATGTAGGCGGTAGAGACATACAGTCTCTGCCAAACCTTGAATCTTACAGGAGAGAGAGAAATGGAAAGAGATAAGTGGGTGTGGGGACCAAGCAGCATCCTTGACAACAGGCAAACTTAGCAACTCTGAGGCCGACCAGAAAATTGTTTTTAATGCTCACAGGGCATTGATGAAAAATTTCTCAGTTGAAGGCTCCAGTGTTTGTATTCTATTATAGACTCTACATGGTTGTGAAATATTTCTTGACCTTTAAACAGATGTGTGGCCTCGGCTTGTCCACTTAACATTGTGGATGTATAACACCAGTGATGACAGGGACTAAGAATGGTACCGGTCAAATTCCTTCTCTGCTCTTTTCTAGCTGTAAATTAATTAATGTCTCCAAGCCTCTGTTTCATTAATAAATCATTAATCATAATATCCACCTCAAGGAGTTGTTATAATGATTTTTTTAATGAAATTTGTCAAGAACCTAGCACAGTGGTTCATATAGTAGATTTTCAACGTATAACCTCTACCTTCAATTTTTCCCCCCTCTCTCTACTTGCTTAATTAGTCAGAACTAAAGCATTTCAAACACAGGACTTTCATGTGCAATAAGCATACTTAAGATGATTTTTTTCAAGAATTGATTATAGAATTTTTCAAATGTACACAAAAGTAGAGAGACTAGCTTATGAATCCCCATCGAGTCTTCATCAGTTTCAAGAATTACCAATATTTTCCCAATCTTGTTTCATCTATCTTCTACCAACTTTGTTGGTTTTACCAGATTGTTTTAAAAGAACTTCCAAATATCCTGTCTTTCACCTATAAATACCTCAATACATCTTTTTTTAAATTTTTTTTTTTATTGAAGTATAGTTGATAGAAAATGTTGTGTTTCAGGTATACAGCGAAGTGATTCAGTTTTATGTATATAAACATATATATATTCTTTTTCAGATCTTTTCCATTATAGATTATTACAAGATATTAAATACAGTTCCCTGTGCTATAGGTCCTTGTCGTTTATCTATTTTATATATAGTAGTGTGTATCTGTTAATCCCAAACTCCTAACTTATTCCTCTCCCCCCTTAACCAGTTCACAAACAGTTTATATAAAGGAACAGACAGTAAATAGTTCACACTTTGCAGGCAACCCTCTCTCTGTTGCAACTACTCACCTCTGCTGTTGTAGCACGAAAGCCGCCATAGACAGTATGCAAGGCCACGGGCAGGATGTGTTCCAATAAAAGTTGATTTTTATTTGCAGCTATTGTTTGCTTACCCCTGCTCTAGCAGATAAGGATTTTTTAAAAATCATAACTAAAATACCATTATCATAGCAAATGAAATTAATGAAAAGTCCTTAATATCAACTAATAACAGGTTCATTTTATTAAAAATCTCCCTAGCTGTTTCAAAAAAATATTTTACATTAGTTTTTTCAAGTCAGGATCCGTAAAGGTCCATATGTTTACACATGCCTGAAACATCACTCTAGTCTCTTTTAACCTATACCGTTTAACCCATACACACTTTTTTTCTATGACATTTATTTGTGGAAGAAATTGAGTCATTTTTCCTACATAGTTCCTCAATGAATTTAGCTGATTGAATATTCATGGTTATGTTTAATTTGTTCTTATATTTTCCATATTTCCTGGAATTTGGTAGTTAGACCCAGAAGATAATTAGAGTCAGGTTTAATATTTGCCCAAGATAATTTATGTAGCCAGTCTCCCAAAGGAGAATTTAGATGTGGAGAATAATATACCGAGATTCCAGCTCCAGTGATCAGTAATGAGACTAGATTATAATGCCACACTTGCCATTCGTTTTAATCACCCACTCCCACCTCAAATCCCCAGAATGACAGAAAATTACTTCTATAAAGAATTGGGAAACAGGAAAGAATATCCTCAGTGAACCAGAAATTATGAGGCAATTCTGAAAGACAGAAAACAGATGGGATCAGACTAAAAGAGAGAATAGTAGCCCAAAGCAATTGTAGAGGAGGACTGATGGAAAAGGTAGGAAGGGTTCTGGGGGAGCTCCAAGCTCAGGAGGAGCAGGTAAAGGAGCTAGAGAGAATCTTAGCATTAATCAACACTAGGGTGGAGGCTGCCGTTGCCAATGAGAGTACACAGACTTAGGGTGAATGGAGCCAGCTCAAACCCTGGCCGGGCTCTGCCTCTGACCAAGGCTGAGGCAGCCATTGCCAGCACGCACATTCCTGCCCACACCTGGGAGGAGGGGAACTAGCTCCAGGTAGGAGACCACTGAAACCAGCGGGAGCGAAACCAGCTGAGTAGTGTGGCAACAGCCCCACTGGCCCTGACCCAGCCTCTAACCAAGTCACACATACCAGGGAAAAAGCGAAGCCAGTACAAAAGTGCAGCCCCAAACCCTCAGGCCCTGGCTATGATGCAAACCAAGGTAGAGACTACCACCACATCTGGGAGAAACCCAACTCCCTCAGGGCTCCTGCTTCAGCCCCTTGGGTCCCAACTCCACTCCCGACAGGGTGATAACAGCCACTGAGCATAGAAGCTCCAGCTTGCACCTGCCTCTAGCTCTAGCTGCTCCAGCTCCAGGCCTACCTCCTACCAAGATGGGGCTGCCAGCACACCTGTGGGAAGACATGCTCATTTCAGATCCAGCTCTCCCACCAAAGCCACTGGGTACCAGAGACTGTACAGGATGCTCCATTCAAGGACACCCCTTCAAGACCACAATAAGTAACTGTTTCACTAATTTCATGGGGACAGAGAAAGTTAAACAAATTGAGAAGACAAAGGAGTTTGTTTAAAATGAAAGAACAAGAAAGAAAAAAAACCCAAATGAAACAGAGATAAATAATTTACCAGATAAAGAGTTCAAAGCATTAGTAATAAGAATGCTAACTGAACTGAACTCGGGAAAAGAATAGATGAACACAGTGGAAATTTTGACAAGGAACTAGAAAATATAAAAAAGAACCAGTCATCACTGAAGAATACAGTAACTAAAATGAAAAATATACTAGAAGGAATTAACGGCAGATTAGTTGATACAGAAGAACACATAAGTGACCTAGAAGATAGAAAAATGGAAATCACCCAATCCGAATACAATAAGAAAAACATTTTAAAAATGAGGATACATAAGGATAACTTAAGGGACTTCTGGGACAACATCAATCATACTAACATTAGCATTATATCAGTCCCAGAAGGAGAGGAGAGAGAGCAAGGGGTAGAAGGTGTATTTAATGAAATTGTGGCTGAAAACTCTCTGAACCTGAGGAAGGAAATAGATTTCCAGGTACAGGAAGCACAGAGAGTCATCAAGCAAGATGAATCCAAAGAGACCCGTATAAGACATCTCATAATTAAAATGACATAAGCTAAAGAGAATTTTAAAGGCAGCAAGAGAAAAACAAGGAGTCACATATAAGGTAACCCCCATAAGGCTAACCGCTGATTTTTCTGCAGAAACTTTGTAGGCCAGAAGGGAGTGGCATGACATATTTAAAGTTTTAAAAGGGAACACCTACAACTTAAGATACTATACCTTCAAGGTTATCATTCAGAATTGGAGAGAGAAAGAGCTTCTCAGAAAAGCAAAAACTAAAAGAGTTCATCAGTTCTAACCCAACCTTAAAAGAAGTGTTAAAGGGTCTTCTTTAAGTGAAAAAAGAAAAGGCTACAACAAAAAATAAGAAATCATAGGAAAGGAAAAATTCCACTGGTAAAGGCAAATACATAGTAGAGGCTGTGGATCAACCACTTAAATAAGCTAGTATGAAGGTTAAAAGACAAAAAGTATAAAATCAACTATAACTACAATAAACAGTTGAGGGATAAACATGAAAATGTAAAATATGATATCAAAAACACAAAACATGGGGGAAGAGAGTAAAAAATGTAGATCTATTAGAATGTGTATGAACATAAATGACTACCATTTTAAAACTAGTAGATATAGTTATAGTTCAATGTATATGAAGTCCACGGGAACCACAAATCAAAAACCTATAATAGATAAACCAGAGAGAAAGGAACACAAAGATAACGCAAAAGGAGTCACCAAACCACAAAGGAAGAGACTAAAAGAAGGAAAGAACAGAGGAGAACTACAAATACAATGAGAAAACAAGTAACAAAATGGCAATAAGTGCATACCTATCAGACATTACTTTAAATGTTGACAGACTATATATGCTCCAATCAAAAGACATAGGGTGGTTGATTGGACTAAAAAATTAGACCCGTCTATATGCTGCCTACAGAAGACTCACTTCAGAGCTAAAGATAAACACAGACTGAAATTGAGGGAATTAAAAAACATATTCCATACAAATAGAAATGAAAAGGAAGTTGGGGTACCAATACTCTTATCAAAGTAGACTTTAAAACAAAATAGATAGATAGATAGATAGATAGATAGATAGATATAGATAAATGTACATGTGTTCTATATACTAACCCACTGGTAGGACCTAGCAGTCGTGACACCCAAATAGCAATGAACACAACTAGTGTCCAGATTGTTGCTTCTAAATACCATTGCCAAAAGGAATGAGGGCTCCTTGCAGAAGTGATTGATTTTAAGACTAGGGCAGGAGGGAGTTCCCTGGTGGCTGAGTGGCTAGGATTCCAGGCTCTCACTGCCGTGGCCTGGATTCAATCCCTAGTTGGCAAACTGAGATGCCACAAGCCATGTGGCACAGCCAAGAAAAAAAAATACCCTTAAAAAAAAAAAAGACTAGGGCAGGAAAAATACAAAATAAACCTGGAGCACCTTGTGTTGACAGAAGGTAATGAAGTGCTGAAAAACAAACAAAAAAAAGTTGGGGGCATGTCAAAATGACACAGAAGCCAACCTGAAAGAATTCCCAAATGGTTAAAGCTGGAAGAAATTTAGCAATAAAATAAATAATGAAACTTAAAGAATAAAGTAGATATCCATGATTCCATACCAAAATAAATGTGATTAAATATACAAATAAATGATGGAGATGAGATAACACTTCCTTATAGGATAATCCAATTAAGAAGTGTAGAAAAATGCAGGAAGAAGAAAATGGCTATGAGAACACCAGAGTAATAATTTTTACAGACAAGATCCATCAATTAATGCTAAAATTAGTGGGTGACAGTTTAAGGACAAACAGGATGTTTGTATAGTTTCAAAGTATCTCCCCTCGAATGTTTATTATTACAAAGGGAAAGTAGTCATTTAAAGTGGAAAAGCCTCCGACACCACCTTAACCAGATAATTAAACCTAACTTCACCAGTAACAAGACATATTAACATCCTGTACCCCCTCATACAATGTCTTGAGAGGGTTTCTTCACCTATGTGATATTTTTCCTTAATATGCATAACCTCAATCTCATCATGAGAAAACATCAGACAAAATCAAATTGAGGGACATTCTACAAAATACTTGACCAGTTCTAGGAATAAAGTTGGAGGAAATAGTGAGACCCTATGAGAATTAGCTTAGGAGATTCTATCCTAGGTTGAAGGACTAGGAAATGAAAAATGTTTGAAGTTACGGAGATGATCAGTAGAGGTACTGATGGGGATGGAAAAAGATATTCCATGCAAATGGAAATCAAAAGAAAGCTGGAGTAGCAATACTCATATCAGACAAAATAGACTTTAAAATAAAGACTGTCACAAGGGACAAGGAAGGACACTACATAATTATCAAGGGATCAATCCAAGAAGATATAACAATTGTAAATATTTATGCACCCAACATAGGAGCACCTCAATACATAAGGCAGATGCTAACAGCCATAAAAAGGGAAATTGACAGTAACACAGTAATAGTGGGAGACTTTCACACTCCACTTACACCAATGGATAGATCATCCAGACAGAAAATTAAGGAAACACAAGCCTTAAATGACACATTAGACCAGATAGACTTCATTGATATTTATAGGATATTCCATCCAAAAGCAGCAGAATACACTTTCTTCTGAAGTACACGCGGAACATTCTCCAGGATAGATCACATCTTGGGTCACAAATCAAGCCTC
>NC_041219.1:63123355-63137240 GCF_002837175.3 Physeter macrocephalus | reverse complement strand
CTTAAAGAATAAAGTAGATATCCATGATTCCATACCAAAATAAATGTGATTAAATATACAAATAAATGATGGAGATGAGATAACACTTCCTTATAGGATAATCCAATTAAGAAGTGTAGAAAAATGCAGGAAGAAGAAAATGGCTATGAGAACACCAGAGTAATAATTTTTACAGACAAGATCCATCAATTAATGCTAAAATTAGTGGGTGACAGTTTAAGGACAAACAGGATGTTTGTATAGTTTCAAAGTATCTCCCCTCGAATGTTTATTATTACAAAGGGAAAGTAGTCATTTAAAGTGGAAAAGCCTCCGACACCACCTTAACCAGATAATTAAACCTAACTTCACCAGTAACAAGACATATTAACATCCTGTACCCCCTCATACAATGTCTTGAGAGGGTTTCTTCACCTATGTGATATTTTTCCTTAATATGCATAACCTCAATCTCATCATGAGAAAACATCAGACAAAATCAAATTGAGGGACATTCTACAAAATACTTGACCAGTTCTAGGAATAAAGTTGGAGGAAATAGTGAGACCCTATGAGAATTAGCTTAGGAGATTCTATCCTAGGTTGAAGGACTAGGAAATGAAAAATGTTTGAAGTTACGGAGATGATCAGTAGAGGTACTGATGGGGATGGAAAAAGATATTCCATGCAAATGGAAATCAAAAGAAAGCTGGAGTAGCAATACTCATATCAGACAAAATAGACTTTAAAATAAAGACTGTCACAAGGGACAAGGAAGGACACTACATAATTATCAAGGGATCAATCCAAGAAGATATAACAATTGTAAATATTTATGCACCCAACATAGGAGCACCTCAATACATAAGGCAGATGCTAACAGCCATAAAAAGGGAAATTGACAGTAACACAGTAATAGTGGGAGACTTTCACACTCCACTTACACCAATGGATAGATCATCCAGACAGAAAATTAAGGAAACACAAGCCTTAAATGACACATTAGACCAGATAGACTTCATTGATATTTATAGGATATTCCATCCAAAAGCAGCAGAATACACTTTCTTCTGAAGTACACGCGGAACATTCTCCAGGATAGATCACATCTTGGGTCACAAATCAAGCCTCAGTAAATTTAAGAAGATTCAAATCACACCAAGCATCTTTTCCGGCCACAATGTTATGAGATTAGAAATCAATTACAGGGAAAAACAACTGTAAAAAACACAGACACATGGAGGCTAAACAATATGCTACTAAAGAACCAAGAGATCACTGAAGAAATCAAAGAGGAAATAAAAAAATACCTAGAAACAAATGACAACGAAAACACGACAACCCAAAACCTATGGGATGCAGCAAAAGCAGTTCTAAGAGGGAAGTTTATAGCAATAGAGGTGCTGATACCATTGATAACAGAAGGAGGTGGAGAACAAGGTAGAGAGTATTGTAGGTGAGCCAACTCTTCGTTTATCCTAGCAGGAAGTCAGATAATGTCGGATTGATAAAACAAGAAACAATAGTATAGGCATATTGGCTTGATTGATGCTGACACCTTCCGAAGTCCTAAAAACAGAAATAGTAAAAAGGGACAACCTCAGAGACATTGTACTAGAGGAAGAGAAGTGCAGGTCAGGTGATTTGCTTCTCATTATAAACACTGATTATATTCTTATTCTTTAAACTATGTGCATTAATTGCTTAGATTATTTTAAAAAATAAATAACGGGGAGGGGCAATATAGGGGTAGGGAATTAAGAGTTACAAATTATTAGGTATAAAATAAGCTACAAGGATATATTGTACAACACAGGGAATATAGCAAATATTTTATAATAACTGTAAATGGAGCAGAACCTTTAAAATGGTGAATCACTATATTGTACACCTATAACTTATATAATGTTATACATCGACTATAAAAATAAATTTTAAAAAATACAAAAATAAATAACAGTATTCCATAAAAATTGGGACTACTATGTTTTTGAAAGACTCAGAATAAAATTTGTTTAAAAATTAGATGTTCCCCATGCATAGAAAATGAGATTTAATAAAACAAGAAAAAAATAATTCATGCAAATTTTTTTCAGAAACCTACCTATTGCACAAATGAAGTACACGTGTCTTTCTGAGAGCATCTTTTAAATGATCACATAGCCTTTGTTTTTGTAAATGAGAAAAAAAACAACAGAAATTATGTGGGAAATTGCTCCTTTTGTGCTTGAGTCACATGAATGTTTATTCAGCCAGCAGATGGTAGACCAGATGTTGGATAATATGTTCTGAAAATGACCTTGTTTTATTTAGTGGTGATAAGTTAACCATTATAGAAATAGAAGACTTTCCAGCCTAGAATTCTCATGGAGACTTTGTATTTGCAGCAATAGCACATTGTTTTCATGTTTGCTAAAAATGCCATTATCTTCTTTTCTATATTTTTATAGAATATAAAACTTTGCATATGTGCTTACATATACACATATATCATACAGTGCAATCCCAGTTAAAACACATCTTATCTAGCACCTTTAAATAATTGCAGTTTAACATGGTGTAGATTATTCCATCAAATTGTTTAATGTATTAACCTGACCGCAGTGTAAATAGAGCTCACAGCAGAGAAACCAGTGACACACTCCTGGTTTATGTCCTAATATTTGGGCAGACCCATGACTCAAAACTCACATTTGTTACAAAAGACATGAGTTATCACTTCCAGTTCCATGTTTCTTTGAAATAAATAATCAAATCTTGTGGTTTGTGATAGGGCAGATGTTTGGTAGGAGTGGGAATTGCACAAGAACCTTCTGCAACTTCTAAAGAGATCCTAAATTACTCAATCACTCATTCAGCTTAGAAGCAAACATTATATAGAGCAGTATTTCTCACTCTGTGATTCTGTGATCAAGGATCTTTTTTCATTTCAAGTTGACCAGAGAATGATACTTTTATAAAACACAGAAGCACATGCTTAGATGTTATGGCAATGTCCATCTGCCACTGCAAATCAGGACCGGTCTGCAGAGCCCCTAGTAGAGAGGACCATACTTTCAGAAATGTAGATTTCAGTCTCAGCTTTGCCACAAGCTAAACCAAGAGCTTCTGGGCCAGTTGCTTAACCCTCAGGGCTGCTGCGAAGACCAAAGGAGTTTTTATAGATGAAAGCTTTGTAAAGAGAGGAGAACTATATTCATATTCGTTATTATTCTGAACCCCTCTGGACCTCAATTTCAATCTGACTCAAAGAGAATTGAAGGAAGTGATCTGTATAGTACTTTAAACTTTAATGATTCTGTGTATTGATGCATTTGTTTAAATAAAGCAAGAAGGGTGGACAGTGTGTGGACACAGTGTAGTGCCAAGAGGTTTCTAGGAACTGGGCATAGAGCAGATAGTGCCTGGCCCGTCCTGTCTCCTCCCCCTTGGCTCCCTGGGTTGGCTGATAAGAAGACATCCGAACAAAGGCCGCTCTTGGACACTTACAGGCTCCACTTGGAAGAGAACTTTTGTGAATCCTGACCAGCAAGTTGGGCCCGGGACTCAGCATTACCATGGGAGCAAGAAGTCCTACATCCCACCACCCAGTCCCCTCCATGAGGCCTTTTTCTCCAGAGGAACAGTGTCCTGCCTTGATTCTGCCTTGTTGCTTGTAAACTTCTTCCCCAGTGAGAAGGCCCTGTTTCTCAGCTACAGGGAAAAGAGTCTACTCCAGCTAGTTTAAAAGTAAGGAGTTCACCAGTAGCTCCCCCAGTCTCTGGAAGAGCAGGAGAAGCAGACCTAGAGGCCACAAAACCAGGAGTCTGCAAAAATGAAACCTGGATTGTCACACAGAGAACTGTTTCAGCGAAACACCACAGGACCCTGCTCCCCAGCACTGTTAAGAACTGTAATCCAGAAACCCACTACATTTGCCCCAGAGGACCAGATGCTTCTGCCATATGCACGCTGAAAATACCATCTCCCCAGACACGGCCACCTCTCTCATTGCTCCAAGTTTTCCAGGATGATCTGCTCCATTTCCATACGGACATGCCGTATGCCACCACCAACCTGTCTCAACCAGTGAGAAGGAAGCCACGTAGTCCTTAAAAAAAAAAAAAATCCCAAAACAAAAACAAAGCAAGAAAACAAACTCAAACAAAAAACCTATCCCGTAGCATTACATATAGGAGGTAATCAATAACACAGGCTGATGATTTCACTGCTGATATTGATCATGACTTTGCTTATGCTGGTTCCACTGCCTAGAAATCACTCCCACATTCTTCACTTGTGCTTTGAGATTCCTCTCAGGCATGATCTCCTCTTGCAGGACTTCTGTGACCTCCCGCATCTCCTCCATGCTCAGTGCCCATCCTCTGTGCCCCCCAAAGCGCCCTGGCTTACCTCTATCACAGCACTTACCACCTGTGAAGTGAACTGCTGACCTTCTAGGCCCCTTCAGACCATGAACTCCTCAAAGGCAGGGGCTATGGTTCATTCATCTGTAGCCACAGAGCCTAGCACAGTGCCTGGAGTACAGTATGCACTTCACATGTGCTTATTGAAATGCAACTGTGATTTAAATTGATTTGATGTTTTAACTGTCCTTTGGCTTAAGGTCAACTGGGCCTGAGATTTGTCAGGAGCTCGCTAGGCTGGGAGAAAGATCTGAACTGCTCGTCGTCTGTGTAGTTGATTAAAGCAGCAAGCCAACAAAGAGAGCGAAGCCTCTAATCATTTACTGAGATGGTACAAGCAAGAGTCTGAAACCAGAGGAAACACCACCTCCCCCTGTTGCATTTTCCCCCATGGAACAGCAACACCTGTTAAGGGTCAGGGAGACCAGCACGGATGGCATCATCTCACCGTTGAGGGAGCCTCCAACAAAAGGCTCTGGCTGTCTTACTGACTCTGGGCTCAAGAGAGGGCAAGGGGGCTTCCCTGGTGGCACAGTGGTTGAGAGTCCACCTGCCGATGCAGGGGACGCGGGTTCGTGCCCCGGTCCGGGAGGATCCCACATGCCGCGGAGCGGCTGGGCCCGTGAGCCATGGAGCCTGTGCTCCGCAACGGGAGAGGCCACAACAAGGAGAGACCCGCGTACCGCAAAAAAAAAAAAAAAGAGGGCTAGGGAGCAGGGCTAGGAGTGGAAAAGTACTGGGTCCTGGGTCAAAATGGGGTAAAGTGTCTTCAAGTTTTCCTCTTCCTCCTCCTGAAAAGGAGGTCTCCACAGAAACACCTGGAGGGATTCTTTAGCCAAGGCTTCAGATAAAGAGACCTAGGAATGAAGGCACGGGGCCAGGAATGCAAATGCGCAAACAGTACGACTGGCCCGAGGGCCCGAGTCCCTGACTTCACCTCCCTCCGGAGATAGCAGCGCATGACCTGTGCACCAGGCCTGGTATAGGGCGCGCAACGTTCCCTGTGAGGCCTGCCAGGAAGAGCCTATGGAACTGCCTACGGTCGGGCCTGAAAAAATTCACACGTAAGTTTTTAACTAGGACCCATCCTCCTCAGTATTAAAAAACCAAAACACAGAAGCAATAACCTAGAATGGCACAGCTGCCTCCCAGGCTTTCCAGGGATGTGCCCACAGTAGTATATCCCTCTAGGGACAAATTCCTGAGAGAGGAGTCCAGACCCATAGCTCAGCTAAAGTGAAGAAGGAATGCATGCTCCTGTAGTTAATTAGGAGAGGCCAACAAAACTGACCTAGAATTTATCTCTACCTTGGAAAAACTCATGCAGTTCTTCTGTAAAAAAAGAGTAATTAAGAAAAGAAACCCAAAAGTTAATATGTGAGTTTTTTCTTCTCAACACCAACAGCCAATTCTCTGACACCAACTGGGTGACCAACAATTCAATTCTATTCTGACAGTAGCCACCAACTTAGCACCGACTCCACAGGTTAAGGGCTCCGTCTCACAAGACTGTCTCCACAGCAGTTGCCTGTCTCAAGTCCCAGAGGGCCACCCATATTCTGACTGAAGCTATAATCCAGAGGTTCCCATGACCCCCTCCTCAGGGTCCATAATTTGCTAGGACAATTCACAGAACTTGAGAAAACACTTTATGTTTACCAGTTTATTATTGTTAAAAAGAAACAACAGGCCCCCAATGGAGTCATTTGTGCTAAGCCCATGTCACCAAAGTAAGAATACCTAACCTTATGGTCCCAACCCCTCAGGAAACTTCAACTAGTCGACCTGGAATTACCTAGTCAGCCCTAAGTGAGGTAATCCTCCCTATAGGCTCTTGCATTCCCTTTAGGAGGTGACCTTGCCTGAAATAATGCATTCTTTGCTAATAATTTTCCCCCTTTCTGCCTTTAAGAATCTTTCCTTTTGTACAGCTTAGCAGGACTCCCTTCTATTTGCTAGATGGGATAATGCCTGATTCATTAATTATTTCATAAAGCCACTTTGATCCTTAAATTTACTTAGTTGTATGTTTGTTATTTAATAGTTTGATGGCAGCAGCGGGACGGAGGGAGACTTTCGACAGCTTCAAAGACAAGGAGAAACACAGGAGTGGTACCCTGTGACCTGTTTGAGTTCACTCTCTTTCTCACCGTTTCCAAGGCCCACGGGTAAGTCCCTTCTTGGTTCTCAGCTCTGCCCTCTTTGCACGGAGCTCCTAATCTAACTGGCTTTTTCCATAGTTACTTATTTGGTTGGAAACCCCAGCCCTTGGTTTTGTCCCCAGATCCCCAATTCCACATCGGGAACTGCAGGTAGTTATTGGCCAGAGTTGGGCTGGGTCTGACTTAAAAACCGGACTAGATCTGGATTCAGACTAGATCTGATTTAAATAGGACTGGGTTCAGTGTGAGGCCTTGAGTGAATAAAATTTTAAGTAAAGGCTATAGCTAATGGGAATCTCAGAAGTAAAAAAAAAAAAAAAAAAAATCACAAAATTGGTGAGCATGGGAAGAACATTTAATAGAAGCTGTTAGAATATTCACCACCTAACCCAAAGACTCTGGTGTCAGGACAAGTTGGTCACAGAATGGGTTAGATCCACACTAGGTCACCTGCCAACCTCAAGAAAATTTCTGTGCTGTGAGGTACCCTGCAAAACACCACACAATCCCCAAGCCAGCAGCACATCCCTTTTATGTATTATTTTGGCTCTGAAAGACCCAAAACTTCCTCTTAAAAAAAAAAAAAAAAAAAGGGGGGGAATTCCTTAAAACCCAAAGAGTTAAGCATCCCACCTTCCTACATACCCCAAAGACTCTGGTGTCAGGACAAGTTGGTCACAGAATGGGTTAGATCCACACTAGGTCACCTGCCAACCTCAAGAAAATTTCTGTGCTGTGAGGTACCCTGCAAAACACCACACAATCCCCAAGCCAGCAGCACATCCCTTTTATGTATTATTTTGGCTCTGAAAGACCCAAAACTTCCTCTTAAAAAAAAAAAAAAAAGGGGGAAATCCTTAAAACCCAAAGAGTTAAGCATGCCACCTTCCTACATACCTGCTTAAGAACTATGGTTCAAGAAGCTATAAATATCTACCAAAAATGGTCAAAATCTCACTAAAGACAATCTAGAATTTTGTGTCCTGAGAACTTGCCTTGGTAACCGTCAGGTTGGACGCCCCAAAATATGGCCAGACAGAAATGTGGGTTGCACCCCATCTGTGGCTAGATATGGCTGGGCAGAAATGTGGGTTGAACACCATTTGGTAAGGGTCCTACCAAACTGCTGCCAGCCCTCAGGGAAATCACAGTGGCCACTATGAGGAATGTTCCAGTTGGATAATATCATTTAAGAAGTGCATTTAAACACAAGGGATACATATTTTAATGGGTATGAAGAAGCGTCCAAAATGTTTCAAAATTCCAAAAGAGCCCATTAAACGATTCATTGCAAAATGCTAAAATGAAAAAAGTAAGGACATAAAAGGCACCTAAAACAAAGACTATAGGACTGATGTCATTCCTACTTCTCCACTGCATCCTCCTTTATTCGAGTACTTATTCTATCAATCCTCTGTCTGAATTGCCTTTCTATGCTGAAAAGACTATTAAACAGTTACCTTTCAAAGAACCTGGCCTGACTTTCTGCCTCCCTGGGACATGCAGGCTGTTGGTTCTTTCTTTTGGCTATCCTTGGGAGTAACTCTGGATCTTGAGAAGGCAGTACCTTTTTCACCCTCTTTGAGGATGCCTTTGGGTCCATGAAGTTGTTTAATTTTGCTAGAAATATGTACTGTTTGTCCTGGCTGAAAACTGACAAGACAGTTAAAAGAATTTTTAAGTAGCTCTGTGGTCAAAAGTTGCTCAGAGATTGGAAGCTGATATTCAGATCCTGATAGGAATTTTTTTAAAGCCTTCTCCCATAAAGAAATTAAAGATAATGCAGTTGGATGAGTAGATCAATCCATAATATCATTTAAACCTCAACCCAATGTCTTATGGAATTGAGAACAACTGTCAAATCTTTACAAAACTAGGAAGACAGCTCTAGAGGCAATTCAAAAGTTCACTGTTCCTTTTTATCAATCCCCAAACCTCCCCTATTTATCTTAAAAGGCTTGTAACTTACATTGTTTCCCTCTGTCTCTGAGATGTAAATGTTGAAACACAAACTTCAGGGATATAATTCTTATCATAAGAAAAATGAAAGGGGGGAAGATCATCTGAAACTTAGGATCAAGAAAAAAAAAAACCCAACAACTTAGATCCAACTTCTTCAATAACTAGTAAAATGAAAACTATTTATTAGGTCTCTTTGTGTTTGGCTGTGTTTATGTGTTGTAGATGTGTGGCATTTACTACCTCTGGATGGTATTACTGAAATTAATAGTTTGTAAAAGAGCTCTACTTAATTGGCTTAAGTGCTTATATAAATTTAGTATTCATAAAAATTCTTATAAATATAATAGAGACTAACCGAAATGTTTTTAAGGTTCACATGATCTGGGAAAATATTCAGTATTAACGCTAGTTTAAGTTTGCTGGTTTAATTAAAGCAAGCATGTCTTTAGGGTTATCAATGTTAAATGTAAAATTTTATTCTACCTGGGTTTCCTAATCAAATAAGGTCCTATTATCTCTGTTACAAAATTTGTCTGCCAGAAAAATAACTTTGGATGATGGATGACTCTGTCTAATGTCCCATGAAGTTCTTGTGGGTAGCTTAACCTAAATGTTGAGAACAAATGAATTAAATAGATAAGAGTTTCTAGGTGAACTTTCTAAGCCATTTTTTTCCAAATCTTTCTGATAACCTAAAACCTTAGAACTTTGCTAAGTTAAATTAAATGAGGGAAATTCACTGAATATTTAGATCATTTCTAAATAAAAGACTGAAATATTAATTACTGACATAAGTTTATTCACTTTTTGTTTCCTTTTTTATAGAGGAATTAGACATATTTGGATCTATTAGTAAGCATGTTTTGTGCCAAGCTGAGAAATTTACTATAAAAAAGCATGTCTCCAGAAATTACAAAAAGTATAAATTTGCCAGGCCACAGAATGCTAATATAAAGGACAATTTACAATTGCTTATTTCTTAGCTTTCACTAAAAATTAAGGGCTTCTAAGGATTAAAAATAATTCTAATATATGTGATTGAAGCTACTAAAAATAATAAGGAAAACATTTCCATACACAAGAAAAGATATGTGTTGTCAGTAAATAGGTATAAGGAATGGAAATGCATTTTGTTAAAGGAAAAGAAAATAATTTTGTCCTGGCTGGGAATAAGGGAAAAAATAGGACAAAAATGAATCCAAAATGTATGTATGCAAAAAGAAAATTTGGAAGTTTGTGGAAAAGGAATATTCGAAAAAGAATTTTAGGTGTAGTCAGTACAGTCTATGAATTAAAATAAATTTAATTAAGTAAATGAGCTTTCATATCAAAATTAAGCTGGTTCAAAATTATAATTTGGTTTTCTCTCTCTTTTTTACAAAGTTTTCTTGGACTTTTGGTCTGCTTTTGATAATAACAGATAGTAAAAGATTTTTCTTTATCTTTTAAGTTACGTACCCAGAAAACAAAGATTTTGTCTTTTATCAAAATAATTTCCTGTGCTTCGTGTTTTCTTTATCATCGGATCTTTGATTACTTAAGTAAACCTATCTTCTCAATATTGAAAAGAGATAAATTTTACTCAGAAGTATATAATTTTCTTTATTTGCCTCTGAAGTCTTTGTCACTTTGGTTAAGTAGATAACGGAGTATAGTTTCACAGTGACCTATGATCTTATATTTGACCAAGTGTTTTAAAACCTTTTTTGACATTTTTGACAAACTTTCCAAAATTCAAATTCTAAATAATGTCTTTTTGACCTTGAACTAATTGGGGTTTTTCCAACTTAGAAAAACCCAAGTTAGAACATCTGAAAAGATTCATTCTTTCTCCTTATAGAAAGAGAGGTGTTACACTAATTAGACTTATCCGGCATATTAAATTACATGAGAAGCATTGTTAAATAAGTGATGATCAACCTTAGGTTATATTATGTGGTGAATGTTACTAATATAAATGTTCTAGACATTGTATAAAATTCCTAAAATTCAGATATGTCCTGCCATAATGTTATCTGTCATAAATCTAGTTATCTTGAAATGTTATGTGTCACAGAAATAACCAAATTTTCTTGTCAATTCCATTATAATGAACTTTCATCAGATCTTTAACAATGGGCATTTTAAGCCTTTTGTCATTTACAGGCAATTATTGTTTACTATAACAATTTTGCAAAAGTGTTCCTACAAAGGTGTTTGAGCTTTAGAAAAATTCATAGAAAGTACTCTGACAGGTACTGTAGAATACAGTTTCTGATCACTTTAAGATCATAAAACTGAATTGGGTAAAAATTTCCAGAATTAATGGAAAAACAATTCAAGCAGAATAAGAGTTAATAACATGGGGCTAAATGAAATGATGAAGATGATTAGAATTTTTATGAATTTTGCTTGTTCTTTTATGTTTTGCTTTTCCAGATTTAAGGAAACCTTTCTCTCTTTTCTCTTAAAGCTATCAAGAATTTAGTAAGATATGCCTTTGGAAACAAAGATGAAACATTTACTTTTTCTTCCTACCTAATCCCTCTAGAATTTGGAAACTTGTTAAGTATTCTTTTCATGGCAAAAGAGTTAGTTATTTGCTAAATTCAGTAAGAATCTGTTCTCCTTGTAACAGAATACAGTTGGAAATATTGACTATATCAACAAGACTTTGACTGGAGTATCAAATTTGAGAGAGATATGCATAGACTCAGATATGACCAGACAGCTTTAAGGAACTGCTTGAATTTTGGATTGGCTACTTGACCAGGAGAGATTTTTTTAAGAGTTCAATCTATTATTCCTTATAAAAAGTCCTAGCAAAGCAGTCTTTAAGAAGCTTATATGGGGCTTCCCTGGTGGCGCAGTGGTTGGGGGTCCGCCTGCCGATGCAGGGGACACGGGTTCGTGCCCCGGTCCGGGAAGATCCCACATGCCGCTGAGCGGCTGGGCCTGTGAGCCATGGCCACTGAGCCTGCGCGTCCGGAGCCTGTGCTCCGCCACGGGAGAGGCCACAACAGTGAGACGCCCACGTACTGCAAAAAAAAAAAAGCTTATATGGTCAAGCACTAGTCTTGCTGCACTCATGTAAATAATCAGATGAGGTTTAATGCAAATAAATTAGTTTTATTTTGATTACCTTTGATTAAAAATGGGGGCAAGTGTAGAAAAAAATTATTTTTGCGCCTTTTTAGATATCAGATTTTAGTCTTTAATGGTTTTGTTATCTCCCTGTAAACTGGACTGGATCCTGAATTCTTCTAGTTTCCTCAAACATCTGGCTACAACTTTCCAAACTAATGTTTTTCACCTTTCTCCCACCCTTCTAATTTAGAATCACTAAGAACAGAGACTACTCTTGAATCTCCTTAGAAGGGACTGTACCAGGTCCTCCTTACTACCCAGATGGCAGCCAGACTCAATCTCCAGTGCCTCTCCTCTCCCCAGAGGTGGAGGGGCAAGTCTGAAAGTTCTAACCCTCTAATCCCCTGGTTGGTTTTTCTGGTGACCAGCCCTCATCCTGAAACTATCTAGGGGCCCCCAACCTTGAATCATCTCATTAGCTTACAAAAGATACTCTTACTGCTCAGGAAATTCTCAGAGTTTTAGGAGCTCTGTACCAGGAACAGGGGACAAAAACCAAATAGTTTTTTAAAATTATATCACTGTCCGGCTTGCAGAGGGTGGATATCTTGGGAATAGAATTAGGAGCTAACTTGCAGCTCCCAGGAGCTGCTATCTTTTTATTTATTTATTTATTATTATTTTTTTTTTGCGGTACGCGGGCCTCTCACTGTTGCGGCCTCTCCCGTTGCGGAGCACAGGCTCCGGACGCGCAGGCTCAACGGCCATGGCTCACGGGCCCAGCCGCTCCGCGGCATGTGGGATCTTCCCGGACCGGGGCACGAACCCATGTCCCCTGCATTGGCAGGAGGACCCCCAACCACTGCGCCACCAGGGAAGCCCAGAAACTGCTATCTTAAATATGATGCTCAACAGATGGAAGATAGTAGTAGCAGTAGTACATATACTCTTATTTATAATTAATGTTGACTGGATACTGCATTGATCCCTAGGGCTGTTTGTAACAAAACCATAAACTTGGTGGCTTAAAACAACAGAAATTTATTCTCTCACAGTTCTAGATACTGGAGTCTGAAATTAAGGTGTCTGGGGGTTGTGCTTCCTCTGAAGTCTCTGAGGGAGACGGTTCCTCATCTCTTCTAGCTTCTGGTGGAGTAATCTCTGCCTCTGTTTTTACATGGCCTTCTCCTCTTCTCTCCAAGTCTATCCTCGTTGTCTCTTGTCTCTTAAAAGGACACTTGTCATTGAATTTAGGGCCCATCCAGATAGTTCAGAATGATCTCCTCTCAAGATCTTTAATTTAATTACATCTGCAAAGATTCTTTTGCCAAATAAGGTCACATTCACAGAACATGGACATATCTTGGGGGCCATGATTTGACCTACTATAGATACCTCCTGCCCTACTCATATAATTTCAAAAGCGGGGCACAAGCCTTCCCCTTTTACTTTATTCATTCTCAAGGCAGAGAAATTTAGACACAAGTCTGGATGAAAGCCAGTGTGGAACCAGAGCATCCCTGCAGGAGACATGAATGCAGATCCTTGTTCTTTTCTTCCTCCTCTTGACTCTCTTGCTCCAGACTTCTGTGACCAGGAAGGCCCAGGGGACAAGGGTAAAATCCATTGAAAAGTACCACAGTGCTGGCTGCTGGAGACAGGAAATGATTAGGCTTTAGGTGAGAAGGGTAAAAGAAATTGAAATTCCTAAGTCCAGCTCCACTCATAAGAATGGCAGATCAGATAGAAATTTGAACGCCTCTCTGGCACTTTATCAACACTATCTCATGAAGCTTCATGGCAATACTGCATTTTGTAACTGAGAAAACTATGGCTCCGGGCACTTAAAGCAACAACTTGCTACTACTAATTGGTGGAGACAGGGCTTGAAACCAAGGCTGCCTGTCTGCAGAGTCTCTAAATCTGTCAAGCCCAGCAAGGAAATTGAATAGCATTCTGTGAAGAATGGTGATACTCAGCAGAAGTAACCATCTATGGAGTTGTAAGGGGAAAACCTCCTAACCACAAGATATCTAAGACTGTGGGATAACCATTTCCCTTTTGCCAGAGATCTTACAAAATTAGAAAGGCCTTTTCCGGGACTTCCCTGGTGGTGCAGTGGTTAAGAGTCTGCCATGGGCTCCCCTGGTGGCATAGTGGTTGAGAGTCCCCCTGCCGATGCAGGGGACGCGGGTTCGTGCCCCGGTCCGGGAGGATCCCACATGCCGCGGAGCGGCTGGGCCCGTGAGCCATGGCCGCTGAGCCTGCGCGTCCGGAGCCTGTGCTCCGCAACGGGAGAGGCCACAACAG
>NC_041219.1:63072199-63119835 GCF_002837175.3 Physeter macrocephalus | reverse complement strand
ACGGCCATGGCTCACTGGCCCAGCCGCTCCGCGGCATGTGGGATCTTCCCGGACCGGGGCACGAACCTGTGTCCCCTGCATTGGCAGGAGGACCCCCAACCACTGCGCCACCAGGGAAGCCCAGAAACTGCTATCTTAAATATGATGCTCAACAGATGGAAGATAGTAGTAGCAGTAGTACATATACTCTTATTTATAATTAATGTTGACTGGATACTGCATTGATCCCTAGGGCTGTTTGTAACAAAACCATAAACTTGGTGGCTTAAAACAACAGAAATTTATTCTCTCACAGTTCTAGATACTGGAGTCTGAAATTAAGGTGTCTGGGGGCTGTGCTTCCTCTGAAGTCTCTGAGGGAGACGGTTCCTCATCTCTTCTAGCTTCTGGTGGAGTAATCTCTGCCTCTGTTTTTACATGGCCTTCTCCTCTTCTCTCCAAGTCTATCCTCGTTGTCTCTTGTCTCTTAAAAGGACACTTGTCATTGAATTTAGGGCCCATCCAGATAGTTCAGAATGATCTCCTCTCAAGATCTTTAATTTAATTACATCTGCAAAGATTCTTTTGCCAAATAAGGTCACATTCACAGAACATGGACATATCTTGGGGGCCATGATTTGACCTACTATAGATACCTCCTGCCCTACTCATATAATTTCAAAAGCGGGGCACAAGCCTTCCCCTTTTACTTTATTCATTCTCAAGGCAGAGAAATTTAGACACAAGTCTGGATGAAAGCCAGTGTGGAACCAGAGCATCCCTGCAGGAGACATGAATGCAGATCCTTGTTCTTTTCTTCCTCCTCTTGACTCTCTTGCTCCAGACTTCTGTGACCAGGAAGGCCCAGGGGACAAGGGTAAAATCCATTGAAAAGTACCACAGTGCTGGCTGCTGGAGACAGGAAATGATTAGGCTTTAGGTGAGAAGGGTAAAAGAAATTGAAATTCCTAAGTCCAGCTCCACTCATAAGAATGGCAGATCAGATAGAAATTTGAACGCCTCTCTGGCACTTTATCAACACTATCTCATGAAGCTTCATGGCAATACTGCATTTTGTAACTGAGAAAACTATGGCTCCGGGCACTTAAAGCAACAACTTGCTACTACTAATTGGTGGAGACAGGGCTTGAAACCAAGGCTGCCTGTCTGCAGAGTCTCTAAATCTGTCAAGCCCAGCAAGGAAATTGAATAGCATTCTGTGAAGAATGGTGATACTCAGCAGAAGTAACCATCTATGGAGTTGTAAGGGGAAAACCTAACCACAAGATATCTAAGACTGTGGAATAACCATTTCCCTTTTGCCAGAGATCTTACAAAATTAGAAAGGCCTTTTCCGGGACTTCCCTGGTGGTGCAGTGGTTAAGAGTCTGCCATGGGCTTCCCTGGTGGCATAGTGGTTGAGAGTCCGCCTGCCGATGCAGGGGACGCGGGTTCGTGCCCCGGTCCGGGAGGATCCCACATGCCGCGGAGCGGCTGGGCCCGTGAGCCATGGCCGCTGAGCCTGCGCGTCCGGAGCCTGTGCTCCGCAACGGGAGAGGCCACAACAGTGAGAGGCCCGCGTACCGCAAAAAAAAAAAAAAAAAAAAAGAATCCGCCTGCCAACGCAGGGGGCACAGGTTCGATCCCTGGTCTGGGAAGATCCCACATGCCGCGGAGCAACTAAGCCCGTGCGCCACAACTACTGAGCCCGCATGCCTAGAGCCCCTGCTCCGCAACAAGAGAAGCCACTGCGACAAAGAGTAGCCCCCGCGAACCGCAACTAGAGAAAGGAAAGACCCAATGCAGCCAAAAATAAATAAATAAATAAAGATCATTCACTTATTTTTTTTAAAAAAAAAAGGCCTTTTCCCAACTCATCCATTTCTGTCTGCAACCCCAGCTTTCTTCAGTTTTCCTATGTTTGTTAAACATAGGTACTAGAGATATCCTTTAATTTAATCCGCTACAACCTCTTAAGTAACAATTATCCTTGCTTTACAGACTCTGTAGCAATAAAGATGAGCAATTTGCCTAACATTACACAAGTACTGAAAGTACAGGCCAGTATTGGGACATAGGTTGCCCAGAGACCAAAGCCAATGACGCAATTGAAACTTTGGGGTTATTATTCGCTCTCTCTTCTCAGTACCACTCACTTGGCACTTGTATTTATTCTTTAGTCATATTGGATATATATATATACAGTCATCATTGATTGGTCTAAAAGTTTCTTGCAGGCAGGACATTTGTCTTACACCTCCTTCACTCTTCTGTCATGCAGATACAGAAGTTTAGAGAGATAAGTTTCTTCTATATTTATCTGGGCTGGATATCTTCTTTCTAATCTGCCTAGTATGGCAGCATCGAGGATGAGAAGTAGTCAGATCCTGGGTGTATTCTGAAGGCAGATCCAGCAGGATTGGCTGACAGTTTAGAAGTGGAAATAAAAGAGTGAAGGTCAATTCGAGCAACTGAAGGTATTTGTCCTGAGGAACCATAGGAAAGGAGTGGCCCTTTACTAAGCTAAGGAGGACTGAGGGAGGAGCAGTTTGAAGGAATCAGTAGAGGTGATAGCAGTGCTTGAGAGTGAAAAGAAGATGGGGTCCAATCACAGAGGGCCTTGAACTTTACATTCATGGCTTTGGCCTGGTTTTTGTCAAGTAATGGGCGATCAGAGAATGACACAAAGGAAGATAAGTCTACATCAAGGAAGATGCAATAAAATGGCAGAGAACAAAAAGCCTCTTTCATTTTCAGCATCTGTGAGCAGCCTATTACCAGAGTCATGTACCTGGTATGAGAGCAATGAGAATTTGAAAATCCAAATAGAGAATCGACAGGATTTAGTGACTGATTAGAACTGGGGGATGAGGAAATGGGAAAAGTCAAATGGAACTCCAAGTTTTTGAGCCAATATGAGTGGAAGATAATACATTCCTGGTGGAACACAGAAGTTCTGTTACCTCAGGAGACGTGACGTTGAGTATGGCTTTTGAGCTTTTGCAGGGTGGTGACCTTGTTTTATTCACCCAAATACATCCCAAGCGCATGATAGGAAGCCAAAAATATTTGTTAGATATTTTTAAATGATTGAATAAACAAATTAGGAGATGATGGAACAGATTGGAACTTAATGCTAGAATGGAAATGATAACAGACACTTACTGTAAACTTAGAAAGATATTTGCAAAGTATTAGTTGAGGTCTGTAGTGTAAACCCTGACAGATGTTTCTTTTTTTATTCTTTGTACTGCAAGTGCCTGACTTACGCTTTGATTGCTGAGGCAGCCATTTCAAAGGCAGATATCCCAAATAAACACACGGCCAGCCACACGACTAGATAAGAGCCAGACACCTCCCTGCACTGAGGCTTCTTTGTCTTAGAGGTCTTGACTGATTTCAGTAGCTGACCATTGGAACCACTTGTTTTTTCTCTTCCCACACTCTAAATTCCTGCTCTTATGTTTTAAAATGACTGATAGTGAGCCTGCAAAGCCCTAGGACCCCTACCCTAGACCCCAGTAAAAACAGGACGCCAGGCTCTTAACTCTCTTTCTCTACCTGTGACGGCACTGTGCGGCCCAAGGTGTGCTGTGTAATTTCTAGGTCCTGTAAGCAGTGAGCCTTTATTTTTTTTTCAAAGTTTCCTGATGGTTATTGCTGAAGGGCGTCTTGAGATCATAATAAGAACCACAACAATAACATTGGTTATTGATAGGCTGAGACCAGCACACAACAAGGTCACTAAGATAGATGAAACCTCTGTGGAAAATGAAGGACGAGAACAGAAACTTGAGGTCCCCTGCCTACAGCGGCAGGAAGCAGAAGGTCAATGAAAATGAGTGAAAGAAAATAAGGGGTGGCCTCATAAACACCAAAAAAGGAGGATGTTTGAAAATAGGGACCTGTCACCTGAGCCAAACGCTGCAGAGGGCAAATAGAATCCAGATTTAAATTAAAACATCAGTGGTATGGCAATTAGGAGTAGACTTGTGAACTTCAAGAAGTTTCTGGAGAATGGGTGAAGGGCTCGCTATCAGATCGGAAAAGACTCCTGCCTGCCCTGAGACCTTGGTGTATCCTTAAAATCATAATTTAAATTTTAGCAAATAATTCCTCCTACAGAATGCATGCCGACAAAGAGAATTACAAAGTCGTGCTGCAATGCTGGGTCTTTGGGACCATCTGCTGACTTCCTCCCATTTGATCTAGACTTTGTGCCTCAGTGAAACCCCTAATGACTACATGTCATGGATATTTGGGACCTGTCTTTGATCATTTAAACTATGATTACTGAATCCACAAATGGCAGAGGTCTTCTGTATATCAAAGGAAACCACTCTGGAGCCTCCTGATTAAGATCTAACAAGGGTTGGGTAAAGGCTTTTGCTACATGCCTGACAAATCTACCTAAGTCAGTGGTTCTTTGTCTTTAATTAGATTCCCAAGTCTTACTGTAGAAATTCTGATGTCATAGAGACCAGGACTCTGTCTTTTTGATAAGGATCTCAGGTGATTGTGATGCTGGTGGTTGTTAGAACTGGTATTTGTGATATAATCAGAACTTTCCTAATGTTTATTATTTTTTTAAAAATGATGCCCTGAGAGTTGTGTCTAAGTTTCTGTTTTCTTGCTACAATTTCAATCTTAGACTAGTGATCATTCTTTCCTATGTCCTGTAGAGTTCTCTTTTTTTTTTTTTTTTTTATACAAGGAACTGGATTGTTTTAACTTGGCTCCAAAGCCAAGGAGAGGATTTTGAAGGAGGACACAGGGTGGCCCTGAGGACAAGGGAAAAATCTTAGGTATGAGCTCAAAGATGCGTCTCTCAAGCATGCATGCCATCAGCCCAGGGTCTAGCCCTTTCACCTAGCTCCCCTCAACTACCCAGTGGCCTGCCTCATAACCAGGATGAGGATCCTGTGGGCTAACCCCAGGTATGAGGGCCCAGAAGGGCCAGAGCAGGATTTACTCCCCTGTCACACAGCCCTTTTCGACTTGGGTTCATCGTCTAAACCACAGGATGCAGAAAATTATTTGAGTGACTATTTTCTTAATTCCCCCAAAGATGGTACATAACTAGCTACATTCTAGATGCATAAGAGAGGTTAACTCATTACATACAAAGGACGTCTTTGGCCCTTTAGGGCTAGATTTTCTCAAGAAATCCTGTTGAAAAAGTCTGGAAGGTATCTGGGATACAACCATACTCACTCACCCTGGTTAGGCTTCTACACTCCTTAGAAGTGAGTCCTAAGAGAACACTCACCCCAACCCTGGCTCCCGGTGGAAAACTTCAACAGTCACTTAATTGTCATACAACTTCTAATTGAAATCAAACTAACGTCTGTAAATTGGCCCTTATAGTCAAATCCTTTTTTTTTCTTGGCCATGCCACGCGGCATGCGGGATCTTAGTTCCCCCACCAGGGATAGCACCTGATAGGGACCCCCTGCAGTGGAAGCGAGTCTTAACCACTGCACCGCCAGGGAAGTCCCTAAAAGTCATTTTTAATTTGGCAAAGCAATATATACTAGGCTCCATTCCATACATAAATATAAATAATGTAGAAAATGAAATTGATGTGGCCTACTTTAAATGCCTTAGGACACATTGGAAGCTCTACCCCACAACTTTGCTGAGAGAAACATGCATTATAAAAGGCTGCATCCCACAAGTTGTGAGAAGTAGCATTTTCAGTATCATGGAGTTCTAAGTATTGTCAAAGTTCCCTTATGATTTCTTCTGTCATCCATTAATTATTTAAATGTGTATTTTAAAATTTTTTAAATGTTTGAGGGAGGTTTTTGTTACCTTTGCGTTACTGATTCTGATTTAATTTTATTGTGATCTATTAATTCTTTGTAAGTTGTGGATACTTGCTTGATAGCCTAGAACATGCTCGATTTCCATAAATGACTCTAGTGTGCTCGAAAAATAATGTGTGCATTCTATATGCAATTTAAATATTTTTGTTGCTGGCTCTGCCAACAGGAGGGGCATTTAAAACTCCTACTAAAAATAGTCCCTTCCTGTTTTTCAGTCCAAACCGAAAAGAAATTCCTTTCTGTGCAGCACCATGACCCTTTCTACATGCTTTTAAACACACCCCTTTCCACTACCCTTCTTCGTGTTCCTTATGGTCTTAACCTGTTCACATCCAACACCATGCAAGCTGCACTGCTATTAGCTGTTCCAGTGAATGTGGGAGACATTCAGTCTTTTTTCTCTCATGCTACTTTTTTCTAACTTTCTATTTCTTTATTGCATGAGTAGCACATTTTTATTCTAGAAAATTTTGAAATCACAGATAAAGCAAAAAGAAAATAAAGAACACCCATGTTTTCACATAGGTTTCTTTTTCTTTTTTTTTTTTTTCCGGTACGCGGGCCTCTCACTGTTGCAACCTCTCCCGTGGCGGAGCACAGGCTCCGGACACACAGGCTCAGCGGCCACGGCTCACGGGCCCAGCCGCTCCGCGGCATGTGGGATCTTCCCGGACCGGGGCACGAACCCGCGTCCCCTGCATCGGCAGGCGGACTCTCAACCACTGCGCCACCAGGGAAGCCCCACATAGGTTTCTTTATATAGGAAAACCACCCCTAATATTTTATATACACATCCATACTTATGCATCTATGCATCCACACTTAATTATTTTATGTAAATGGATAATATGCATAATACTCTGAATTTATGTTAATATGATTTATCTAGCTCCCAAAGGTTCAGAGATATCCCACTTTCACAGCCAACGTGGCACTAATAATTTGGCAGGTATATGCTCCCTTGCTAATTTCTTTCCCCTGATGTTTCAACATGACCTCAGCTTATGATGCTGCCTCAGCAGGTGGTATTTGTGTCTATTCCAAAATGCATTCTGGTTAGATGCTTATCCGCCTAAGACCTACCCCTGTTTCCTGAGATGTCATCTTTCAAATAACCGCAATCATGAGAATTTTTAAATCTAAGAAATCACACAGGTTGGGGTTTTAAAGAATCAGAACAGGAAATTGAGTCCATGTTCTGAACCAGACAGCTGCCCACTCTAGCCAATTCTTTTTGTTCTGACTTCAGGATCTCAAGACAACTGTTTAGCCTGCCTATATGGAGCATGTGTACCAGTCACGACAACATGGGTATTTCAATTTGCACAGATTTCCTATTTCTTATTATAAATGACTGCATTGTAGCTTTTACTTTCATCTCCTCTTTTTTATTTATTTATTTATTTATTTACATTTATTTTTGGCTGCGCTGGGTCTTCACTGTTGCGTATGGGCTTTCTCTAGTTGCGGCAAGCAGGGGCTACTCTTCGTTGAGGTGCGCGGTCTTCTCGTTGCGGTGGCTTCTCTTGTTGCGGAGCACGGGCTCTAGAGCGCAGGCTCAGTAGTTGTGGCGCACGGGCTTATTTGCTCCGTGGCGTGTGGGATCTTCCCGGACCAGGGATCAAACCCGAGTCCCCTGCATTGGCAGGAGGACTCCTAACCACTGCGCCACCAGGGAAGTCCCTCATCTCCTATTTTTAAATTGAAGCAGTCCTCAAGAGATTGGTCATCTCTTATTAGCTGACAATCAACGTCCTGCACCATCAAAGCTGAGGACCATGTGGCATCACTTAGGCAATTTCATCATTGGTAGTAGCGTATCTGGGCTCCCAGCCAGGAGGTTCCTTGAGATACCTTGTGTCACGCTGTCTCCAGCAGTTCCTGCTAAGTTCCACTCCCAATGAAACAAAAGTTTTGCCTCATCCTTGTATTATCACTTAATACCTTATTCTTTACATATCATTTGAATGATAGGCCAATGAATTTCAAATAACTTTTTAGTAGTACAATTTTTTCAACTAAATAAAGCATGGAATTCTCGTGCTTTTGAGTTAAACTGTGTGGACAGAGGAACTTCAAAACCTTTCCCCTGTCTGCCTCCTCTTTCTTCTTCCTTTTTATTTTTTACTTTGTTTTATTTATTTATATTTTTTATTGTGGTATAGTTGTTCTACAATGTTGTGTTAGTTTCTACTGCACAGTGAAGTGGAGTTCCCTGTGCTATACAGCAGGTTCTCATTAGTTATCTATTTTATACATATTAGTGTATATATGTTAGTCCCAATCTCCCAGTTCATCCCACCCACCCCCTCTCTCCCCACTTGGTGTCCATACGTTTGTTCTCTACATCTGTGTCTCTATTTCTGCCTTGCAAACCGGTTCACCTGTACCATTTTTCTAGATTCCACAAATACACACTAATATACAATATTTGTTTTTCTCTTTCTGACTTACTTCACTCTATATGCCAGTCTCTAGGTCCATCCACATCTCTACAAATGACCCAATGTTGTTCCATTTTATGGCTGAGTAATATTCCATTATATGTATGTACCACATCTTTATCCATTCGTCTGTCCATGGACATTTAGGTTGTTTCCGTGACCTGGCTATTGTAAATAATGCTGCAGTGAACACTGTGGTGCATGTGTCTTTTTGAAATATGGTTTTCTCTGGGTATATGCCCAGTAGTGGGATTGCTGGGTCACATGGTAATTCTACTTTTAGTTTTTTAAGAAACTTCCATACTGTTCTCCATAGTGGCTGAATCAATTTACATTCCCACCAACAGTGCAAGAGGGTTACCTTTTCTCCACAACTTCTCCAGCATTTATTGTTTGTAGATTTTATGGTGATGGCCATTCTGACCGGTGTGAGATGATATCTCATGGTAGTTTTGATTTGCATTTCTTTTTTTTTAACACCTTTATTGGAGTATAATTGCTTTACAATGGTGTGTTAGTTTCTGCTTTATAACAAAGTGAATCAGTTATACATATACATATGTTCCCATATCTCATGGATATATTTTTAAGTGAAATAAGCAAAGTGTAAAAGAGTATTTAGTATGATATCTTTCAGTAAGAAAGAAGGACAAAGTGGGTATATCAGCTTATTTATAAAAAAAGAAACAGGAGGGATAAACCAAAACCTAATAATACTGGTTATATACAGGGGGTAGATGGGGATGGAGTGTAAAAACATGTGGGAATTGGAGCAAGATAAAAGGGAGGGGAGGTGTGACAATTCTCTGAGTATAACGTTCTGTGTCCTGACCTTTAGAACCACGTTAAGGTTTCATCTACTCAGAAAATATATATAATTTATAAACCAGGATTAGGGAGGGAAGACAGACTAAAACTGGAATAACAACAGTGATAAAGGAACTTAGATGTATTACAAATTAATGGCATAACCACGATGAAGGAGTTGGCAAGGAAGAAAATGAACAAACAAGGCAGGGGAGCAGGTATGGGGGAGGAGAAAAAAGAGGGAAGGAGGCAGGAAAGAAACACATTCACCAAATTTTGCATAGTGTACAA
The DNA here is from genome assembly GCF_002837175.3 of Physeter macrocephalus. Classification (NCBI taxonomy): domain Eukaryota; kingdom Metazoa; phylum Chordata; class Mammalia; order Artiodactyla; family Physeteridae; genus Physeter; species Physeter macrocephalus. Next base: position 63,110,486 of record NC_041219.1, on the reverse strand, counting down.
AAGTTAATTCAGAATAGATCATATGGATCTAAATGTAAAACCTAAATGTATAAAACTTCTAGATGAAAACATTGGGCTTCACCAAAATTAAGACTGTCTGCTCTTTCAAAGGCACTGTTAGAAGCATGAAAAGACAAGCCATAGACTGCAAGATAACATTTGCAGATCTAATATCTAGTAAAAGTCCTATATCTAAAATATATAAAGTGGGACTTCCCTGGTAGTCCAGTGGTTAAGACTCTGCACTTCCACTGCATGGGGCACGGGTTCGATCCCTGGTCGGGGAACTAAGATCTTGTATGTCATGTGGCACAGCCAAAAGAAAAAAAAAAAGAATAAGGGAGGTAAGAAGGATAAGAAGGGAAGCAAAAATAAGTCATTCCCTAGGCCATCAGATCCTAGTGTCAACAAGAGTTGCTTGATGGAAAACATAATGGCTCAAAAGGCAGAGTGTCATTCTCTTAAGAGCTTCAGAATGTAAATACATATGTGAAGCTAGTGAAGCAGTGTGGTTGAGAGGAAGAGCCAGGGACCAATCTTGGAGATCAAAGCGCAAGCTCATTGCTTTTACCTAGCTTATTGTTTATTTGGAGAGACTTAGTGGAGTCTCTTTTTTAAAGCTTGGGGCATTGAAAGTCATTACTCCAGTGGAATGACTGCATGACTGTCATCCACACTGTTATGTAATCCACCTAAGCTGGAATTCAATTCCTTACAACCCAGGTACCCTACTGTTTTGGGCTACTCTGGGGGAAAACAAAATTCATTTATGACTTTCCCTTGATTTCAAGGTGTTTAAGGAAAGTACAAACACATAAAACACACATGAAGTAGAGAATAAGGGCCAAAATTATTGGTATAAATAATAAGTGCAACAATAGTTCAGGGAAGGAAAAGGTCAACATGGATGAAAGCAGCTTCAGAGTAGAGCTCATTCCTCCCTCTCTGAAACTCATAGAACTCCTACTTGCATGGCACTTAGCATTATTCTGTCTTGCATTGTAGTGATTTGTGTTCTTACCTAAATCCCACTACAAGATAGTGAGTTCTTAATCCAAGACAGTAGCCACAAACTTTCTAACCGGGACTCTTACAGTATCTAGCATAAACTTACTTTTTACCAGGTGTTCCAAAATGCTTATTTGAAGGTGTCTGATTTGGGCCTAGAGCTGACCCTTAAATGATAGATTGTTTTGGAAAGGAAGAGAGGAAAGGGATAAGCTAGGAGAACAATCTCATCAAAAATGGAAAGAAAGGGCAAGATATTTCAGATCCAGTGGTCAAGCAGGAGGGGGTTCACCCAGGAAAGATAAAATGAGATAGAAAGGCATACAGAGTCATATTGCTAAGGCTAAGTTATGAAATTTCAACTTTCTCATATGGGCTGGTAACTTTCAACAACACAGGCTAGGGGAAGTTCAAGTCTTCCGAGGTTTTTGAAATCCCAGCCCAGAGAAGATCAGATTGATAGCAGGACATTAAGCAACCATGATTATTCTGAAAATGCTTCCTAGATGATTCATACACCCAACTTTTGCTTCTGGCAATTGAAAGGCTTTGAAAAAAAAGCATAACAACAACTACGAATATTATATGAATGGAACTGTTAAAGCATTTATTCAAAGTGAAAAGGCTTGATCTGAAATATACTTTACGTTTCAAAGTGTACAATAGCCAATTTAAAACTCCTGATTCTAGTTAGAATCTAGTAAGAGGATTTGTTCAGTCAAGACACCTTCAAATATTTTTTAATATAAAATGATATTTCCTATGGATATTGCAAAATTAAAATTTTAGATGAGAAAGCTGCCATATTCTTGTCATTGAATTTTGGGAAAATACTGACAGGTGGGGGGAAAAATCACCCCCAAGCCCACCATACAGAGACATCCATTATAATATGCTCACGTAATTTTTTTTATACATCTTTATTGGAGTATAATTACTTCACAATGCTGTGTTAGTTTCTGTTGCACAACAAAGCGAATCAGCCGTATGCATACACATGTCTCCATATCCCCTCCCTCTTCTTTCCTTTGCTTAGCCAGCTTCCCCAACCCCATTTAAAAATAATATTCAGGGCTTCCCTGGTGGCGCAGTGGTTGAGAGTCCGCCTGCCGATGCAGGGGACACAGGTTCGTGCCCCGGTCCGGGAGGATCCCACGTGCCGCGGAGCGGCTGGGCCCGTGAGCCATGGCCGCTGAGCCTGCGCCTCCGGAGCCTGTGCTCCGCAACCGGAGAGGCCACAACAGTGAGAGGCCTGCGTACTAAAAAAATAAATAAAATAAAAAATAAAAATAAAAATAAAAATAATATCCATTTGGGTATATAACAATGTATAAATGAATTAGTTAATATATGCAAACACTTAGCTGGGCCCGTGAGCCAAGGCCGCTGAGCCAGCGCCTCCGGAGCCTGTGCTCCGCAACCGGAGAGGCCACAACAGTGAGAGGCCTGCGTACTCAAAAAATAAATAAAATAAAAAATAAAAATAATATCCATTTGGGTATATAACAATGTATATATAAACATGCATGCAGTAAAACAAACTTGGTTATGATACAATTGGCAATTGATTCCCTTCCTCCCCCCAGTCACCATTATTCATTTCATTAACCTTGCAAACGGGTGTCCCCGGTCCGGGAGGATCCCACGTGCCGCGGAGCGGCTGGGCCCGTGAGCCATGGCCGCTGAGCCTGCGCCTCCGGAGCCTGTGCTCCGCAACCGGAGAGGCCACAACAGTGAGAGGCCTGCGTACTAAAAAAATAAATAAAATAAAAAATAAAAATAAAAATAATATCCATTTGGGTATATAACAATGTATATATAAACATGCATGCAGTAAAACAAACTTGGTTATGATACAATTGGCAATTGATTCCCTTCCTCCCCCCAGTCACCATTATTCATTTCATTAACCTTGCAAACGGGTGTCTGTGATATTAAACTATTTCATTTTGGGACTCTTTTTCATAGCATTACCGTAGGGTTTCCATATATGTATCCACTTTATCTTAACAGTGTCAATGCAGTTTGGCTCCCCATGCAGTTTTTACTTAGTGCAAGCCGTGCTTTTTTTCTCCACTCCACGGCCCCTGCTGTCATCCGGCCTCAGAACAAGGCTCTAATGGCCGCAAGTATCAAAAACTCCTTGAAATCTGTTTCTTCTGCTTCTGCCTGAAACCCCTTTCTCTTTCAAAAGCTGAAACCAAGTTAACAAAGCAGGCAAATTATGGAAGAGACACCATGCTTTTCTCTCCATCCCCTTATCTTTCTCCCCACCTGCTCTGCTTTCCCCCAGGTGCCCACACACAAACCTACTTTTCCAGTTTCCTTCCTCAGTACAACCCGATTCAGGTAGATGGATACATGTGGACTCATGCATTCACCAGACACATCCAAACATGAATCCCAGTTTAGCTCAGCCAAAGGATCCACACTACCTAAGCATAATTAAAAATACCGATCATTCCCTAGAAGAAGAACAGTAAGAGAATGAGCTTCCTGACTGCTGATAGATTGCCCCTGAGTCATTTGCTTTTCATAGCCAATTTTTAAAAACATGATGCACTATTCAAGAGGAGTTGTCAGGATGTAGAAAATCATTGCTCAAATTATTTGGTGATGAAAATGGCCATTGTGCTTTTTATGCAACTTTGCTTCTGTTATGTAATTCCTGTTGAAATACTGTTTCAACCAAATTACTTGGTGGCAAGTGCTGAACAGGAAAGCACCTACAAGTTATCAACCACAGTAAGGACTCAATCTGGGTTGTACCGTGAAGAATGCAGCTTGAGAAATACACCTTGTGTCACTGGGCAAGAAGGGGAAGCAGAAAAAAACACAGTCTTGCAAATGGAATCACTGAAGGGCAAGCTGCTGCCTAGGTTGAAGAATCCACCTGAGAATACAGAACCCGCTCAATTCCTAAATGTGGGGTGCTGAAGTTATTAAACTGACTGAAAGATTCTTCTCTAAATTTTTACATTATGGCTTCCCTATTCTTCTTAATTTTGACCTGTCATTCAGTCTGTTGGAGTATGTCAAAGTAATTCTTTCAAAAATGATTCATAGAAGTGCTATTTTCTGAGTGCTTAAACATTTGTTACCTTAACACATGAACTAAAATTAACTCAGTATAAAATTTCATGGTCACAACCTTTTCTCTCAACAAAGTCTGCAGATGATTCTTCAACGGCCGTGTCAATCTGATTTTTACTATTTTGCAGGTAACATTTTCCATTTTCCCTTCACTGGAACATTCACAGTTCCTTTTTTTCCCCCCTTATGTACCAGTTCAGAGACTACTATTTCCTTAATAGTTGGTATGCAGTTACCCCTAGGGAGAGACTTACCTTTGTTGAGCAAAGGTTTTGATAAGCCTAAAATGTAAAGGTTTAACCTCCAGGACGAGGGCCCATAGACTGATGGATTTAGGCTTGAGAGATGGGGTATATTTGACTGAACATGTCATGTGCCCGTGAAGCTAGCCCCAGCCAGATGCGATCCTCATGATTTGATTTAGGTGAAACATTTTTGCCAAGACTACTACGTAGGTTATGTTGTGCACCTCCCATCACATCGTATCAGGAAGAACACTAAGGTTTGCTTATTCGGTTCAGGAAAGTTTTCTTGATAGTGTCTTGATCAGTGCTTCTATTCTATTCAATATTTAGGGCTTCCCTGGTGGCGCAGTGGTTGCGCGTCCGCCTGCCGATGCAGGGGAACCGGGTTCGCGCCCCGGTCCGGGAGGATCCCGCGTGCCGCGGAGCGGCTGGGCCCGTGAGCCGTGGCCGCTGGGCCTGCGCGTCCGGAGCCTGTGCTCCGCAACGGGAGAGGCCACAGCAGAGGGAGGCCTGCATACCACAAAAAAAAAAAATAATAATAATAATATTTAATTTGATTTAATCTTCAGTAAGAATATCATTCTTAGGCTGGACTTTAAATTCTTTTGTGTCTCTCACCTTGACATTCCTTTTCCTTTTTATCTTTTCCCTCTAATTTTTGGAGGGCCTCATCAATTTTTCCTTCAAATGACTGACTCAATTTTCAACAGTGTCAATTTCTGCTCTTTACTATTCGCCTCCAATGGAAATATCAATTCTACTATGAAATTTTTAGTTTCCTATCAACCTTTTCCTAGTCCATCCATCTCCCCTTTCATCTCATGCATCTTCTTCTCAACCTGTTTTTCTTTATAAACATTCTTCTCTTGGTAAAGAGAGGCTATTTTCTCATATCCTGTAGAATATGCTAAATTTTTTTTTCCTAAAATTCCTTTGGGTTCCTAAAATTGGTGGCTTTTAGAAATCTGAGCTTTCAGGATGATGTTCCTTTCCCCTCAGTCTGCAATATTTTTCGGACTCCATGTTGTGCTGGTTCTTGTTTCCGATTTAAATTGAAATCTTTAAATTGAAAGAGCTAGCAGACAGTGTGTGTTTCTCAACAGAGACAGTATTCAAATTTCTCCTGGCAACACTCCTCAGAACTCCCTTCTCGAACTGCAGTTTTCTGAAAGATTGATATGCACAGTTTATAACAAAATTCCCTGTATCCAGGAAATGTTCATCTAATTTACTCAGCTAGACTGAATTAGGATCTTTTCCTAGTAGCATTATCTTGAGTTTTGACCCCGGGTTATATTTACATGTTAATTTGTAGCCACTTTCCAAGAATTAACTGCCTATGATTTGTGTTCTTACTGTCTTCATTTTAAAATTATCAATAGCAAACTCGACTCACCAAATATTGATCAAGCACTTTTCATTTATTCATTGTTACACACCATTCAGGCTTAAATTCTTCCTTATAACCTGAAAGAAGATCGGGGACATTTAACACAGGAATATTTTGCATCCGTAGTCAAGGTTAAACACCACTAAGAAAGGGTTTTGTTTTGCTAATTGTTTTTATTTGGCATTTGTACTTCTGTCTGTAGAATGAGGAGAAAATGCTAAGAGGTTAAGAGTGGGAGAAGAAAAGTAAATTGAGGAACTTGGTGGCAGCTACTCCAGGATATAGCCACTTAATTTAGAAAAGAGGTAGAAAAAGAGAAATTATGAAAAAAAAAAAGAGCTGTCAGGCAAAAAAAGATTACATCCCTTAAACAAAGCAGAAAACGTTCTTGGCCCCCAAAGTATTCAGGAGTGCCTTTCTCAGCCTCTTTGGAAGTAAAGATGGAGACCAAGACGCCTATCAGCAGGGTAAAAAGTGTATAGTTGTCAGCTGTAGAAAAAAAAATAATAATAATAAACCATCTAGGGCTTCCCTGGTGGTGCAGTGGTTGAGAGTCCGCCTGCCGATGCAGGGGACACGGGTTCGTGCCCCGGTTTGGGAGGATCCCACATGCCGCGGAGCGGCTGGGCCCGTGAGCCATGGCCGCTGAGCCTGCGCGTCCGGAGCCTGCGCTCCGCAACGGGAGAGGCCACAGCAGTGAGGGGCCCGCGTACCACAAAATAAATAAATAAATAATAAACCATCTAATTAGTATTCAACTTGTACAGAAACTTCGCTCCTAACCTCTGCTTCTTCTGCTTCAGGCAGCCCACGCTTGATTCACATCTCACCCCTATACCGTTGTCCCAAAGCCAAGACATGCTAGTGGCCTTACAATCACTGACCAATGTCAGCCCCATTTTTCTGTACCCAATTTACAAGACACCTGCAGTCTGGAAATTATAATGGATTGCAGCTTTTATAAAGCACAAGCAAATGAGTCGAAGAGAGGATAGGCAGACAGTACAGAATTGTGTTGTAAGTCATCAAGGGACTTTCCTGGTGGCACAGTTGTTAAGAATCCGCCTGCCAATGCAGGGGACATGGGTCTGATCCCCGGTCCTGGAAGATCCCACATGCCGTGGAGCAGCTAAGCCCGTGCGCCACAACTACTGAGCCTGCACTCTAGAGCCCATGAGCCACAGCTACTGAGCCCACGTGCTACAACTCCTAAAGCCCATGCGCCTAGAGCCTGTGCTCCGAAACAAAGAGAAGCCACCGCAATGAGAAGCCCACGCACGGCAACAAACAGCAGACCCTGCTTGCCGCAACTAGAGAAAGCCTGCGTGCAGCAAAGAAGACCCAACGCAGCCAAAAATAAATAAATAAATAAATAAATTAAAAAAAATAAGTTATCGAAACAAGCTCTGCAGGCATCAGGCTTGAGCCCAGCATTTCTGAGGAATGTCCATTTTTTCTTTGGTTCTGCAGCAGTTTGAACTCAATATTCTGATCCCCAAGAACCAAATGATCAGTTTTACTACCAAAACAACCTACACACAAAACAATGGAGGAAAAGAACAAAAAAGAAAGGGAAAATTAACTACAGAAGTAAATATACAGAAGAGAAGTTGAATAGTAGTCTAAAATATTACCCTACACATTTTTCTTCTGAGAAATTCATGTTTAACTTAGTAAATTTTGCACTACTAGGTTAATTCTAAGAGGCTAAGGCTTATTGCTCAAGGAAGAAGAAAACAAAAAGACCAAAGAGTTAAATTTGTGGTCTTGCGTAGACACAAACCATAATCTTCAAAGCCATTAAAATGTAAGGTTTGTGCACCTGAGAAAGAAAAATGTTTTGAAATATTCAAAAGCTTGGCTTGGACACTTAAAAGACACAGTTGAAATAAAAGGCCATAAAGTATATTCAAGAACAGCAAATTGGAATAAGAACATATAATAAGGTATTTAGTAGATAATAAATGCTTGTAAGGTAATAATTTATAAGGATGTATAATAACTCTTATCCAAGCCACCAAAAAGTTTGAAGAGTGGTTAAGAGAAATGCACAGTAGTTTGATGCAAGGACCAGCACCATCCTTCCTGTAGGGGTTGAGTTGCCTATTTGATGGGTGGGGCAGGATGTGGGAACATTTGGTAATAGAAACTCCAGTTAGGTCTAGAGTTACCAGAGCAGAGGAGGTTGTGTTTAAACTTTCCAGAATGTAGCTCATGAACTTGCAAGCAGTTTTGTCTCCTACATGACATCTGAGTTGTAGACAAGCGATGACCGAAGGTGGCATCTGGGGAGGCTGACTGACACACACCAAGTCGGAGTATCTTTGACTCCCTTCTCCACACGCTCCCCCACAGGGCTCAGAGGGGTCTGATAATGAGCTACAGGACCCAGCAGAATCCCAGTCTGGTTGGAGAGGTTGCCAAGAGTACCAAAAACAGCTGGCTGACTTCCAAAGAAATGTGTGTTTTATTTCCATACTGAGAGGTGACATCCCAGCTGGAGGGTGCATTTCCCAGCCTCTTTAGCATCTAGGTATGGCAGTATGTCTAGTTATTGCCAGTGGAATGTGGGCAGAAGTGATTAAGAAGCAGGAGAACTTTCCCATATCCTTTCCCCTTCTCTGGCTGGAAGAAAACATTCCAAGACCCCGAGTGATTGTTCCTGCATACAGTTGGACAACCACGATGAATTCACAAGGGGTACCTAGGATATACTAAATATTCACAGGAAATAATATTATCAGTAGGACATACCACAGTGAACTAAAGGGGGCATTTGAGATATTACAAATCTTTGAGGAAAACATAGTACCATCTGGGACACCGAGTAAATTACGACTTCTAAATTGTTTGGCCCTAACTAATTAAAAAAAGAAGCTGTTAGATATTTCTTTGGGCCTGCAGCCCCAAGAATGTATTATTGAGACGCTCAGGGCACTATGAGAAAGGAAAGATTAGAACATCTGCCTTAGAGAACGGTGGAACCACAGGTGAAAGGACACCGGATTCTTACATTTCTACACGAAAGAAAGCCAGCAACTAAGCAACTCCCACATTGGTCTGGAATATGAGTCAGAAATACATTTTGGTTGTATTAATCCATTGAACTTTGGGAGTCGATTTGTCATTACCTAACTAATGCACAGAGCACATAGGAATCCAGACCTGAGGCCAAGAGCCTCAGATGTCAACAGTGGATTCCTCCACTGTTGTACCACAAGGAGGACAGGAGAGATGAACTTCATCTCACTGGAGGCCACCAAGCCAAGAAGATGACTCACAGAATAGATGCCTCCTATTCAATGCCCAGTCAATACAGAAGCCCCTGAAATGACGATCAACCTCAGGAAAGGGGGAAAGAATAAGGAGGAGGTGAAGTTTGCTTCGAATTTAGCCCAAATGAGACTGAGTAACCTTAAGTTTGGTATTCTCAAATTTCTACCGTCGATGGATAAGTGTTTGAATGCTAAGTTAATTATACCTTTCGGGAAAAAAAAAAAAAGAAATTTACATGATGTACATTTTATTCTGGAACTGTAAAATTTTGAATTCACCACATGTATGTTACAGCAAGGGAAGAAACATAGACAGAGGCCACTGTCTCTGTTTCTACGACTGGTCCCCCAGCTCTCGTTATTCATGACTTCTCTTGTCCTGTTCCCTTTGCTTTGGGCCAGCATCCCAGCTGGTTGGCGTTCTTTGCCCATCGGAGTGAGGAGCCTGAGTCACTGGTGGGGCGGCCGAGGCGAGGTGACAGCACTTTAGTTAACCTTTCCAGGAGGACGTGGTGATACAAGGGACTCTCCCGGGCTCCCTCCTGCTGAGTAGCAGCGCTGTATTCATTCAGTTGTCAGGCTCAGTCACTCTGACCAACACTACAATCCTATTCTTGCCCGTTTCTTTCAGAGGAGCCCAATAAAGGCCAGGCACAAATTTAAAACTGCAATTCAGTGAAACAGTTCTTGTGTCTCTTGGTGGAAACATATCTCCTCCCTTGCTCACTGACACTTCAAAACCAGTAGGGTCCCGATTCATGAAAAATTGGTAGTAGGAATTGGGTAATGAGTGGTAAGTAGCCCAAACCACACGTGTCTATCTAGTACAGAAGTGATAAAAACATTGCACAGTCAACATCTTCTTTGGTCCCCCTCCCCTCAGCTTTGCTGAGTTTAGCTGCTCATCTCCCTCCTGGATATGTAAACTGACAATTTAAAGAAGGCAAGATTTATCACCCTCAAATTCAGTGACTCTCAACTGAGGGCAATTTTGCCCCCTAGGGGAACGTGTGGCAATGTCTGAAGACGTTTCTGAGAGTCACAACTTAGAGGGAGGTTCCAGTGGATAAAGACCAGAGGATGCCTAGGACCACACCCACAACAAAGAATTGCATGGTCCAAAATGTCACGGGACTGAGGCTGATAAACCCTGATCCACTTAATTTGTTTACATGTGTAACTTGCTTCCCGCACTAGAATGCAAGCTCTGTGAGGGCAGGGACTTTGTCCTGTTTACTGTTCTGTGCCTGGAACGTGGAAGTCAGCAAATATTTGATGACTAAATAATAGATGAATGAGTGTCTCTCGTAGTTCTATCAGGCGTTCTTACACATGATCGCATCCAACCACTTGCTTCTTGTATTGGAAGGGTTATAAGGTAAAGGAGGGCGGTGGAGGGTAGCATGACTGAAATATTTGGGATGGCACAACTTCCCTTTTTAAATTTTTTTTATTATCTATTTTACACATACTAGTGTGTACATGTCAATCCCAATCTCCCAATTCATCCCACCACCACCCCGCTTTCCCCCCTTGGTGTCCATATGTTTGTTCTCTACAACTGTGTCTCTATTTCTGCCTTGCAAACCGGTTCATCTGTACCATTTTTCTAGATTCCACCTGTATGCGTTAATATACGATTTCCTCTTTCTGACTTACTTTCTGACTTCCTTGAATGTCCTAATGTAGTTCTCTTCCTGACATGGCACAATCAAAATGTTCATAATTTTCCTTCACTTTTATTTTCTAACTTGAAGAAAAATGGACATTGCAATTTTTACAGTGTCCTCAATTCCTTCATTCATGTCTACTCATTACATGATATTATCATCCAAGTACTGTGATAGGTGTTGTCACCAAACAAAATTATGACTTAGGACTCGTGTTTAACATTTTGCACTGAGATTTGATGTAATTGTTCTGTATCTTTTCTAGCGATTACAAATGTGTTTCCCCTTCCAGGAAATGTGCCTCTTTTCCTCCCTTCCCATTAACACTTAAGTTAAGCTTGGAAGAAAGATGGAGAAGAAGGGGGTGTCTAGGCCCCCAGCTGGCTTCCCTCACCGACCCTTAAGCAGAGCTCTATTGCGGCAATAACGCCAGCTTCCAGTACCTGTTTATTTATACGGTTTTATCCCTGCTTGCCTGTCATAGACTTGCTGTTAATGGTCTTCATATCACTGGTACCTGACACAAAAGGTGGGCTCAACAGATGCTTACTGAATAAATAAAATGCCTTTTGCCTACTTCACAATGTCACCTAGGGCACCCTCTGCCAACTTCACAATGTCACTTTCAACTGATCCTGCACAGAAATGGGGACTTCACAGGGGTCTGGGGGATATATCTGGTTTCAGACCCGTCTGAATCACTCGCCAGTGGTGGATCCAGCCAATGAAGAGAAAAGCAAACGATCCAAAGTCTTGAGTAACCGCCAGTGGATTTGGGTTAAACAGCCTGAGATGGAAGGGCACTAATTCTGGAGTTAGAAGGACCAGTGAAGACCTCTCCAGAATGGCGAGGAATCGGAGCTGCGTGTAGGCAGGGGTATGCATGTCTCCACGGCCCAGGGGGTCTCCTCCCAGCTGCTGCAGACGAGCGGCCGGCCCTAGAGGCTAGCGGTGTGGACATGAACTGATTTGTTCCAGCCCTGGGCCGCCAAACCGCCCGACGAGTGAGGAGAAAGCAGCACGTAGCCTCGGCAGGTCCCAGAAGTTTAGGAGAGGGACTGTCCCAGCCCTGCCCACAGGGCGCTAGAGGGTCAGAAAGGACCCGCCCTTCCTCGACTGGGGCTCAGCAGGGCGAAGGTTGTCCTCAAGGCCACGTGAGCCTTCCTCGCCTCTAAAAGCCCCAAACAGGCCGGGCTCATGAGAGAGGAAAGTTAAGGACGCCCCAACCTCTGCATCGCTGCGCCCCGCTACCGGCCGCGGAACCGCTCTGCCAACAGCCGCCTGGTCCAGCCGAGCGGAGATCGCGGCCGCCGAGCGATGTCCCGCCGCAGCCCGGACGGGAGCCTCGGGCTGCCCTGGCCGCCGGCCCCGCTGCCGCTGCTGCTGCTTCTGGCCGCCGTGGTGCCGCCGGGCCTGGCAGGTGAGCAGCGCGCCCCGCGGGCAGCCCGGCCGGGGGGCGCCGGGAGGGGCCCTGGACGCCCGCGCGCTCCCCGCTGCGCCCGCGCCGCTCGGTGAACTCCGGAGTCCGGTCAAGTTTACTTCCCGCGGGTGTGTCCGTCTGGCTTCTGGGTGGGCGCCAAGGAACGCGCTTCTGCCGGGGTTGCTCCAGCCCTGCTGGAGCTCGGGGACGGCCCCAGACGAGGTCATAGGGTGTGTGCTTCTGCGAACTTAAGACGCGCTGGCCAGGATTCCTGGCAGACAAATCGGTTCGCTCCTGCACGACTCTTGGCTTTGCTGAACCTTGGCTGGTCCTAAAAGCGTCAGCCAAAGGTCATCTGAATATATTTATTCGCACCATACAGAGGTATGATCCCGGAATGCCACTTTTTTTTTTTTTTTGCCTTAATTGACAATGACTTTGGTTTAAAATGATGAGAAGTGCAGCCTGGTATTGTCAGCTTGGTATGTGCCAGGCAGCGCGCGGAGGATTTGTGTTCTTTCATATAATGCTCACTACAATCCTAAGTAGGCTTATTATCCCCATAATGCAGATGAGAAAGTTTAAGACTGAGAGATTTCAGTAATTTGCATAAAGATACACAGCCACTGAAGGCAGAGCTGAAATGTAAAAGGCCATTTACTTGACTACTCCCCTCTTAGTAAAACAGGTTTTAAAACGGTTTTATTCCTACAGGTATTGACACTGACCCTTTGCCTAAAAAAAAAAAAAAAAAAAAAGTTTGGGCTTTGTCACTTTCACTCCCAATGAGTAAAACCAAGATTAAGTAAAAAAAAAAAAAAAAAAAAAAAAAAAAAAAACCTGAAAGACTTGAAAAGTAATATTAAGAGAGGATTCATTTCATTTTATTTCCTAATCCCTTTTCTGTGCTGACCTTGTGCAAGACTAGGGTGGGGTTCGGGAGAGCCGTTCTTGTCCCTCCACCTTCCATCAACAGGTGTGTGCGGTCACCAGATTTCAAGGCCTTTGCTTTAGCAACCTGACCACTTATCATTCCTAAATCTTTCCAGTCTTTGAAGCTGCCTGGGCTCCTGAGCTCAGAAATGACCGATCCCAGGCTCCTGACCCGTGATTTGCCTGCACATTCTGGAGGTGGTGGAGTCCCCGCGCCACGCCTTAGCCCATTGAGACTGCTCATTAGGACACACCTGGGGGCAGGCTAGGGAGTGCCCTGGAAATGGAAATGGCTTCTGTGTCTGGAGTGCTGGTGGAATCTTCTCTCCCGTTTCTGTTCTTCTTTTGGATTATTGGGATTGTTTTAAATGTTTCTGTAGATGCGAGGGGGCAGCCTGAGGAGTGAGGTGGAGACATTGTTTTTCTGAAGATGGGGCACTGTTTATTCAAGAAGATATCAACCGACAAGAAGCGGCTTCTTAAACTGAGTTCCCCAAATAAGAAGCTGAAGCCATGCCAGGTGGAGGGAGTCAAGGCAAAGAGTGAGGGCACTTCTGCTGCAACTGATCCTGATGGCACTGTGCCCAGCAATCCAGAAAGACGTCTTATCATGGCATTGGGGGATGACTGGTCAATCCCACCCTGACTGTCTCAAAAGATGCGATCTCTGTTTCCTTTGTTCCACCCATATTAACCTGTTTTCTAGTGCAGCTTTTGGGGTCTTTGTCTTACCCTCAACTGTTGGACTGCCAACAACTTTTGGGCAGAAATTGGGGCCTTTGCTACCCCTTGCTTTCCATGTTCTCTCTGAAATGCCCAGCTCAGTACTCAGCATTTAACGAGTGCCCGGTAAACACTAAAGGGATTGTATTTTCAACCCCCTGGAATGAATTTTATATCTGCTAACATACACCTCTTTATCCAAAACCAACTTCTTTCGTTTTTTGAAAGTTACGTTGTAGTTTCATTATACTAGAAAACGGCAAACAACTACCAATTCATCCTAGCCATATATTTCAAACTATTAAAGACTTTAGACATATAATCGCATTGCCTTTATCTTTCCAGACTTTCAAGCCCCACATGTGTTTTTAGGATGTCTTGTGTAATTTTTCTTTTCTTTTCTTTTTTTTTTTTTTTTTTGCCGCATAGCTTACATCTCCTACCAGGGATTGAACTCGAGCTCTTGGCAGTGAAAGCTCGGAGTTCTAACCACTGGACTACCAGGGAATTAGCAGTTTTTCTAAGTCGTATGTATAGTGCAGTCAGGTTGTCACCAGGGAAAGAGATGGGTTGGTTGCCAAGAGACCCGTAAGGTGGCGTGTGCCGTGGTAAAACTGGTTCCAGATCTGGCCCTGGGACTTGCAGGGCTAGACTCCAGAAATTCATTCTTTCCAGTTCTCCAGAGCTGATCAGATACAAGGAAGCTGACTTGTCCCAATAAACACACGTCTATTCATCAAAATACTAATTGTTGTTCATTTTTATCAGACTGGTTATTTGTGTAGCCTGCTCCAGGCACATCCTCACTGCAATCAAACTACACAGGATAAAAGAATATCAGGGATTCTTAGGCTGGGGGCCTGATTCATCTGCCTCTCACTAGGACTGGACACTTCAGTCAGCCCATGGTTCCTCCTTACCACACACTGCTTGCCCAAAAACCTGGTCACCAACTCCTTTTCCACTCTCCCATGACTCACCAGTGCCACGTGAGACTAACTGATTGCCTCTCTAAAGAGGCTAATCCCTTTATGCGGCTGTCAAGGAGCTTACAGTCCTGGGAGTTGCTCAGTCTCCTTAACTGATGTAGCAGACGTATGGCTGAGGCCAATCTCAATTGATCCTTTATCTCTGAGAACTTTCTTCTTTCCAGATTCCCTGAGGAAGTTGCTCCATGTGTTCACTCTTTCTATGGCAGGTCTTCATTCTTGGAAGTCAAGTATTAGAGAGATATGATGGAATTCCAAGACAGAAGCCATAGAGCCAGACTGCCTATGTTTGAATCCTGGCTCCAATACTTACTAACCACATGACCTTCGGTCAATTATCTAACCTCTCCATGCCTCAATTTCCTCATCTGTAAAATGGGTATTATAATAATATCTATATCATAAGTTTGTTGTGAGGAACAGTGCCTGGCACATAGTAGGGGCTATATAATTGACCAGCCACTGGAGTTGCTTTTCTCTGAAAAGGCATCGTGGATCTCTTGATAAGGCAAAAAGATTACAAAAGGATTATTATAAAAACAGAATTTTTTCTTAATCATGGCCTAACCTTTCAGGGAGTTGGGGTCCATACCAGCACATTAAGCAGCTGTTTCAGAAAACACTTTCCTGGGTTATAACTGTCTGTAATCATCTTGATTATTTTTGCTACAGTGCAATTTTTATTAACCATGGCTGCTTTAGAATTTCCCAACACTTTTCTGTCTTTCTGAGACTCACTAAGTCTTCCTACAGCTCATCCCCATTGTCTTAGTGTTTTAGACCCAAAAGAAGACAGTGCTCTGTGTGAACGCAAACATTTTCTTGTGCTCTTTCTATACTAGTTTTTTTTTTTTAATGTGGTATCTTTTTTTCTGAACTTTTAATTTTATATTGGAGTATAGCCAGTTAACAATGTTGTGATAGTTTCAGGTGCACAGCAAAGTGACTCAGCCATACACATATCCACTCTCCCCCTAACTACCCCCCCATCCAGGCTGCCACATAACATTGAGCAGAGTTCCCTGTGCTATATGGTGGGTCCTGGCTGGTTACTGGTTTTAAATATAGCTGTGTGTGTATGTCAATCCCAAACACCCTCACTATCCCTCCCCTCCACCCTTACCCCCTGGTAACCATAACTTCATTCTCTAAGTCTGTGAGTTTGTTTCTGTTCTGTAAATAAGTTCATTTGTATCATTTCTTTTTACATTCTGCATATAAGCGATATCACACAATATTTCTCTTTCTCTGTGTGACTCACTTCACTCAGTATGACAATCTCTAGGTCCATCCATGTTGCCGCAAATGGCATTATTTCATTCTTTTTAATGGCTGAGTAATATTCCATTGTATATATGTACCACATCTTCTTTATCCATTCCTCTGTTGGTGGACATTTAGGTTGCTTCCATATCTTGGCTATTGTAAACAGTGCTGCAATGAACATTGGGGTGCGTGTATACTTTTGAACCATGTTGTTCTCTGGATATATGCCCAGGAGTGGGATTGCAGGGTCATATGGTAGCTCTATTTTTAGTTTTTTAAGAAACCTCCATACTGTTCTCCATAGCGGCTGTATCAATTTACATTCCCACCAACAGTGCAGGAGGGTTCCATTCTCTCCACACCCTCTCCAGCATTTATTGTTGATGGACTTTTTGATAATAGCCATTTTGACTGGTGTGAGGTGATATCTCACTGTAGTTTTGATTTGCATTTCTCTAAAAATTTGCGATGTTGAACATCTTTTCACGTGCCTCTTGGCCATCTGTATGTCTTCTTTGGAGAAATGTCTATTCAGGTCTTCTGCCCATTTTTTGATTGGGTTGTTTGTTTTGACGATATCAAGCCACATGAGCTGTTTGTATATTTTGGAGACTAATCCCTTGTCGGTCACATCATTTGCAAATATTTTCTCCCATTCTGTGGGTTGTCTTTTCACTGTGTTCATGGTTTTCTTTGCTGTGCAAAAGCTTTTGAGTTTAATTAGGTCTCATTTGTTTATTCTTGTTCTTATTCCCATTACTCTGGGAGATGGATCAAAAAAGATATTGTTGCAATTTATGTCAGAGAGTGTTCTGCCTATGTTTTCCTCTAGGAGTTTTATAGTGTTTGGGCTCACATTTAGGTCTTTAATCCATTTTGAGCTTATTTTTTTGTATGGTGTTAAAGAATGATCTGATTTTATTTTTTTACATGTAGCTGTCCAGTTTTCCCAGCACCATTTGTTGAAGAGACTGTCTTCCCACCACTGTGTAGTCTTGCCTCCTTTGTCATAGATTAATTGACCACAGATGCATAGGTTTAATTTCTCTGATGAAGAGACAAAGCAAATCTAAAAACCAGGTATCAATTTACTGAAAGCCCTTTCGAAGAAGGAAAGCTGCAAAGCCAAGGTACACAGAGGGATGCTGAATGACCATGCTCATGGAGCATGAAAGAGAAAAGCAATTCAAGGATCACAGTCAGTAAACTATCAGCCAGAACCAATCTGGATAGATTAAGTTGCAATTTTATTGTTTTTATATTTTTCTCTGACATATTCTGCTTTCTCATGTTTCTTTTTTTCTCTAACTGACTGACTATATCAGGCAAAAATTGTATTGCTCAGGGTTGAAAACTACATCCTCTTTCATAAATGAGGTGCCAGCAAACTTAGGTTCCAAATACGGGAAGGAGTGATTTAGGCCACTTATGATTATTTTACAAATTCTAAGACAGGGTTAGGAATTTTTTTTCAACTGAAAACAATTAACTCATAGAAAATATTAGAATAAACAGGTAAATAAAAGAAATTCAATTGGGGTGTTTGGGTTTTTAGAGAGAAATAGGAAAATGATGGGACCTCTTTCATATTTATTTACAGAAGAAAAATACTCTGTTTTTAGAAAGTAATATTCCCATTCATTCAACAAATATTTATCAAGTGCATTGATTCTAAGGATGTTGATGTTAAAAATGTTTAAATCTGGGACTTCCCTGATGGCGCAGTGGTTAAGAATCCTCCTGCCAATGCAGGGGACACAGGTTTGATCCCTGGTCCGGGAAGGGAAGATCCCACACGCCACGGAGCAGCTAAGCCCGTGCACCACAACTACTGAGCCTGCGCTCTAGAGCCTGTGCTCCGCAACAGGAGAAGCCGCCGCAATAAGAAGCCTATGCACCGCAGCGAAGAGTAGCTCCCGCTCGCCACAACTAGAGAAAGCACGTGCACAGCAATGAAGGCCCAACGCAGCCAAAAAAAAAAAAAAAAAAAAGTTTAAATCTCATTTTCATTTTCATGACTCTAGAGAAAATATCAACACGTGGCCCTTGCCCCTTGGGCATCTGAACGTCCTCTAGGCTCCTTACCCAAGCTTGAAGACATAATGACTCGAGTTATTTTCGATTAACTTCTGTGAATGTTCAGATAAATTTCACTTTTGGGTCAAGAACACACACAATTAAACTAGATTCATCACAGAAACATTACTGTGCCAGCTACAGCACTCCCAGGATATAGGGTCATAAGCAGAAGTGGCCCCTGCCTTCACAGAGCTTGTATCGAGCTAGATTGATATTAGAATTATGTGATATTTTTCTACCTTTTTGCTGTTACACTTTCCACACCATTCGCCTCACAACATGGAGGAGTTTTTTTAAAAATAGAAAAGCATAAGGCTTAAATTATTCGAGGATTTAAGAAAATCAGAAAAAAGCATGGGACTGGGTAACCAGGAAGAGTTGATACATGGAGAAAACATTGAGGAACGGAGGACATCAATTAGGGGCAGCAGGAGAAACTCAGATTTGGGCTTAATTCTCAAAGCATTTGCTGGTCAGTAATGTTAGCAGTAAATTTTTCTCATTGAATTCTCTTGAGGACTGGGTAAAAGTTTTTTTTTTTTTCCATGCGTGGGGGCACATGAGTGTCAAAAAAGCACAGATTTACGGAAGTTTATTATTTGTGGTCAGAAAAGTAGGTAGTACCAGTAACAGTGACACAGCCACCCTTTTTCATTTCATTTTTCATTTCCCCCAAAGCTCACTGGAGGTGAGGGTGGGAGAGAATGCATGAGACAAGCTGGGGAAGGGCTGAGGCTGTGGCATTTGTGTCCCAAAATCAGTTTGGAAAACATACTTATTATATTTGGGAGGAGAAGAAAGGACATATCTCTGGATGATGCCCACAATTGTCCTACTGTGGTCAGTTGACTTAGTAACAATTAGACTCATTCATCACCAGGAGCCTGTTGACAAGTATTCTGCGCCTGCCTATGTTTATCAATGCCATTACTTCCACTTTACCGTTTTTAAAGAAAGCCCACCAATATGGTCATGACTCAGTTCAGAATAAATTGACTTTCCCGCTCAAGATCATTCTTTAAGGGTCATAATCAGCATTAGCTGATTAGCATAGCTTGACCAAGTCCCAGTGTATCACCCTCTTGGGCCAAGGTGCCACGATGCTCCAGTATTAAGTTTCTAATTTTAGCGCTAATTTTCATAGACAATCTTTGCATCAAAAAGATAAAATACTGAGTCAGTTTTGAATGTGGAAAATAGATAACCATATATAAATATTTAATCTGAGCTTTATAGTATCTTAACCACTAAAAACTTAGTGTGTCCAAAACTAAACTCATATTCCCGCCCAGACCTGTTTCCCATCTGCTCCCTCTATCAGTGATGATACAACAACCATCCACTGAGTCACAGCCTAGAATCTGAGTCATTCTGGCCTCTTCCCACCTCTTTGATGACCTTAATATGTTTGTCTTTAACCTGAGCAGCTGTACAGTGGTTTCTTAGGCAGAGAAATAAATGCAGTACATACCATTTCTTTTCTTCATTTCCTCTTTTTTCTTTTCTCTCTCTTCCTAAGTCTTCCTTCCTTTCATAGATGTTTATTGAGCACCTGTTGTGGGTCAGACACCGTATCAAGTGCTGAGGAAACAATCTCTGGCCTCGAGTTCATAGGCTAGGAGCAGGGGCAAACATATAAATTATATTACAATGTGATAAAACTGGAAGAAGACCTGCTTTCAAGGTACATGGAGCTTGTAGAGCAAGTCAGTCCCTACAAAGGGAGTGTTGCTTCCTGAGTCTTAAAAAGCAATTTTGAGATTGCTAGGTATTTAACAAGGGAGAAAATGTCAAACATAGGAAACAGCATATGCAAAGTCAGAGGTGCTGGACCAGCTCATGGCAGATTGGAGAGCTGTGTGTGCAATGGTTTCAAGATCACAAAGTGCATGGAGTGGTGGATGAAACTAGATAGGTAGGCAGAAACCAGGTCATGAATGTCAAGGGGGTAAGTCAAAGAATTTTAATTCTAGGAAGTAGAAGCCATTGAAGATTTGGGGTAATTAAGTAAACAAATCAGTTTTGCATTTTAGAAAGGTCACTCTGGCAAAGTATGAAGAATGGATTAACAGTCAGAGAGACCTGGAAAAACAGCCTCTTCATAGTTCGGACAAGTTGTGTTACCAAAACTAGCATAGAAATGTAGAGCTAAAGAGGCACTTTCTAGTGGTAGAGATACTTTGGAGGTTTTGATTAAACATGAGTTATGCAGGAGAGAGGAAACCTGGATGGACTCGGGTTTCAGGCTGAAAGATCACAGAGCTAGAAAGCAGAGGATGGAGGATGGATTGGGAGAGAATATGAATTTTGTTTTGGATATTTTTAATTTCTAGTGCTGATGGAATCATCCGGAAGGTGTTATCCGTTGTGCTGTTGGGGGTAAAGATAAAGAGGAACCCATGGGAGACATAGGAAAAGGCAAGCAAAGGAGGAGGTGATTCAGGAGAGATTGTTGTTCCAGAGGCCATGGGAGGAAAGAGCTTTAAGAGTAAGTGGGCACCAAGGTCAAGTGCTTTCAGAAATTCACGTGACATTAGCGTTAAAGGATTCCCTTTGTGATCCAGAGAGGGCTGCTGTGGTTGGTTTGCTTTGAGCTGCAAGATAATGGAGCACGTTAATATCCTAAAGGGGAAGGAGCCACTGCAGAGAGAGAGCTTTAGGGTACAGGAGCAAGAAGATAGAGGATGGAACAAAGTTCCTAATGAAAGTGAGAGATCCACCTAAGGAGAGTGGTGGGATCCAGAGCACAGGTAGCGGGATTGAGGAGACGAAGAAGGGAGAGATGGACACAGGAGTTGTGAGGATCAATTCACAAAATTATCAAGAATTTGAGGAATTCACAGGTGATAGTTTCGATCTTTTCTGCAAAATAAGAATCTCATGTCATTTGTGAAGAAGTAAGCAAGAGACCCCCCTTAAGTTGGAGGAGGCAGAAAGGCAACAACCATGAAGAAGGAGAAGTCAAGCCATCCGGGAAGAATTACCCAGTCCTGGCTTCCAGCAGCCCATGGAACCAGGGACTTGAACCAGCCCCAGCCAAAGACTTTCTCCCAATTCTACGCTTCCTGGGTTCTGCTAAGTTTTCACCAGGCCTTTTTTTGTTTTTTGTTTTTTTTTAATACAAAAAAGAGAAGAGACTTTCCGATATTAGGGGAGGGGAACTAGAGCATAACATAAAATAAAGTTAATTTATTTTCAAAGCACAGATAACATTTTCTTTTAAGAGTTAGTTGATTGAAGTGCAATGGAAATATTAAAAAATACTAGTGATTTTTTTTAAGTGGAGGAGACCTAAGTATTTAAGACTCCCCCATCCTTTTTAAAAATTTTTTTGGGGGGCTCCCCTGGTGGCGCAGTGGTTGCGCGCCCGCCTGCCGATGCAGGGGAGCCGGGTTCGCGCCCCGGTCCGGGAGGATCCCGCATGCCGCGGAGCGGCTGGGCCCGTGAGCCATGGCCGCTGAGCCTGCGCGTCCGGAGCCTGTGCTCCGCAACGGGAGAGGCCGCAGCAGGGGGAGGCCCGCGTACCACAAAACAAAACAAACAAACAAAAAAAACAACTTTTTTTTGACCAGTTGTCTCAAATTCATCTGATCTCCTATTACCTCAGTTTTGGAAACTGCCTGCCACTGACACTCCAGGACAACACAGACATCCCTGGTGGCGCAGTGGTTGTGCGTCTGCCTGCCGATGTAGGGGAACCGGGTTCGCGCCCCGGTCTGGGAGGATCCCACGAGCCATGGCCGCTAGGCTTGCGCGTCCGGAGCCTGTGCTCCGCAACGGGAGAGGCCGCAGCAGGGGGAGGCCCGCATACCACAAAACAAAACAAACAAAAAAAAAAACCAACTTTTTTTTGACCAGTTGTCTCAAATTCATCTGATCTCCTATTACCTCAGTTTTGGAAACTGCCTGCCACTGACACTCCAGGACAACACAGACAGGCTGAACACAACTTTTTGACCAAGAGCTGAACAAGATGTAAGAGGTTTCTATGTATCCTGAGAATAATTGGAACCACATTCTTTGGAGTTTCTCTCCTCCTTGGAATCACAACTGCTTATATTGTTGCCTACCAATTTATCCAAACAGATAATTACTCTTTCTCTTTTGGACTACATGGTGCCTTTTTAGCATCAACCTCCTCATCCAAAGCCTGTTTGCCTTTTTGGAGCACCGAAAAATGAAAAAATCTCTAGAAGCCCCCGTTAAGTTGAAACAAAACTGTTGCTCTTTGCATTGCTGTATATCAAGAAGATCCAGACTACTTATGGAATGTTTGCAATCTGTGAAAAGGCTAACCTACCCTGGAATTAAAGTTGTCATGGTCATAGATGGAAACTCAGAAGATGACCTTTATATGATGGACATCTTCAGTGAAGTCATGGGCAGGGACAAATCAGCCACTTATATCTGGAAGAACAACTTCCACATGAATGGTCCTGGTGAGACAGATGAGTCACATAAAGAAAGCTCACAACATTGTCACCCAGTTGGTCTTATCCAACAAGAGTATTTGCATCATGCAAAAATGGGGTGGAAAAAGAGAAGTCATGTACACAGCTCTCAGAGCACTGGGACGAAGTGTGGATTATGTACAGGTTTGTGATTCAGACACCATGCTTGACCCTGCCTCATCAGTGGAGATGGTAAAAGTTTTAGAAGAAGATCCCATGGTTGGAGGTGTCGGGGGAGATGTCCAGATTTTAAACAAGTATGATTCCTGGATCTCCTTCCTCAGCAGTGTGAGATACTGGATGGCTTTTAACATAGAAAGGGCCTGTCAGTCTTATTTTGGATGTGTCCAGTGCATTAGTGGACCTCTGGGAATGTACAGAAACTCCTTACTGCATGAATTTGTGGAAGAGTGGTACAATCAAAAATTTATGGGCAGGGGACTTCCCTGGTGGTCCAGTGAGTAGGAGTCTGTGCTCCCAATGCAGGGGGCCCGGGTTCTGTCTCTCGTTGGGGAACTAGATCCCACGTGTATGCTGCAACTAAGGATCCCGCATGCCGCAACTAAAGACACGGCATGAGCCAAAAATAAATAATAAACAAATAAATATTAAAAAAAAAATTTATGGGCAGCCACTGTAGTTTTGGAGATGACAGGCATCTAACAAACCGAGTGCTGAGCCTGGGCTATGCAACAAAATACACAGCTCGATCCAAATGCCTTACTGAAACACCTAAGGGATATCTCAGATGGTTAAACCAGCAGACCCGTTGGAGCCAGTCCCGCGTCCGAGAGTGGCTGTACAATGCAGTGTGGTTTCATAAACATCACTTGCGGATGACCTATGAAGCAGTCATCACTGGGTTCTTCCCTTTCCTTCTCATTGCCACAGTAATCCGGCTCTTCTACAGGAGTAAAATTTGGAACATGCTCCTTTTCTTGTTAACTGTCCAGTTAGTGGGTCTCATAAAATCATCTTCTGCCAGCTGCCTTAGAGGAAATATCATCATGGTCTTCATGTCCCTCTACTCAATGTTATACATGTCAAGTTTACTTCCCGCCAAGATGTTTGCAGTTGCAACGATAAGCAAAGCTGGGTGGGGCACATCTGGAAGGAAATCCATTGTTAATTTCATAGGACTCATTCCAGTATCAGTTTGGTATACAATCCTCCTGGGTGGTGTGATTTTCACCATTTATAAGGAATCTAAAAAGCCATTCTCAGAATCCAAACAGACAATTTTAATTGTTGGAACATGTCTCTATGCATGCTATTGGGTCATGTTTTTGACACTGTATGTGGTTCTCATCAAAAACTGTGGCAGGCGGAACACGGGACAACAGTATGACATGGTGCTTGATGTATGATCTTACATTTGATGTTTGTAGTTACAGATGCAGACACACACAAAACCTTAGTTCCTCTAGGGACTGTACGGTTGTGGCATCAGATAATGCCACCAAAGGAGACACATCACTGCTGCTGGGACTTGAACAAAGACATTTGTATGGGTTTATTTTAATTCTGCCAAAGTATAATGATACATGAAGAAGAACTCACATTTAATCTGATACTTCTATGAAAATGGGAAGAATTCTTTGTTTATGCACTTTTTCCTTATTGTACATCCGCCTAACAGTGTTTTGTCCTATATACCTCACTAGTCATGCTTTATGTGGGTAACCATGGAAGAAGAGGATTTTGGAAACTCAAGGAAAAGTTCTTTCAACATATACAACCTAACTTATGGACTGTGTTGATAGCTAATTTTTTTTTAAGAAAGGGTTTTCTGTTTAACTCTACCAAATGAAAGGCCGAAGGAAATTTTACAGGCCATTGTCTGTGCTGTATTTTTATATAATTGTACTGTGTTTTAAAATTCTGTATGCCAATTTTAAAACAAATTTTGTATCTTTTATATTTTACTTCTCTGCCTAAATACACCTGTTCTTCCTTTTTTTAAAAAAAATAAAATAGGTTCTGAAAAAATTCATACTTAAAAAATTTCTACCCAAAATGTGAAGCTTGGTTGACTGATGTTGTTCATGATAGAAAGAATAAAATGTTATTCTCTCTCTCTCCCTTTAAAATTGAATAGATTGTTTCTGTGAAAAAGTATTTAAACTTTCAATATTTTAACTTTTTTTCATTTCTTTAGAAAAGGCCAATATACCTGTCACACTTCGGGAGGAGAAATTCAAACTTATGTGTACAAAAAAGAAGTCACTGAAAATCAAGGCCAAAGGGGTAGAAAAGTACAATGTTTCATAAGATTGAAAAAAAAGGGAATGCTGTTCTCAAAAGAAAACACTAGGCATCCAGCAGTGGACAAAATCTGGGTATTAAAGATAGTCTTTGGAGATTCTCACTGTTTTCCCAGGCTAAGTAAAAAGGAAAGTGGGAAAAATTATCTGTACAATTTGGACAAATACAAAGCAGTTCATCATTTTGTTCTGTGACCTGTATTCACTGGATCCTGTCTATATATTGAACATACTTTACCTACCTTTATTTTTCCAGCTTGTCAGTTCACTTTACATGTTAGTATGAGGTTTATACGGTTGAGTGGGATAAATTATAATAAGGCTAAGGCATACAGATTCAAAATTGGCAGAATCAAGCTCCACATGTCCTCTTTAACTTTCTAGGGAAGATTTCTTCTGAATTATACAGATAATTGCTTCATCTCTTCTGTTCCTGGGCTACATAAATGTGTTTACATAGTAGACATGATATCAAGGCTTAGTAGTTATATCAAGAATTGGCACATAAAAAATTGATGGACCAGGTACCCTCAGCCTTGTTAATTTAGCTACTCTGGGGTCTCAGTTATCCAGTTTGACTTTTGACATGACCCATCTTGCCTTATAGCTGGTGCTGTGTAGACCTGTGTTTAAAAACACAATTGAACACATGAAGCGTTGCATAAAAAGTATTGTGATGAAGCATAAATGTGGAGAAGTATTCAACCATGTGTTTCTTGCCTTTCTGCTTCCTCTTTATGCAGACACCTGTATTCCATCCATCCTGCTTAAGAAAAAACTGCACATTCTACCTTCAGAGTACAAAAAGTTACATAACGTTCTACAACTTAGACTCTCACTGATTGGAGAGCTTGTGAGAAACAGACCATGCCATTAAATGAGACGAAAACTTGAGTTTGCCTTTTTGACTGTTTATGTTCTAAGTTAAGCTTTGATAACATTCAAAGTCAAATTCTCTCATTCTCATAAAACATTGAATTAATTGCCTATATTTATTCTAGCAATTATTCAATGTATTTCCAGTATAGGATGTACAGTATAATTGAATTTTTTTGTAAATAAGATATTTTTGATAAGGAAAAAAAAAGAATTAAGCAGGAGAGATAGGATAGAAAGTGAGAGAATATGGATGCTTTGGCCCAACTATTGAGGGGGATGGAAAGGGTTGCAGACCAGGGATATGAACCCTATTCTTGGTTGAATGACAAGGTGGGTGAGAGCTCCAGCTCCTGCCTTGCCCAGAATCCCATCTCTAAGGATGAAGCACTTAGACCCACCTCATTGATGCTCCAACTACGCCCCTACCTTTGACCTGGTTCTTTGTGCTCTAGGCTCATCCCCCTTGGTCAAGGCTCTGGTTTTTTCCCACTTGTAACAAGGACAAACTATAGTGTGGCAGATTTCCCAATTCTGTTGTAATAGAACAGAACTCTTTAAAAGCAAATGTGCTGGAATTGTTGGTTACGTAGGAAAAAAAATGTATCAGTAATTCAGTTCAATGACATCCTATCATTATTCCTTTTTCTTTTTTTCCAGGGGTCTACTATGCAACTGCATACTGGATGCCTACTGAGAAGAGAATACAAGTCAAAAATGTCCTAGACAGGAATGGGGATGCCTACGGCTTTTACAATAACTCTGTGAAAACCACAGGCTGGGGCATCCTGGAGATCAGAGCGGGATACGGTTCTCAGTCCCTGAGCAATGAGATCGTCATGTTTGCAGCCGGCTTTTTGGAGGGTTACCTCACTGCCCCGTAAGTACCCAGTCATGGTGGAGAACTGCCAGGCAACCTCTGTCCCTTTCTTTGCCCAACAGTGGTTTTTTCTTCTTGGCATTGTACACTAGAATTGAAAATTTGCCATGGTCTTTCTCGTATGATCGAAAGATTATCAGAATTACACTTGAACCTATAGTAGTCATACCTGCCTAGAAGGAGCAAAGCCCCCAATTGTGACACATTTTTAAATCTTTCCCTCTCATGAAACTCTTTTAAAAGACTGCTAAGCCATTTCATCTTACTAGTCATTTATTGTTGGGTAGAAAGCAAATGGAGGTGGAGTGGCTCTTTGAGGACCACAAACAGAGAAGATTAATTCAAAATAAAAATAAAATGTAACAGCATTTATTTTCAACCATCTTAGAACCATACTTTCAAGTGGGGGAAGATTTTAAATTGAAATTTTAATGTCTAACATGAATGTTCTTTCCAACTCTATTGTTATTTAATTCTTGTGTTCTTCCCTTGTCTTATGGAAATAACAAAAAATGTACTTATAATAATGCAATCATGACTCATCCTTTTTAGAGAACAGATCTTTGAGGAAAGGAAAGTTGCAACTCATTTAAACAAGCCTCATTCTTCCTTTGATATAAAATGTCTTGAGGACGTGGCTTTCTACTTTTATGCCTGTGACCTAGATTGCTGAGTGCAGTTTAACCAAACCTTATTTTGCACTGTTACCATCTTAGTCATAGTAAATGCAGTGCTGATCTTAATCTGTTTCTGAGTACTGGCAATTATATCAAATGTTGACTGACTAATTACTGGACTCTGGCTGCTCTTTTTTAAAATTTAAACTAAAAATTCCTGGTTTTTTGTTTGTTTGTTTGCGGTACGCAGGCCTCTCACTGTTCTGGCCTCTCCCGTTGCGGAGCGCAGGCTCCGGACGCGCAGGCTCAGCGGCCACGGCTCACGGGCCCAGCCGCTCCGCGGCATGTGGGATCTTCCCGGACCGGGGCACGAACCCGTGTCCCCTGCATCGGCAGGCGGACTCTCAACCACTGCGCCACCAGGGAAGCCCCTGGTTTTGTTTTTATACCAAATTTTTGTTACCTTACCATACAAGTCCCCTTAATAGGGGACTCTCAATTTGGAGATATAGAAAACTTTATAAACTAAATACGATTTAAAAAACATGTTGAAAACTGTATTCAGCATATACAAATCTGAACTTTTTCTTTCCCTACAAATCTTTATTTCGGGATCCACTGGTTTCTGATTGCATGCTTTAAATTGAGTTGCAAGTTTGGAGAAATAATTCAGATTGAAGTTGTGTGAACATAAATATATTCAGTGAAGTCATGCGTAAGATACATATGAGTTATTAAGGGAAGCTATGTAACTTGAGTGGAGCATCTCTAATCTGTGTTAGAGATGCTAACATAGATTGAATGTTGAGAGCCTAAGCTTGTCTTCCTTGGACTTTGGCATCACAACTAGAGAGCTCGGGGAGTTTGACCGAGGAGACTTCTGACAAGAGTGACCCTTCTGTTATTCTTATGTCTCAGGAAAACCTAAGTTTTAACATCTCACTTTGGGAAGTAGCTTTATCATTTCTTCCTTATTCATAATATAAAGTACTGACCTATCCTTGAGTTCCTTTACCCATGACCACAAGCTGTGCGGCTAAATAAATAAATAAATGCTACTATGTAAAAAAAGAAAAAGAAAAATACAACTAAAACCATCTTTAGAAGGGCATTTCCCAGAAGCTCCTTTTCAGAGGCTGTCATTCTGACTGCATTGCTGAAAAGTCCAATAAGTAGGGGAATTTCTGAATCAGCATGCATTCAAAGGCTCTGCTCTGTGCTTCACTCAAAGCTCAGAATCGTGGGATGTGACCCGGCAAGCTTAAAAGAGAGCCCTGGCAATGGGTTGGGGAAAAGGGAAGAGACAGAGGTGGTTACCTGTTTCCTGCCTTCCTCTTCTGATATGGTCTAGGAGGTGAAGGCTTACTACACATTCTGTTGCCCAAGAGTTTAATTTGGAGGAAGGAGAAATGCCAAATGGAGTAAAGAATCAGGGCTCACAGAGACAAGAGCTCTGGCAGGGTGATAGGGCAGAGGGGAGGCTGGAAGAATTCACGTGATGGAGACTCTCAGACCCCAAGGCGCCACCCAGGAAGGACTGCAGCCATACGCACCCCGTGCACTGTCTCAACTGAGCAGAGAGGCATTGGGGATCCCTCCGAGCAAAGGTATCCAGCATTCTCTGAAGCAGAGCAGAAGAGCTTAAAATGTCAACCCTCTGGAAGTTGTGACTGTAGCCGCAAACCAATGGCGGAGAAAGAATACAAGTCATAGGCTAGAGTTTTTTGTTTTCAGCTACACAGGGACAGTTGTATGAGAAGCAATAGCATCTTCATACACAGACATCATTTCATCAATTTAAAACATATACTGCTGGGGACTGTTTTGCAAAGGACAATTCCACGTACCAAGACACAGCCTTGGAGCCAGGGCAGAGAAGGTGAGTTTGCGCCAGAGGCCAAAAGAAAGAACTGCCTTGTTTTCCTCTCATCTTGCAGAGCTGCTCAGGCAGCTGCCAAGAGCAGTGGGAAGTACAGGGCTGCCACGTTTTTCCACATCACCACATTTAAAATGGAGTGGTGTGCCTTATATTCTCCCGCACCTCGGGGCGGGGGGGAGGAGATGTGTGAAAGGACGAACATCGTGGGATGAACGACTGAGATAGGCAGATAAGGACGTTGGTTTGACGGCCTCAGAAAATATAATTTGCTCTTTCCAACCTATGAAACACTCGAGAGACCAAATCAAAACACAAAGAAGTACGCTCCGAACCTCCATCGCTGCCTTCGAAGCACGCAGCAATTTGTTGCTTCTTGGAGCTTTTACAACACTTTTACGACACTGTCCCGGGCCCGCCCTCCGGCCTGTGTTCCGAAGCTCCTGGCCGTGTACCTGCGCGGCTCCTGCAGGGTTATCTCACCGTGTGCAGCGGAGGCAGATCCACCAGGGCCACAGTCTGGGGTAGGCATTCACAATTTTCAGAAGCTTCTCTCGCTGTCTTGCTCTTCTTCACACTCTCTTCTCTCTCTTCTCCCTCTTCAACTGTCCCACCCGCGGCGCCTGAGCAGCCCCTCACTGCGTGATGCGCCACGCAGACGTGCATTCCGGAGGGGCCCCTGAGGCTTGCTGTGATGCTCCTTCAGCCTCCCGCACAGCCCCTTCCTAGCATCTCTTAGAACTGTGATTCCTGAGAGTCAGACGCTGCCTCTTCCGTCTCCACCTATCAAAATCCTGCTCGACCTCCAAGACCCATCTCAGATGCTCTCTTCTTTTTGATTTATGCTTTTTTTTTGAAATTACAATATTTTGTATTGTGTGTCAATATGATACATCATATAGCTGTTAGAAATGACCTTGTTTTTATACATCTGTATTGGAGTATGATTGCTTACGATGTTGTGTTAGTTTCTGCTGTACAACAAAGTGAATCAGTTATATGATGCTCTCTTCTTGATGAAGCTCTTTCTGATTCCATTTCCACTGGATCGGAGCCCCATCTCTCCCCTCCACCACCTCTTAGTGCCTTGAGGACAGGGTCCCCATCTTATTCATCTTTCTATACCCCAGACGCCTGGCACACAACTTCTGCCCCCCAGTGGTTACTTAACTACAGGCTTATGAAGTTTAATCGAATCCTGTTGTTGTTGCAGTTTTATGAGAGATGAATCGGAAGTGTCAGCTACGTACTTCCATGTAATGCATTGTCTAGCAGCCTTGGCCAAATGGAATTTCTGCCTTCATTTTTTTTAACTCTACTGGGTGGCTCCCTAAGAGTTGCAAATTAAGAGTCTCTGATGGCTCACTAATGATGTAAAAGCTGATAAATAGTCATTGATTTTTAATAAAATAAGTCAGGAAACCTTTCTGGAAAGAATGGTGATGGGGATGTGAGGACCTGGTCTGCTCTAGTTTTTAGCAAAGTGGCTGATCTCTTGCGTTGCTGAGGTACATGCAGAAATGACCTCCTCTGGAATTACCTCGCCAGTTTGGGTGCCACAATTCAATGGGACACACCCTCGTTATACTACTTTGTGCCAGGCTCTGGGGCTAGAGAGACAGTGGGGAGTGAGTTCCTGAGTACTCTCTCCACTCGTTTTAAGGTAATGTGTTGACACAACAGTTGCTGAAACTATGATGAAAAGAGGTTTTAGCAAGATTATGGCACAAATAGAGAGACTAGTCAAAGGTGGAACCTTTTTGGGCACTTGTCTTACCATCTAGAGATACTTCAAGAATCTCCTCCGTACCCCCAACTTGCTCCTTCTGATATTAGAAACTGAATATGGCTCCGGGTCAAGGCAAAGATAAGTAAGGCACAGTCTTTGCCAAAGCAAAGATAGGTAAGACACAGTCACACCCTCAAAATTATCAAATGACCCATCAACTGGTAATTATTTGGGACTTAACATGAACCACAAAATAGTGATAATGATGACTAGCACTTATATTTATATATATATACACACACACACACACACATATATATATAATTTAAAATATGCTGGGCATCGTTCAGAACATTTTATATATGTTAAATTATTTAATCCACAGCCACGCTGTGAGGTATATATTATTACTGTCCCCATATTACTGATGAGAAAACTTGGGCACAGAGAAGTAAAGTAAGTAGCAGAAAGTCACAAAGCTAGTAAGCAGCAGCCAGAATTGGAAACCAGCTGTCCAGCTACGGAGTCCGTGCACATGCACACACATACACACACAAATGGATTAACCACAATGGGAAATACTAAAGGAGCCTAATACGGTCTCAGACCCAGGAAGTAGGAAGTTGAAACAACTAGGCAAGAGTAGGAGAGATCACCTGACAAGCACTAAATGATATGGTATTAACAGAATGCAAAAAGGCTCAGGGAAAAGTAGGTGTCCGTATGTCTTTGTGATTGTCACCAAGTGTGTGTGAGAGATGGAAAGATAGGCAAAGTCTTGGCCAACTTAGGAGGAAACTTACTGACTTTACACACCACGGGAGCTGAAATGAAATCTAACACATCCTTGACGTGGAGACTGGTCTTGGCTCTGTTTGATGAGAATTCGGAAGCATGGAGAAGTTGGGAATCCTGCTTATGGTCGTAGAGCCTACAAGGAGTGGATCAAGCTTTGAGTTCAGAATTCAAAGCCTCTGCTCTTATCTGCTGTCCTGTGTTGCTCCAGCACGCAAAAGTATAGGGCCCCAGGCTCAAAGATCAGAGAAGGGCCTCAGCCTTCTCAGGGGACTGTGAGTGGATTATGTCCCTCAGGGCCCCCGGGTGGGGCAGGATCAGGTGAAGCCTCCACTTCTGATCTCATGGTACAGGTTTCTCTTCCCCAGCTCTGAATATCAGAATCAAAAAGTTTCGCCCCCCCCCCCCCCCCCCCAGTAGGAGAGATCACCTGACAAGCACTAAATGATATGGTATTAACAGAATGCAAAAAGGCTCAGGGAAAAGTAGGTGTCCGTATGTCTTTGTGATTGTCACCAAGTGTGTGTGAGAGATGGAAAGATAGGCAAAGTCTTGGCCAACTTAGGAGGAAACTTACTGACTTTACACACCACGGGAGCTGAAATGAAATCTAACACATCCTTGACGTGGAGACTGGTCTTGGCTCTGTTTGATGAGAATTCGGAAGCATGGAGAAGTTGGGAATCCTGCTTATGGTCGTAGAGCCTACAAGGAGTGGATCAAGCTTTGAGTTCAGAATTCAAAGCCTCTGCTCTTATCTGCTGTCCTGTGTTGCTCCAGCACGCAAAAGTATAGGGCCCCAGGCTCAAAGATCAGAGAAGGGCCTCAGCCTTCTCAGGGGACTGTGAGTGGATTATGTCCCTCAGGGCCCCCGGGTGGGGCAGGATCAGGTGAAGCCTCCACTTCTGATCTCATGGTACAGGTTTCTCTTCCCCAGCTCTGAATATCAGAATCAAAAAGTTTAGCCCCCCCCCCAAAAAAAAGAAAGAAAAAATTTTAATAATTCTGGCCTAGTTACCCTCCTTTATCTACATCTGTCTTTACTGTTATATGGACCTCCACCCAAGCAACTACCCCCAAGTCAGGATGAATGTTCCTCTGTTTCAGGGTTTCTCAACCTCAGCACTTTTGACATTTGGGATTGAATTATCCTTTGTTGTGCATTGTAGGAAGTTTAGCAGCATCCCTGGCCTCTGCCCACTAGATGCCAGTTGCACCTTCCCTCCCCCTATTGTGACAACACAATATGTCTCCAGACATTGCCAGATGCCCCCTTGGAGGGAAAAATCACTCCAGTTGAGAAACACAGCCCTTTATTGAAATAGGCTGAAAAATTGAGAGGATCTGGAACTCTGGGTGGAGCTGGGCAGGGTGCAGTGATGGAGACTTTAGGTAAAAAGTGTGAATTTTTGTTTCTTTACCTGAGTGAGCATTGGCAGGTCAATAGCCCACAAATTATTTTTTCCAAAAACAGAGAACTTTACTTCCATTTAAATCATTTTAATTTTAAGAGCCCATTCCTCCTCATGGCAGGAAATGTTACCACAGTCATTTCAATAGGAACAAAATATCATTGAAACTGAGCCAATTCAGAATGTTCCACTCCTCTTCCAAACACTTTTTTCCAGAATGGATTGGTGTTACTGAGGCATCTTGGAGGGAGGGGGGATGTTTAAGCTGTGATTGTCCTGTGTCCTTCTCTGGCACATTTACTGAAGTGGAACAGTCTCATTGAGTCTTTAGCTGGGGTGTTTCCCCACCTGACATCTGATGAGGCTTCCATGGTCTCCCTGGTCTCCAGCTGCAAAATCAATGCCATCGAGGTTGCAGTAGTCACCCCAAAGTATAAGTCCTCTGCCCCCAGGAGGTCCATCAACTCCCAATGTCCTCTTATTCCACCCTAGGCCAGACAAGAAAGCCTTTGGCTGCCCCCTGAAACTCATGGCGGGGTGCAGGGGTGCTGCGTTTGGCTCATGAGCCCAGACAGTCCTGGCAGCCATCTCTACTTCCCCATGCAACCTCAGAGGGAAAACTGAAGGGCTTTTGCTTCCCTAAGCAACTAAATCAAGTCATTCCACTCACCTGGAGTTTCTGCATTCCATTCACCTGAAATATGAGGCCAGAGCAGAGGGTCCCTTCTGTGTCACCCACACACCTGTCTAGCTTTATTGCTGTTCTCTCCCTCAGTTTTAGAGATGATAGAAAAGGGACCAACTTGATAGAAGAATAGGCGTGGCAGCATAAAAGATATATAAACAAAAGTTAAATATGATCATTCAATTTTTAAAAAATATTTACAGATAATTTGAAGGAAAAGCACTCATGAAGTTTGTTGAATTCAAGGACCATAAAATAAAAGATTTCAAAGGATTTTAATGTTCTTTGCCTCACTGGCAATAAAACTCTATTCTCATCAATTTCAGTTCTGGAAACTATTAGATAAAGATATCTAAAGTTCCACAGTGCTGGGGGCCAAATTCCCATTTTTGGAAGCTGAGTCACCTCCTGCTTACAGTGCTGACCTCTAGGTCGATAAAAAGCATCAGATAAAAACTGGAACTCAGACTTTAGGTAAACTTCCAGTCCAGAGGGTGCAAGGGGCTCACAATTTGACCCACTTTGCTCCAAACTTAGAGCAAATAGTAGATAAAATGTATAGAAAGAGAGCATCATGGTAATATAGCTGCCCCCCCCCCCTGCCCCAAACAAGATTAAAGATCTCTTGAACCAGAAATGAGGCAGAAAAATGACGGGGTATGGATCTGCTGGGCCCTTAGCATGAAGCAGGCAGAGACAGCCACCCCTGCTGGTGGGTGAAGGCCTCGGTGATCTGAGGGAGCTGAATCAAGGCTGGGAAGCAGAAGTAACCTTGCTGCTTTGGACTGTTTGGAAAATAGGAGGCCACAGAATAACTTCTGCTGATGTGCAGTCTGGTATAGAGATTTATAAGCATCCGTGAGCTTGATGGGAGGCAGGGTGAGCAAAAGAACCAAATCATCCATATGTGCTGGTTCCAGTGCACATATACGTGCAGCACTCCATGGGAAAGAAGTCCCCCAAAGCCGCTATAAGACCTGGTTCTCAGGGAGTCCGATGGAAGTGCCTAGAAGAAAATGAGAGGCAAGAAACAGGGAGGGAGAAAGGAAGGGGGTGGGGGGGGAAGAATTTATGAATGTAAACAAACACATAACTTAAAATGCCTGAATACCAAGTTCTAAAAAGCACAAAGAAATTGAATGCTAAGAAAAAGTCAGCAAAATCAACAATAAAGTCATTAATACACTCCAGATTAATTTTGTAGATGAGTTTAACAAAGACTTTAAATATGCTTAAGGTACTCGAATTTTTTTTTATTTTATTTTATTTATTTTTTTTTTTTTGCGGTACGCGGGCCTCTCACTGTTGTGGTCTCTCCCGTTGCGGAGCACAGGCTCCGGTCGTGCAGGCTCAGCGGCCATGGCTCCCGGGCCCAGCCGCTCCGCGGCACGTGGGATCTTCCCGGACCGGGGCACAAACCCGCGTCCCCTGCATCGGCAGGCGGACTCTCAACCACTGCGCCACCAGGGAAGCCCCTCTAATTTTTAAATGAAGGAAAACTTGGAAATTCCCTGGTGGTCCAGTGGTTAGGACTCTGCGCTTTCACTGCCGAGGGCGCAGGTTCAGTCCCTGGTTGGGGAACTAAGATCACTCAAGCTGCAGGTCACAACAACGACAACAAAATATATGTATACACACACACACATATATATGAAGGAAAACTTGAAAAATTTATGGAACAAAAAGGAAGAAATAAGAAGACAGGTAGATATTTGAAAAGAACCTGCTTGAAATATCATAAATGAAAATTATGGAAATTAATTTTTTAAAATATCAATAAGTGGGCAAACCCTGGACTAGACAAACTCAGAGAAATAATTTCTGAATCAGACATTGGTATTGAGGGATTTATACAGTACACTGCCCAAAGAGAGAAAGGGGTAAAATAATGAG
Organism: Physeter macrocephalus; assembly: GCF_002837175.3. Taxonomy (NCBI): domain Eukaryota; kingdom Metazoa; phylum Chordata; class Mammalia; order Artiodactyla; family Physeteridae; genus Physeter; species Physeter macrocephalus. Next base: position 63,074,917 of record NC_041219.1, on the reverse strand, counting down.
AGCTGTTATTAAATAGAGAAGTTTGATTGAGAAACTCCAACATATGTCTATTAGGAGTCCCAGGAAAAGAAACTGGAGGGAATTGCAGATAAGCAATAGCTGACAGGGTAATAGTTGAGAATTGATCAAAATTGAGAAAGACACCAGTCCTTATTTGGAAGACACAGCCTATTAAATTGCTACAACACAGAGGATGAAACTACAGAAAGTTGAGGATAAAGGGAATAATTTTAAAAGCTATCAGAAAGAAAAACATTGATTACAGAGGAATCTCAGCTTGACTGACAGCATACCTCTCATTAGCAACAATAGACCCAGAAGATATGAGGATGATATTTTTTAAGTACTGAGGAAGAATAACTAACTAGAGTTTTAAAACCGTTTAAATTATCCAAGAGCAAGGGCAAAATAAGGATATTTTTAGATATATAAGTTAAAATATTTTACCATGCACAGACTTCTATTAAACTATTATAGGACATACATTAACAAAAATAGCAAGAGGGAAGGAACATTTGGGATATAAGGAACAATAGTTAACACAAAAAACAAACAAGTTAATAAAACTTGATTGTAAAAGTTAAACAATAAAAATTATTTTAATTTTTTTAATTGAAAAGGTAAAACTAAATCTTCGAACAATAACATGATGGGTGATGTCAATGGGTAGGTAAAGCTTGCTAAAATATGTATGTTTGGAGGAGGAGAGAAACAGAAAATTCATTTAGATTTTATATAAGAATTTCCTGGCAGTCCGGTGGGTAGGACTCCATGCTTCCATTGCAGGGGGCACGGATTGATCCCTGGTCGGGGAATTAAGATCCTGCATGCCGCGTGGTACTTCCCCCCCAAAAAAAGTCATTTATATTTTATAATAAAATGCATAATAATGAATGTTTTCACAATTTTTAATGATGATCACTAATGGAATAGAAATGCAGCTGACCCTTGAACAATGCTGGGGTTAGAGATGCTGAGTCCTCACCCCCAACCCTGCACAGTCAAAAATCCTCTTGTAGACTTACGGTCGGCCCTCCATATCCAAAGAGTATGTATTTGCTGAAAAAAATCCATGTATAAGTGGACCCTTGCTGTACAAACTCATGTTGTTCAAGAGTCAATTGTACATTTTATATAAAGCTTCTAAATTAGCAGAAGTAAAAAGAAGGATAATGAAAATGTTATTTAAACAGGGAAAGCATAAAAGAGGGACCAAAAAGAGGGATGGTAAATGAAAAACAGAAGGGACTGCAGAAATAAATCCAAGTATATTAAAATCACAACAGATGTAAATGGATTATTTTCATCAATTCAAAAACGTTTAAGTGAGGAGATGTTGTTCAAGCATACAGACTTGCAACTAGTAGATAAGTCCTGGCGAGCCAACGCACAGCATAGTGATTAGAGTCAACAATACTGTATTATAAACTTCAGAGTTTCTAAGAGATTAGATCTTAATTCTTCTCACCACCAAAAAGAAATTACAACTACATGACATGGTAGAGGTGTTAGCTGATGCTATGGTGATAATCACATTGCAATATATAAATGTATCAAATCATTATACAATGTTGTATGTCAGTTATAGCTCACCACAAATGTTTACTGTATAGCATATGAGGGACATTTAACTTTTTAAATAAGTTTTAAAGAATCTCAAATGGCCAGTCATGCTGAGGGGAATGGAAATTGAAACAAAGAATCATTTCAGATACAACAGACTGTTGAAAATTTGAAAGTCTGACTGTGCCGAATGTTGGCGAGGCTCAGGAGCAAGGAGAGATCTAACGTGTAGTTGGGGAGAACGTAATTTGGTCCAATCACTGTGGAGAACAATTTGGCAGTATCTAGTAACTACAGGTGTATAGAATATTCACCCCAGCAATTCTACTTGTATATGTATGTGTGTATATACACATACATACTAGAAAAACAGATGTGTAAAAAGAGACATTTACAACGTTTGAAGTTGCATTGTAATAGCGAAAAATTAAAAACCAGTTAAATGTCTATCATAGGACTGCATAAATGAATTTTTATATAGTCATAACATGGAATACCATCAACATGAAAAGAATAAGTTTACGCTGCAGATGATAACAGATAATTCTTTTAAAATATCATGTGGAGAAAAAGAAACAGGTTAGGGTGGTAGATAGTATGATCTTATTTATATTTGTTCTGAAACATGATTAATAATAATATACATTATTTATGATTAAATATATATATAGAGAGAGAGATGGTATAAAAATGTGCATGAGAACAGTAAATCACTCATTCAAGACTGCAGTTGCCTCTGGGGAGAAGGGAGGACAATTAGTGTCAGAGGTTGAGCTCTATCTTATGTTTTATATCTTTTTTAAAAAATATGAAGCAAATATGACAAAATATAATGATTTTATATAGTTGGGTAGTGGATACTTGGGTGTTTGTTATAGTCTATGCTTTCCTATATGTTGGGAATATTTCCCAATTTTATTTTTTTATTTTTTTAAAATTTATTTATTTATTTATTTATTTTTGGCTGCACTGGGTCTTCGTCGCCGTGCGCGGGCTTTCTCTAGTTGCGGCGAGCGCGGGCTACTCTTTGCCGAGGTGCGCGGGCTTCTCATTGCGGTGGCTTCTCTTATTGCAGAGCCCCGGCTCTAGAGCGCAGGCTCAGTAGTTGTGGCGCACGGGCTTAGTTGCTCCGCGGCATGTGGGATCTTCCCGGAC
>NC_041219.1:63070783-63072112 GCF_002837175.3 Physeter macrocephalus | reverse complement strand
CCGGACGCGCAGGCCCAGCGGCCATGGCCCACGGGCCCAGCCGCTCCGCGGCACGCGGGACCCTCCCAGACCGGGGCGCGAACCCGGCTCCCCTGCATCGGCAGGCGGACGCGCAACCACTGCGCCACCAGGGAAGCCCTGGCAGGCATATTCTTAACCACTGCGCCACCAGGGAAGTCCCGGCAGGTGGATTCTTAACCATTGCGCCACCAGGGAAGTCCCAATATTTCCCAATTTTAAATTGTGCATTTGATTTATAAAAGAAGATAGGGAAGGTTTGCCATAGGGAACATCCCAGTTAGCCAAAATACTGGGTAATTTACTGTGATGGGAAAATCCAAGAAGAAAAATGGAAATGTAACAATTTTCATCTCTCATTTCAGACATATGTATGACCACTTCAGAAACCTCTACCCACAGCTGATTAAGAAACGTTCCGTGGTGGATAAAGTACAGGAGTTTTTAACGTAAGTATAATAGCTTTCCTCTTCTCATTGCTGTTGAGGCTTCAGGGCTTGAATTTTTCATTTCAAACAGCAATTTCTCCTTCACCAATTTCTTTTCCATCTCTCAGGCAGGACTCTGGAGTAGTTCCTGTAGTTAAGTATAGCACCTTTTGGTGATGGCATGAAAACTGGCTGTGGACAAATGCCTTCTAATTTGTGCTCTTTCAGAGGTCAGGTTGAATATCCCTTTCTCAATTGCTGACGCAGCTAGAGGAAGACCTCACCAGTGCAAGACAGGCAAAGTCAAACCCCCGGATCCCTTCCACCTGGGGGCTCCTCTCCTTGCAGAAATCCCTCCTCCGCCCTCTGAAAGGTGCTTCCATTTCATGGACCTGGTGACTCATCCTAGCTGGGGAGTTAACTCATATCTAAAGTTATAATTCTTAACGTCCTCTGAGAATATTTCCATTTTAGTAAAGTTTTCTGAAGACTAATAATTCTCAATATTCAGAAAATTTGTTTTATATTTGTGGGATGACAGACTATGAGACTAATTTGGGGATAAAGGAGCTCTTGGTTTGACCCTCCAGATTATATACTAAGCAACCCCTTCGTCAGATGCTAAGGTCCTGCAGAGCATCTGGGCTAGATCCCATGAAGCAGTGACACTGTATTTTTAAATTGATCTAGAGATAGCCTGAACACATCAGAAATAGCTTTTAGTATACAATTTTATATCAACTCATCCTGCATAAAGTGCAGACAACAAAAAGAGAAGAGAGGGGCTTCCCTGGTGGCGCAGTGGTTGAGAGTCCGCCTGCCGATACAGGGAATGCGGGTTCGTGCCCCGGTCCCGGAAGATCCCACGTGCCACGGAGCGGCT
>NC_041219.1:63014943-63070471 GCF_002837175.3 Physeter macrocephalus | reverse complement strand
GCCATGGCCGCTGAGCCTGCGCGTCCGGAGCCTGTGCTCCGCAACGGGAGAGGCCACAACAGTGACAGGCCCGTGTACCGCAAAAAAAAAAAAAAAAAAAAAAAAGAGAAGAGAGAATGAAAGGACTATTAAAAAAAAAAAAAGACTTTTTCCTAGGACAGAGGCATTGAGGCTGTTATTAGCGACAACTGGAATAGGGCAAACCATAAACTATGAAAATGATCTGAGAGAAATACAAACAAATACAAACCACCCTGTCCTTAAGAGCTTTTGTTTTTTCCTGTTGTTTATCACTTCTATCTACAAAGTAAACTTAATCAACTTGTCCTTACCGATTTAGTGAAACATGATTTTATATAAGATATATTTGAACAGTCTATCCTCAGCTTTCTTAGGTCTCAGTATCACAGATAAGTAAATATTACACCTGTGTTTCTAGATAGTTCTAGATAGTGCATGGGGGAAGTTATAATGGAAGAGTCATAGTCCTTGGGAGAAATTAAAAATCATTTAGGATTTGCTCTGATATCCTTTCAAAGTGATTGGAATGTTTTAAGATCCAGAATTTAAATTATACTAGCTAGCATAAGTATCTGAATATATAATCTCTAAATACCTGGGTTTAATTTAGCTTTGGATGAACAACCATGGAGACCTCTAGTAAAAATCTAACTTGTCTTCCAGGAAGCAAGATCAGTGGGCCCGGGATAACATCAAAAATTACAAGGATGACCCATTTTGGAGACATACAGGCTATGTTATGGCACAAATGGATGGGCTATATGTAGGGGCAATGAAGAGGGCTATAGTAGAAGGAACAAAGGTAAGATTTTTTAAAAGCTACTCAGGATTTATATGGTATGGCAAGAATATTGAAAATTATCTTTAAAATTATTGATACATTCCAATTAAGGAGAAGATCAAATTAGGACTAGAGAATAAATTTCTTGCACAGAAGAACTGTCTTATCTATCTCATTGCTAGCACCTGACTCAGTGTCAGGTTAACTCACAAGTAAACCAGCTAGTTTCTGTGTTCTTTCAGTCTATACTCTGGGGTAGGTTAAAAAGCCCCATATGAATGTACTGGCTTTTTTTTTTTTTTTTTTTGCGGTACGCGGGCCTCTCACTGTTGTGGCCTCTCCCGTTGCGGAGCACAGGCTCCGGACGCGCAGGCTCAGCAGCCACGGCTCACGGGCCTAGCCGCTCTGCGGCATGTGGGATCCTCCCGGACCAGGGCAAGAACCCATGTCCCCTGCATCGGCAGGCGGATGCTCAACCACTGCGCCACCAGGGAAGCCCCTGGCTATTTAATTAACCTAATAAAGCAAGTGTTTTAGACAATATTTTGTTAAAGAAAAATGTCTAAGTTTTATAAAATGTACGAGTTCTATGCTTTCATCCTCCATAGCACGCACACACAAACACATGCCCAGGCACCATAATTTTTTTGAAAGGTTTACTGAATCATTTAAGATTGAAAGGTACCGTGTAATATACTTCCAAAAATTAGGAAGATTTTATTTCCTGGGGGTAATATATATACCATACACACACACACACACACACACACACACACACACACACACACTCTCACAATGGACAAAATATATAAAATAACAGTTTATAGAAAATAGATGCAAAAAATACTCTTAATCATATGAACTTGGCCTTGCTAATAAAATTAGAAATACAAATTAAAATCATACTGAGAAATACTTTCTCACTTATCAATTTGGCAAAAATTCCAAAGTGTGAGAGCATACTGTGTTGGCAAGGCAATGGGGGGAAAAAGGTACTTTTCTAGAAGACTGGTGGAAATACAAAATGGTGTATCTGCTATGGACAGGAATTTTGGCACCCAGTACCAAAATCACACACTCATTTACCCTCTGACCCAGTAATCCCATTTCTAGGATTATCGCAAAGGTTCACTGGCAACAGTGCAAGCCTGTTCATCACAGATAATTTATAATAGCGAAAAGACCGAAAACAGCCAAATACATGGAAGACTGGCTGCATAAATGATGTAGCTATAAACAGGATTAAGGTGGATCTCCATGTACTATTATGGAATGACCTTCAGAATCTGTTATTAAGTGTAAAAATGGAAAGACCAGTGTATATCATGTGCTACCTTTTGCATAAGAAATTGAGATAGATAGATAGATGGATAATAGATAGATAGATAGATAATAGATAGATAGATTTGCTCATTTTTTCAAGGAGAAACTACAGTGAAAGAATAAGCCAAAAACTAAAAAATAAATGATTACCTATAAAAGAAGGAAGAAGAGAGAGTGGAGGGAACAGAGATGAAAGCTACATTTCTCTGAATGTAATTTGCTTTTTACGTTTGACTTTGGAACCATGTAAATGCTGTTCATACTTATAAAAAAATTTTTTAAAGCAAAGCAGTTCCTAAGATCTGAAAACAAATTGACACAAATATACCTAATGGTGCATCAAGTTTGTGGCATAACCATACGGACAGCAGTTATTTCAAGTGACCTTAAAACACAGTTACTGCTGTACATCCTCAGTGGAATAGATGCTACAGACAAGAAGAATCACCAAAACCAAAACAAACGACCTTGAATTGTAATCTTACTTTAGTAAAAATATTGATATTGCTATTTTGAAATTTGATAGCGTTCACTTGATATAGTAAGATAAAGCAAATAAGTATGTTAGATAACAAGATTTTCAGCATAAGAAAAATCAATGAAGTGAAGATCCTGTGTTTTTGTTTTTGTTTTTAAGTTGAAATATAGGTAGCAAATCATTACTTTTCAAAAATACACGTTTTGCAGGAATTCCCTGGTGGTCCAGTGGTTAGGATTCAGCACTTACACTGCTGTGGCCTGGGTTCAATCCCTGGTTGGGGAACTAAGATCCTGCAAACCTAAGATCCCGCAGACCTCATGGCTCGGCCAAAAAAAAAAAAAAAAGTACACGTTTCCTTACTTTGTCCCTTGAAAAAGCCTGGAAATAATGACAATAGCCTAGACCCAGTATCATTCAGTCTTCACTAGGAGGATACGACATAAGATAGGCAACAATGTCTTAAGACACAAAAGCACTAACCATGAAGAAAAGGATTGACAAATTCAGCTAATTAAAATAAGAATTTCTTTTTATCAAAAGCAGCCATATAGCACAGGGAGATCAGCTAAGTGGTTTGTGACCGCCTAGAGGGGTGGGATATGGAGGGTGAGAGGGAGGGAGACACAGGAGGGAAGAGATATGGGAACATGTGTATATGTATAACTGATTCACTGTTATAAAGCAGAAACTAACACACCATTGTAAAGCAATTATACTCCAATAAAGATGTTTAAAAAAAAAAAAGACAGTATAGAGAGTGAAAAGATAAGATGTAAACCAGGAGAAGATATTTGCAATACGTTTAACTAACAAAGGATTTGTATCTAAGATACATAAAGAACATCGACAAATTGTTAAAAAGAAAATACTCAGTAGAAAAATGGGCAGTGGGCAAAAACATCGAGAGGAATTTCATGGAAGAGGAAATACCTATGGCCAATAAACAGGTGAAGAAATGCTCTATTTCAAGAAAATGCATAGTAAAACCACAGTGAGATCCTATTACACACCAGAACTGGGAAATCCCAAGCACTACTGGAGTAAGTAAACTATTACAGCCACTTTGGAAAAGGATTGGACCTTACTTGAAACATTTGAGGATAACACATATTCTACAACCTGGCAGATCCACTCAGATATTACATACTTTCTTGAACATGGGGCCCAAGTACGTAAAAGTTCACAGTACCATTGTTTTGCTGTGAACTGGAAACACCCCAGATATTTATCATTAAGTATATTGTGACACTATATATTCATGTAATGGGATACCATATAGGAATGAAAATGAATGAACTATTTCCACATGATCAACATTGATAAATGTCAAAAAATAATTTTTAGCAAAAGAATGAACACAGTATGATTCTATTTGTACATATTCAAAACCAGGAAAAGTTTTAAAAATAATTGTTTAAGGATTTATACATAGATGATAAAATAATAGAAGAGCAAGTAATGAACAACATGAAATTTAGTAGAGTAGTTACTACTGGTAGGGAAAGGAAGGGAAATGAGATTGGTGACTTCTAAGGCACAGCTAATATTCTATTTTTTAAACTGTGAGGTGGGTAATAGGAGTTTGTTATTTTTCCTTAAACTGTGCATATACATCTTTATTCTTTCATACGTATGGTATCATTCTTAATTTTTAAAATAAAGGCAAAATATTTAAAAGCAAATTACAAACTGAAAGATATATTGCAATGCATCTTAGAGACAATGAACTAATCTCTCTAATACTTAAAGAACTCTTAAAAGTAGGTAAACAAGAATAACCTAGTAGAAAAACAGATAAAGCACATTCACAGTTCACAAAAAATAAATCCAAAGATTTTTAAACATACGCTCAGTGGTGCTCATATAGACGAAATGCCAGTATAAACTACAATGAGATACTGTTTTTCACCTATCAAGCTGGAAATAAACTAATTGTTTAATATGTTGTTAGGCCGTACTAGTATAATTGAAATAAGCCCTATGAAGACAATTTGGAAATATCTATTAAAATCAAAATCATTTCTAGAGATCTATCCTACACACAGACTCACACACATACAAAATGATGTGTCCAGGTCTGACTATTGTTACATTATTTACATTAGCAAAAGACTAGAAACCACCTGAAAGTCTACCAATAAAATACTGGTTAAAAATATTATAATGCATCCATTCATTGAAATACTGTTTAAAAGAATGAGGAAGATTTTTATATCAAATGTGGAAAGGTCCCCAAGATATGAAAAGATATAATAAAGAGAAAAAAATCAAGGTGAAGAGAAGTACATATAACACACTATCATTTATGTCAAAAAATGTATTTGTAAGACATTTTTAAAAGTCTAGAGAGATACGCAAGAAACCAATAAAAGTGGTAAGCTGGTGACAGGGTGGGTCTTGAGTGAACAGAGGATACGAGTGAAGAGAATTTCCACTATAGATCTTATAATTTAAAAAAATATTGAATGGGCTTCCCTGGTGGCGCAGTGGTTGAGAGTCCGCCTGCCGATGCAGGGGACACGGGTTCGTGCCCCGGTCCGGGAAGATCCCACGTGCCGCGGAGCGGCTGGGCCCGTGAGCCATGGCCGCTGGGCCTGCGCGTCCGGAGCCTGTGCCCCGCAACGGGAGAGGCCGCAACGGGAGAGGCTACAACAGTGGGAGGCCCGCGTACCGCAAAAAAAAATTGAATAATGAATGGATTACTTATTCAAAAAAAACCCAAAGAGAATGTTTATATAAATAAATAATCAGGTGGGTTTTTTTTTCTTGCTTTTGCTTTTGTTAAAATTGTCATGTGTATTTATTTGTCTTCTCACCACCTCTGCCCGAAAACCAATTTGTTTGTAGATGCCTAGCCCTGGGTGACTGGTGGTTTGTTTTGTTTTTTTTTTTTGTTTTTTTGCCGTACGCGGGCCTCTCACTGCTGCGGCCTGTCCCGCTGCGGAGCACAGGCTCCGGACGCGCAGGCCCAGCGGCCACGGCTCACGGGCCCAGCCGCTCGGCGGCACGCGGGATCCTCCCGGACCGGGGCACGAACCCGCATCCCCTAGCATCGGCAGGCGGACTCTCAACCGCTGCGCCACCAGGGAAGCCCGGTGGTTTGAATCTTGCTGTAGCAGTGCTCTCTAGTTAACACAGAGTTCATGTTCAAGCCTGATCATTGCTTCAGGTTTAATGCTGTCACGTCTGTTAGTCCTATGTTAAACATGCGATCAAAATCAAAAACACCTTAGTTGAATATTTTTGCTGTAAAGCAGTGCTTCTCAACTAAGGATGACTTCTCACCAGAGGACATTTTGCAATGCCTAGAGACATTTTGGGTTGTCAAAATTGGGAGGGTGCTACTGATATCTAGTGGGTAGAGGCCAGGGATGCTGCTAAGCTTCCTACAACGCCCAGCCCCCCTGCCCAACAAGAAAGACTTACTTGGCCCCAAATATCACTAGTGCCAAGACTGAAAAAACCTGCTGTAGAGGAATGCAAGCAGAGTGCTCTGTTTATTTTACTCTCATAGGACCCACTCCCCAAATCTGTGGCTAACAGGCTAAAACGTCTCACAAACTATAAAGTCATAAAAATCATTTTATAAACTACAATAAAATCTAGTGTATCTCTTACATTAGGGAACCTTCACAAAGGAATAATGTAATGGATACCTAACGAGAGGAGCCCTCACAATAGAAAATGACATCTGACTGTCTGCAATCAATGTTAAGTGCAGTCTCTGTCTTTTCCCAGCCCATAACCCTGTTCCAGATTCAGTTCCTGAATGCTGTTGGAGATCTGCTGGACCTGATTCCCTTACTTTCTCCCACAAAAAACTCCGGCCTGGAGGTTTTTAAGAGATGGGACATGGGACATTGCTCTGCTCTTATTAAGGTGAGACGTGCGGCAGCCTTTCTCTTTGTCCTTCCTCTGGTCCATATGGACTTTTTCTATATGTCGCCCAAGTATGGTAACATCTCATCACTCCCAGCTATAGTTATATATCAGGTTCCTCTGTCATAGAAGTTAAGAACTGGAAGGAACTGATGGAGGGAATTGGATATACATGATGTTACCCGTTTCTTCCATCATTTTCCCCATGCTCTATGTACCTGCCACTCCCACCATCCAGAATCTTCCATTTTGGAAGCTAGGACAGACTCTGTCTGTTTTGTGCACATTAAAGGTTAATTTTCCAGTAACAAAAACAGCAGTAAATGCCTTAATTGACATAATCTCTCTTCACTTCCTACATTTGTAGTCCGTTATCTGTATACTTCACTATGATTCTGGCTATAGGTTCTTCCTGGATTTGAAAACGTCTTTTTTGCTCACTCAAGCTGGTACACGTATGCTGCCATGCTCAGGATATATAAACACTGGGACTTCAACATCATTGATAAAGACACCAGCAGTAGTCGCCTCTCTTTCAGCAGTTACCCAGGTAAATAAATTTAGAGAGACATCTGAGTACTTTGAGTACTATTTCAGGATAAAACCTTAGTGATTTAGAGTAACTGGAATGGAAGAAGAAATGTTTAGTGATTAGCATACATTAATCAAAATTGGTTTTTAGAGTGCTATGAACTATAGCTCTAATACTTGTATTTAATAGAATGTCATAAACTATGTTAATAGGGTTGACAGTTCACTTCAACAAATGCCAATTGAGTACTTATTAAGCACAAGGCACTTGCCTAGGCTCTGCAGTGGAATCAAAGATGAGCGAGGTAGATCCTGATCTCAGCATCTCCTTGAGAGCCTGTCTCCATTTCTCTCTTTTTTTTTAATTGGAGTATAGTTGATTTATCCATTTCTCTTATTCTTTGCCATATCCACAGAAGTTTACCTAGTACGTGGCACCTAGTACTTAATAAATTTTTGCTGAATGGCTGGGTGAATGAATGTATAAGCTTATATATAGCTCTTACACGAACAAGATAAGTACTATACAGATAAGAACAATATTATTACTGGATACTGTATAGGCTACAAAAGAAGTGTAAGAAATGTTGTGAGTATTCAAAATAGGGACAACTCACATCTGATTGTTGGGAAAAGGAAAAAGGTGGACATTTGAGATGAACCATGAATGATGCCTAGAATTTGAGCAGGTAGAGATGGATGGGAAGGATGGTCTTTGTAGAGTTGGGATTGCAAACTCCTGTACCTAAAGGAGACAGAAGATGATGCAAATGAATAAAGGGGCTGGTATAAGAAAATAGAAATGGAAACGATCGTAGCAAACACATGGTCCAGTGACAGGGAGCCAGACGGCTCCCAGTGAGTATTGTCACCCAGCCACGTGGAGATCGGTATTTCCATATACTCTAGCTTCTTAAGAGAGAAATATGGATTTGAAAAACAAAACCCACTGTGTGAACCCCAAAACGTGTGTCTGCTAGCTGGGATTGCCCTCAACTGCAGATTTGCAACCTCTTCGGGAGACATCATGAGCAAAGGCAAGGGGGAGATTCTTACCAAACATCTAAGTGTCCAATGCAGATGTGATGTGGACACTTTAGACCTTTAATTACATCTATGCAACTTACAGGGTGGTTATACCAACCACCTGTCATATCTAGCTTTGTAAGAGTATTTGTGTCAGAGTATTATTGTCCCTTCTGGCACTGTTGTTCTTGATAATATTAATATCACCCTATCGGGAATTCTGACCAGGGGAATAAAGTGATGTCTTTCTGTCCTTGTGACCTGATCCTTCCTTAGTTTGCTTAATTGTTTTAGTACGGAGGGGGACTGAGAACTCCTTTCTCCAAGTTAGACTGTGCTTCGATTCTTCTGTGTTCCTTTGGACTGAAATTTAACGCCAGCCAGATACTGAGACAAATATGCGTACTCTTCCTCTTATTTGTGATAAAATGCAAGGTTCCGCTGTTACCTGAAATTTGTGCTCTGAAATCTCTGCAGAATTGTGTTCTCATCGTCTTACTAGTCTTGAATCCCAAAGGTAGTGATGGAGAAGGACATGGAGGGATTTCCTATGAAACTTTTGACCTTGCTCATATGTGCATATATATCTTCCAGAATAGATAGATTTAGAAGTAGATATATAGATAATAGAGATTTTTAGAACAATTAAACTGAGAGAACACAAAAGACTTTTTTTTTTTCTCCAAGATGTTTTTACAGGAGCCAGTGGAGCAATGTCATTCATAATTTCTCTCACTAGACTGCTTTGTTCTCAACAGCAAACATGAAAAAACATGTAGAATTTTATTTATATTACAAAGAATTGTTTAGTTATGGGATCAGCCAAACGGAATTCATCACATAGATATAAAACTAAGCTTTACCATGAACTTTATGCCATGTGTATGTGCTGTTGATCCCAGAAATAAGCTAGGTGACTTGTTTTTCTTTGGTGCAGGAGTACCATGATAGATGGGGTGGGTTAGGAGCGTGGTGTCAGTTTTGTATTCAAAGGGGCAGGACCTGGAGGCTCTTCCTGATACGGACAAGGATATTAAGAGTTATTGAGTCAGAACCGATAGATCAAGTCATGATATAATTTATTCATCTACAATTTTCTATTAAAATGTGCTAAGCAGAGTATTTGTGATGAAACACAGGACAAATGCATCCCCTATTCTAACAAACTTTACATTCTGGTGAAAAATAGACGCAAATAAAAAAGCAGTGACTAAAGTGTGATTTGTGTAATAATAGAGAAGCCTAGTTTGGGGATGATGAGATAGCTTTTAAGAGAAAGTAAAATTTATGTTGAGACACAAAGGCAAGTGTAAATTCCCGAGGCCAGTGGGGATAACGGGGTGACAGAATGTTCCATGTGGAACAAGCAGCACATGTAAAGGCCTATAGGCAAGAGAAAGTGTGGAGAAGGCCACGGAGAGGGAATGAAGGGCAATGCAAGACCATTAAAATGACAAGTGGAAGTGACATGAATAGATTTGCATTTTAGAATTACAAAATGTCTGGCCCACGGGAGGAGGACAAGAGAGGCTTCCAGCAGAACATGTAGAAGCGTGAGGCAACAATCCAGGCAACTCAAACCACATAAAGTTTTGCAGATGGTCAGTCAATATACGGATGGAAGATTGATATTCCTCTTCAAGAAGAAAACAAGAGGTCAAAAATGACTGCTGAATTAATATAGCAGTAATAGTGTTCCTGTTGTCCTTGCCAGAATCCTTGAGGGATAATTGCCTAATGAGAATTGTTAGAAGGGCAGTCCCAAAACTGTGCTCGAGCATAGGAGCATAGGAGGAACAATAGTAATCCTTCACAGTACATTCATCAGTATTGCAAAAGGATTTGCTGACCCCAGCTCACCCAGGCTTATCTAAGCTAATCTCATGCTCTGTGTTCACAAGAGTCCCAGCTGACTCCGTAAAAATACAGGTAGTTATTCAAGGAAATAAATTAATATAATAACCTCCATCTTAATCTAGAAAGGATTTAAGGTGGGGTCCAAAGTGGCAGCGTAGGAAGATTCTGAACTCACCTGCTCTTACAGACACACTAAATCTACAGCTACATTTGGATCATTTCCCTCTGAAAAAGATCTGAAAATGAAATGAACTGATTCCCACAACAGAGAATAAAAGGACCACACTGAGACAGGTAGGAGAGGTAGACACATGGTCTTGCAAAAGACCCCACTTTATTGAGTGCAGCAGCACGCGATAAAGAGGGATCTCATGAGACAGGTGCTTCTCCAGGAGGAGCAAGGAATTTAGAATCTTCCTTCTGGTTGTTAGTGAAGAAATCTATGTTATTAATGAAGATTTAGATTACACCCCAGCCCCTGCGATCCACACCAGAATGAGGAGCTCCCAAAACGTTTGGCTTAGAAACCCAGCAGGGCTGATGTCCAAGGGTACCAAAGTGCTATAGGAAACTGAGATTCCCCTAGTAAAGGATTTGCATGTGGTCTTACTCACCCCAAGACCCAGCAAAATAACAACAGTTTGGAAAGTGCCATATGCGAGGAAGATTCATTTGCCCATCTAAAGGCTGGAGAGGCAGGGGACACCTGAAATGGTCCTGAAGGCAGAGGTGCTGGCGGAAGCCATTGGTGCGTTCTCCACCTAGCATGCTAGCGCAGGTGGGTGAGCTTGGATGCAACACCCTCCCACTGCCTAGCTAAACAGGCAGGGGTGAGTGGTCATTGCAGTGTCCTACTTCCTTGCTGAAGTCTGCACATGCAGTGGTTGCAACACTCCCCTGCCCCCTGGCTGGGGCTGAAGAGCTGCCTTTCCGAAGCCAGTGAAGGGGGCCCCATCCCCTCCACTCTCCAGCTGCCCTGCTAAAGCCAGTGAGCACATTCAATCCACATAGGGGACACCTCTTGATCCCCCAGCCTTGCTGGCCAGGGGCCCTGGCATTCCTGAGCTCCACAGGACGGTAACGATCAGAAAGACAGCTCTTGGCAGGCTACCACGCCCAGGGCACTGCACAGACAGCAAGCTGAAATAAAACCCAAGTATCCCTGTAAAACCCAAGTATCCCTATTTACTTAGCCTGGTGCTTCAGCTTCAGACAGACTTCAGGTTTCCCACGCATCTAGAGGCTAAGGAGACGTTGCCAGGGGACATAAGCTGGGAGACACCATCCTTGTACATCCCCTTGACCTCGCTACAGCTCGGCAGTACTTCCCAGGTAAAAAGCTTATACACGTGTCTGGAGCCCCAATTTTTGCAACTGTCACTAGGCCCTAGGCTGCCAAAGGTCACGCTTACCCTTGGGCTTAAGCGTCTGCTTTCACCTGTGTTCTCACTGCAGTGCTGCTTCCTTTCTACCCAAGGGCAGCAGGGGAGGTGACAAGTGAGCTTTACTCTGTATGCTCCCCCACTGGCCCCTGTGGCAGTCACGTCACCCCCTGCAGGCTCTGCACCACGTGATCAGCAGTGCTGTGGGGAGGGCTGGCCCTGGCCCCTCAAAGGGCTTTAAAAACCTTGCTTTCTAACACAACCAGGCCTTTGTAACAGATCTCCTGCCTCCAGTTGATGAGGTGACTTCCTACTCTCACGAGTTGGTTACAAGTTGGATGGATATTCTGTGGAGCAGTTGAGACTGCTCTTCTGGCTCCTGCCTCAGGCTTCTCACCTCTCCTGCCCACAGGTGGGAGTGTATCAAAGGTAGGGCTGTAGACAGCATGGATAGAGATCACCTTCTAGGAGAGCACTGATTATAGCATAAGAAGTCTGAGAGAAGACAGACAAAAGTTGGAAATACGTTGATGTATGTTTACTCTATAAAATTCTGAATGGAATTAATGACCAGAAAAAGAATTATCATTCACATTTTTCTTAATGCTGTGGGTAAGACTTGCCATTGGGGTCATGATTAACAAAGCACAGTAATTATTTCTGAGACAGTCATTAGAATTCAGTAGTCACAGGTGACATGATAAACGTTGCAGAGTCATTAGGTAAATGGTGTTCAGGAACTGCAGAGGCAAAGAAATCTATGTTGTTTTGGTGCAAACAGGTTACAAAGAGTCATGGCTTTGAGAGTAGTAATAGTATTGCTGCTTTTTTCTCACGAAGGGAGATATAAAATTTTCCAGAAATAATGCATCGGACTATAAAGAATACAAAGAGGTGGTACCCGGACATTACAAAGCATCTTCACATACACTGATTGGACGATAGACAAATACATTAGTATGTTTCTCTACTCATTATTCTAAATCTTCATTAATCAATCACTGTACCTCACATGGGCCCTTGAATTTTGTCATATATTTCTTAATCAAATTGTTTATATAGGCAGGGACCCTGCAAAAATTACTTGCCTGAACCTCTGGATACTCTAAGAAAGGCGGCCCTGTATTATTGAAGCAAAAAAAGAAGGTTTTGAACAGCCATGGTCTGTTTCACCTAAGAGGTGATAGGGCAAAGGAAGATAAAAGCCCTAGCTAGTCCTCCGCTAGAATACTGTATACGGACAACTCTTGATATTGGCTATGCAGTCAAGAATCCCATAGGGAATGACGGCATTGAAAAGGTAGGCATTACCACTGCATGAACACTGCAGTGCAGAGATCTACTTATCATCAAAAAGAACACAAATAACAAATGTTGGCGAGGATGTTGATAAAGGGAACCCTCGTACACTGTTGGTGGGAATGTAAATTGGTTCAGCCACTGTGGAAAACATTATGGAAGTTTCTCAGAAAACTAAAAATACAACTACCATATGACCCAGGAATTCCACTCCTGGGTATATATCTGAAAAAAACAAGAATACTAACTTGAAAAGATACATGCACCCCAATGTTCATAGCAGCATTATTTACAATAGCCAAGACATGGAAGCACCCTAAGTGTCCATCAACAGATGAATGGATAAAGAAGATGTGGTACATATACACAATGGAATATTACTCAGCCATAATAAAGAATGAAATCTTGCCATTTGCAGCAACATGGATGGACTTGGAGGGCATTACACTAAGTGAATTATTTCACTTATGTCAGACAGAGAAAGACAAATACTATGTGATATCACTTATATGTGGAATCTAAAAAATACAACAAACTAGTGAATTTAACAAAAAAGAAGCAGACTCACAGATACAGAGAACAAACTAGTGGTTACCAGTGGAGAGGTGGGGGAGGGGTTTATAGGGTAGGGGGAGTGGGAGGTACAAACTATTGGGTGTAAGATAGGCTACAAGGATGAATTGTACAACACGGGGAATATAGCCAATATTTTGTAATAACTATAAGTGGAATGTGACCTTTAGAAATTGTATTTAAAAATAAAAATAAATAAAATTTGTTTATTTCAAGAAAAAGATCTACTGATTTCCATTGCATTGAAGGTTTAAGTCAATCAGAGATCATCAACCTGTCAGTAATACTGAGTCTTCCAACCCACAAATATTGTTTCTCTATTTATTTAGGTCTTCTTTAATTTGAGCAATGTTTTGTAGTTTTTAGTACATGGGTCTTACATACCTTAAATTAATTTGAATCCTAAATGATTTTTGATGCTACTATAATCAGAATCAGCTTTTTATTCCTTTTTCCAATTGTTCATTGCTTGTATATATGCATTAGTTATCTATCGTTACATAACAAATCACCCCCAAAATTAGTGACTTGAAATGACAATAACCATTTAGTATCTCATCGTCTCTGTGGATAAGGAACTTAGATAGGGCCCAGTGAGGAGAGCTTGTCTCTACTTCAGTATATCTGGGGCTTTAGCTGAAGACTCAGAGACTGAGGGGCTGAAATCTCTGGTAACTTAACTAAAGCTAAAGGATGTGCTTCCAAGGTGACTCACTTCCATGGTCAATAAGATGGTGCTGGGAAATTGATTCCCCTCCATGGGCCTCTTCACAGGACTGCTCAAGTATCCTCAGGACAGGATTCCTGGTTTCCCCCAGACCAAGTGACCTGAAAGAACACGGCAGAGACAGCAATACCTATTATGACGTAGTCTCAGAAGTCATATACTGTCACTTCCACCACATTCTATTTATTAGAAGGAAGTTATTATGATCAGCCCACATTCAAGAAAAGGAAATTAGAATCTATCTTTTAAAGGGAAAATTGTCAAGGAATTTGTGGAAAGTTAAACACCACCACAATATAGAAATATTATTTTTTTGTATATTTTTCTCTTGAGAGCTTCCTAAGTTCATGTATCAATCTAATAGCTTTTTTGTAGATTTCTTGGGATTTTTCTAGATACGTAATCAGGCCATCTTTGCATAAAGACAGTTTTACTTCTCTCTTACCTTGTATGTCTTTGTTTTCTTTCATGAATGTACTGGATAAGACCTCCAGGACACCGTAGACTAGAAGTGGCATGGAAATCTTTGCCTAGTTCCTGATCTTAAGGGGAAAAGTATTCAGTCATTCACCATTAAGTGTGATGTTAATTGTAGGCTTTCTGGATACCCTTTATAAGGTTAAAGAAGATCCCATCTCTTCCTACTTTGCTTAATGTTTTTATCATGAATGAGTGCTGCATTTTGTGCAATTCTCAGCTTCTATCTATGATCATATGATATTCATCCTGTATTAATATGGTGAGTTCCACTGATTAATTTTCAGATATTAAATCAACTTGGCATTCCTGGGATAAACCCCACTTAATCATAATATATTATTCTTTTTTATTTATTTTTTATGCAACGTACTAATATTTTGTTAAGGATTTTTTCATCTAGTATTCATGAAACATATTGGACTGTGGCTTCCTTTTCTTTTAATAGTTTTGGTATTGGGGTAAGCTTGTTCTTATAAACTGAGTTTGGAGTTATTTTTTCCCTCTATGTTTTCTGAAAGAGTTTGTGTAGGACTGCAATTATTTTTTTATTTAAATGTTTTAAAGAATTCATTGATTAAGCCATCTAGACATGGAATTTTATCTGTTGGAAAGTTTTTAACTATCAGTTCAATTTCTTTCATTAATATAGGTCTATTCAGGTTTTCTAATTCTTCTTGAGTCAGGTTTGAAAATTTGTGTCTTTCAAGGAATTTGCCCATTGACTCTAATTTATCATGTTTATTGATATAAAGTTATTTATAATATTTTTATTTACCTTTTAATGTCTGCATGATCTGTAGCTAAGTACCTTTAATCATTCATGATATTATGTCTTTTTTCTTTATCAGTCTAGCTAGAGGTGTATAAATTTTATTGATATTTTCCAATAACCAGATTTTATTTTCATTGATTTGTTTCCTATTGTCCATTTTTCTTCCTCATTGATTTTCATTCTTATCTTTATGATTTTCTTTTTTTCTACTTACTTTGTGTTTAATCAGTGTAGTTTAATAAAGAGCCAAAGGTTTTGGCAGGGACTAGCTGAGATTTTAGAGCTAACTCTCTCTGTGGTTTTCTTGTTTCTAAGGTTTTCTCTAAATTTCCACTTGTTCTTCCAGCTCTGGATTTTTGCCCTTTGATAGCTGGAGCAGTCTGAGCTGTATGTGAGCTCGGAGGGGAGCACCCCGTGTCAAAGTTGCAGCAGACTTGTATATCTCACCAGTAAGAATTCGGTCTTACGAGGGTAAATCTCTCAATTCTTTCTGGTTTTATCCCAAGCTCTTTGGCATCTCTCACATTCTTGCATAGTTAGTGGTCAGCCAGGAAACTAGGCAGAACTTATGTTCAGATTTTGGATCTCTGCTCTTCTATACTTCTTTCTTGCTTTCAAGTTTTCCCCCTTTGGGACTTTCCTGGTGGTCCAGTGGTTAAGACTCCCTGCTTCCACTGCAGGGGGCATGGGTTTGATCCCTGGTCCGGGAACTAAGATCCTGCATGCTGCGTGACACAGCCGAAAAAAAAAAAAAAAAAAAAATTCCCCCTTAACTTCTCAGATATCTACAGCACTGAACTTTGAATACCATCTCAAGTCACTATGGCTGTAGTTTTCCACCACCAGAGCTGGCAGTGGGGGATTAAGGAACGCACCCAAGCAATGAAGCCACATACTCATATTCTTTTTTTAAAAAATGTTTGTTTGTTTGTTTGTTTTGCCGCACTGTGCAGCATGCGGGATCTTAGTTCCCCCACCAGGATTGAACCTGTGTCCCCTGCAGTGGAAGCGCGGAGTCTCAGCCACTGGACAACCAGGGAAGTCCCTATACTCTTTTGTGTGTGTGTGTGTGGTGCGCTGGCGTCTCACTGTTGTGGTCTCTCCCGTTGCGGAGCACAGGCCCCGGACGCGCAGGCTGAGCGGCCATGGCTCAAGTATCCTCAGGACAGGATTCCTGGTTTCCCCCAGACCAAGTGACCTGAAAGAACACGGCAGAGACAGCAATACCTATTATGACGTAGTCTCAGAAGTCATATACTGTCACTTCCACCACATTCTATTTATTAGAAGGAAGTTATTATGATCAGCCCACATTCAAGAAAAGGAAATTAGAATCTATCTTTTAAAGGGAAAATTGTCAAGGAATTTGTGGAAAGTTAAACACCACCACAATATAGAAATATTATTTTTTTGTATATTTTTCTCTTGAGAGCTTCCTAAGTTCATGTATCAATCTAATAGCTTTTTTGTAGATTTCTTGGGATTTTTCTAGATACGTAATCAGGCCATCTTTGCATAAAGACAGTTTTACTTCTCTCTTACCTTGTATGTCTTTGTTTTCTTTCATGAATGTACTGGATAAGACCTCCAGGACACCGTAGACTAGAAGTGGCATGGAAATCTTTGCCTAGTTCCTGATCTTAAGGGGAAAAGTATTCAGTCATTCACCATTAAGTGTGATGTTAATTGTAGGCTTTCTGGATACCCTTTATAAGGTTAAAGAAGATCCCATCTCTTCCTACTTTGCTTAATGTTTTTATCATGAATGAGTGCTGCATTTTGTGCAATTCTCAGCTTCTATCTATGATCATATGATATTCATCCTGTATTAATATGGTGAGTTCCACTGATTAATTTTCAGATATTAAATCAACTTGGCATTCCTGGGATAAACCCCACTTAATCATAATATATTATTCTTTTTTATTTATTTTTTATGCAACGTACTAATATTTTGTTAAGGATTTTTTCATCTAGTATTCATGAAACATATTGGACTGTGGCTTCCTTTTCTTTTAATAGTTTTGGTATTGGGGTAAGCTTGTTCTTATAAACTGAGTTTGGAGTTATTTTTTCCCTCTATGTTTTCTGAAAGAGTTTGTGTAGGACTGCAATTATTTTTTTATTTAAATGTTTTAAAGAATTCATTGATTAAGCCATCTAGACATGGAATTTTATCTGTTGGAAAGTTTTTAACTATCAGTTCAATTTCTTTCATTAATATAGGTCTATTCAGGTTTTCTAATTCTTCTTGAGTCAGGTTTGAAAATTTGTGTCTTTCAAGGAATTTGCCCATTGACTCTAATTTATCATGTTTATTGATATAAAGTTATTTATAATATTTTTATTTACCTTTTAATGTCTGCATGATCTGTAGCTAAGTACCTTTAATCATTCATGATATTATGTCTTTTTTCTTTATCAGTCTAGCTAGAGGTGTATAAATTTTATTGATATTTTCCAATAACCAGATTTTATTTTCATTGATTTGTTTCCTATTGTCCATTTTTCTTCCTCATTGATTTTCATTCTTATCTTTATGATTTTCTTTTTTTCTACTTACTTTGTGTTTAATCAGTGTAGTTTAATAAAGAGCCAAAGGTTTTGGCAGGGACTAGCTGAGATTTTAGAGCTAACTCTCTCTGTGGTTTTCTTGTTTCTAAGGTTTTCTCTAAATTTCCACTTGTTCTTCCAGCTCTGGATTTTTGCCCTTTGATAGCTGGAGCAGTCTGAGCTGTATGTGAGCTCGGAGGGGAGCACCCTGTGTCAAAGTTGCAGCAGACTTGTATATCTCACCAGTAAGAATTCGGTCTTACGAGGGTAAATCTCTCAATTCTTTCTGGTTTTATCCCAAGCTCTTTGGCATCTCTCACATTCTTGCATAGTTAGTGGTCAGCCAGGAAACTAGGCAGAACTTATGTTCAGATTTTGGATCTCTGCTCTTCTATACTTCTTTCTTGCTTTCAAGTTTTCCCCCTTTGGGACTTTCCTGGTGGTCCAGTGGTTAAGACTCCCTGCTTCCACTGCAGGGGGCATGGGTTTGATCCCTGGTCCGGGAACTAAGATCCTGCATGCTGCGTGACACAGCCGAAAAAAAAAAAAAAAAAAAAATTCCCCCTTAACTTCTCAGATATCTACAGCACTGAACTTTGAATACCATCTCAAGTCACTATGGCTGTAGTTTTCCACCACCAGAGCTGGCAGTGGGGGATTAAGGAACGCACCCAAGCAATGAAGCCACATACTCATATTCTTTTTTTAAAAAATGTTTGTTTGTTTGTTTGTTTTGCCGCACTGTGCAGCATGCGGGATCTTAGTTCCCCCACCAGGATTGAACCTGTGTCCCCTGCAGTGGAAGCGCGGAGTCTCAGCCACTGGACAACCAGGGAAGTCCCTATACTCTTTTTTGTGTGTGTGTGTGGTACGCTGGCGTCTCACTGTTGTGGTCTCTCCCGTGGCGGGGCACAGGCTCCGGACGCGCAGGCTCAGCGGCCACGGCTCACGGGCCCAGCCGCTCCGCGGCACGTGGGATCTTCCCGGACCGAGGCACGAACCCGCGTCCCCTGCATCGGCAGGCGGACTCTCAACCACTGCTTCACCAGGGAAGCCCCCACATTCTTAACTAATAGGATCAGTGCTCAGTTTTTCCCTGCCTTTGGTCATTTTCTAGTACCTTCAACTCGTTATTTTAAATAATTTTATACAGTGTTTATCATTTTTACTTGTGGGAGAAATCATCTAATTTCTTTGTGCTGCCATTGGAATACTCACCCTTGGTATGAGCATTTTTATTGCCTTTTAATGCGTTTTACCCAAATGTTTTCCATATTAACAAAAGTATCACAAGAGCTCTGCGTTGAAGCCTTCGCTAATTTTCAGGCTGAATCAGCTACCCCTCCTTTCAGCTTCCTTGGTGCCTTGTGCACAGTTTCTTCAGAGCCCACGTTCTGTATTCGTGTCTGCATCCTCAGGGCCAGCAGAGAGCCTTGCACATTGTAATCACTGAACAAGTATTTATGCAAGGAAGGAGGAAAGGAGAAAAGGAAGGAAGGAGGAAAAGATAATGGGAAGAAAAAAGAAAGGAAACAGGCAGACAGGTTACAGATAACCCCTTCTGATGTGGACAGGTGGAAACTGGAGAAAGAAAGACGGGAAATGCAGTGAGAGGAGGAAGAGGGGCTGCTTGAGAGATCATCATCTATCAGAATATCACAAGCTCATTGTTTTCTCTTCATCCTGCCCTCCCTTTTACCCCCTTGATTTGAAAAGAAGAGTCCGAGATGTTCATGAATTGGTATCAAGGCATCTCAGATGCAAACCTGTATGTTCAGCACAGGGATTGGACCTTGCAGCTAATCCTTTGTAGCCACCCTGATTATGAATGACATGAATAGGACCCAACTAGTTTCATGGGAATTGGGCAACACCCAAGTTTTAAGTAAGTTACCTTAAAATCATTTGTGCTTAACTTGTTATTGAAATAAAGAAGTAATGTTTGTTTAGCTCCTATTTATGTGCCTGGCATTATAACTGACACGCTGTGTATGCATAATACACATTTCGTGTGTATTATGTCACTTAATTTTCATGAAAACCTAACAAGGAGGGCATTGTATCAGCATTTTTCAAATAAAGAAACAGGTTCAGAGAAGTTAGATAGCCAGCTCAGAAGTTGGGCACTGGGGTTCAAACACAACATATCTGACTATAAAATACCCATTGTTTGTTTTCAGAAATGGTTCTGTTTTGTATCTAAGTTAAATGGTTAATACTAAAAGAGCCATGAACTCAAAGGACCTCCAGGGATGCCAGATGGGTGGAGCTTTTGTGTGGGAACAAAAGTTGGGACCTATTCAAAGTGTTTTAATTGAGGATTACAGTAAATAATGATGATCCCTATGAGGCTGAGGCTTCATGCTTAATTATCTGTAAGTGGAGCTCTCTGGAACACACTTAGTGTGTTTCACCAGGCATGCGTGTGTTCCTACTTTGCGTCACATCTGGGCATCCCATCGCCTCCCACACACATGTACATACCCCTTAAAATTTCCTCCGGAGCTTGCTAAAAATGCAGATTCTAAAGTGCCATCCATAAAAATTCTTATTTAGTTGATCTGGGCTGGTGCATTTGTAACAAGCACCCTAGGTGATTCTAACATATTGGGTCCAAACCCATCCTTTCAGACTCTGGCAGCCTTTCTGGTGTGGGTAGCCATGACTTTGCTCAGCCTCCTCCTGTTTGAAGTTCAAATACTTGAAAGTAGGTGCACAGGAAGATGAAAGAATAGTCTCAAAGCCCCGAGAAAATGTAGTCAAGTCTCCTTCATAATCCATAATGTTATTACTTTCATGTGTTATTAAATTGCCTCTGTAGTTGTAAACATTTTTAATGTAATAGTATAATTACTTTTATTAATTTCATGTTACCTCTTTTATCTTAGATCCTTTGATCATAAGGCTGAAATATATACAAACAATCTGTGATTTAACACATGCCAAGATTCATATCTTCTGCCTTTAAAAAGTAGAACCAAAGGAGGAGAAGAAATAAAAGTAGAACTAGGGCACCCATTCCAAAGGACCGTAGATAGATTTTGTAGCACTTCATTTCTGCTTTCCTAAGTATCAGTACCTTTCCTTTGTTTTGTATTCCTCTTGGCACCATCCCAGGATACTGACGACTTCTGCCAGGCCACAGCTGTCTTGAACATCTTTCCCCACCTAGCTAAGGAAGCTTCCTCCCTTCTATCTTTCCAGAAATCCCGCCTTATTTTCCACACTTTGCTTGACTGACTGGTCATAAGGTGATTTTCCCCAACTCCACCCTGTCTGAACATGCAACCCGCCACGATTCACTCTCTTCCCAATTGCTTCGAATGTATTTGCTCTGTTGTGTATAAGTGTTGTCACTGTTTGCAATGACTACCTATCTGTTTCCCTCACACCTGTCAGGCGTATGTTGTAGTGGAAAAGGCATGTGTTGAGGTTCAGTCCTAAATTTATTCCTGACAATGCTGTTTATTAGCTTTAAATAGCTAAATATTTTTTTTAATTAGCTCATCTAAGTGCTCTTTTTGTGAAGATCAAATGATGGTATCCATCCTTCTAAAGCAAGGTGTCTGGTGTGTCGTAGGTACACAGTAAATGTTAGTGACCACCATCTTCTCCTTCTTCCTTGGATTTAACAGTTATTTATTGAGCACCTACTATGTGTCAAATCCTTTTCTGGCGCTGGAGTGAACAGGACAGAAAAAGTTCCTGCCCTGGTGGAACTTACATGCTATGGGATAGATGGAAAAGGAAACAGTAAACAAGCAAATAATATAACCTAAAATAAATAATTTATTATTGAAGAAAAACAATTTTATGTGGATAATAACAGAATATTGGTTAAATGTAAGCCACCTCTTCATAATTACTTTCTATAATCTTTAAGAGATTATTATTATTATCTTAGAATTAGAATTATACTAATTCTTTTATTTGGTCCACTGCAGGATATTCAAACTCCAGAGTATGGCTTCATGTGCTTGAATAATTAATAGTATGAATCCTTCATTGATCACCTTCCTATTGCAGGATTAAGCAGAAATTGTGCTAAAAAAAATACATACTTGATAGAAGAATAATTACTGGAAAGTGAAGGGGAAATTGATTGGTTCCAGTTAGGATCTTGGCAGGAAGAGTAGTAAATGAATGCCATTCTGGAAGGTAGGAAGACTGAGTCCATTGCAGAGTAGACAGAATAAACGGCTGGAGGGTTTCATGTCCTGGGATAACAAGGAGAGCACAGGCTGCCTCTTCTTAGGCAGGAAGCAGAAGACTTTCCAGCTGTAGACAGTAACCTTACATAGGAGTTCTGGTGGAGACTCAGAGGGGAGCAGAGGTGGGCAGAGAGGGCAGTCTGGGCATATGCCTTTTGAAGAAGCTCCTGAGGGAATTCTGATAACAGTCTCTGGGCTGAGACCCATTGCACAGTGCTTGAGATACAGTAAGTGTTTAATAAAAATTTATTGACTGTCAGACTGGCTTAGAGAAATCAGACAGCCCAGCATAGGTGGGTGCTTTCCACAGGTCTGAGAAGTGATACTGTTCCTCTTCAGCTGTGGGAAAAAGCTGAGCAGAAAGGCTGAGTATGGTGCCAAGATGTTATTTTGTTTTTTCTCTTGTTAAAAAAAAAGAAAGAAAAGAGTTCCTAAAATGTCGCATCCATCTGTGTTAAAATGAAATGGCAGGGCTTCCCTGGTGGCGCAGTGGTTAAGAATCTGCCTGCCAATGCAGGAGACATGGGTTCGAGCCCTGGTCCGGGAAGATCTCACATGCCGCGGAGCGACTAAGCCCGTGCGCCACAACTACTGAGCCTGTGCTCTAGAGCCCGTGAGCCACAGCTACGGAGCCTGCATGCCACAACTACTGAGCCCGTGCACCTAGAGCCCGTGCTCCGCAACAGGAGAAGCCACCACAGCGAGAAGACCGCGCACCGCTACGAAGAGTAGCTCCCGCTCTCTGCAACTGGAGAAAGCCCGTGGGCAACAGTGAGGACCCAGCGCAGCCAGAAATAAATAAATAAATAATTTTTTTTAAAAAGAGAGAGAGAAAAGAATCAAAATAAAAAATTTTTAAAAATCAAATGGCAGTAAGACATTTCAAAACAAAATATGTTGTATAATTGGATTACTATTATTATATTAGCTACTGCTGAACCTCCAAATTTTGTGCTGGAAACGTGATTATTATCGCTTTTGAGTCCACACATCAGCTAAATGGTTCTTTCTGGTGTCTCTGCTGGACACATCGTGCGTCTGAGGTTGGCTGGGGTTGGCTGGGCAGCTCTGCTAACCTTGGATGAACTCTCTAGCACTTTGGGGGACTGGCCAGCTAGAGGCCGGTCCTCCTGCACGTGGTCTCCCATCCCAGAGACTAAATCAGACTGGGCTGGTTTACACTGCCGTAACGGGGTTACAAGAGGTGAGAAGAAGTGTGCAAGGTCTCCTGAGGCCTAGACGCAGAACTGGCGCATTTTGTTAGCCGAAGCGAGTTCCGGATCCAGCTCAGATTTAAGAGATGGGGAAACAGACAATGCCTCTTTCTGGGAGATGTTGCAAAGTCCCATTGCTGAGTACGGATAGAGGGAGGGGTGAGGAAATGCAGCACAGCTATTTTTACAATCGTGATCCACACTCCTGACGCTGATTTGTACGTCATTTATGTCCTTTGTCAACACGGAATCTACTCTTTTGGAAGGAAGGAATGTGTGTGGTCTTCAGAGGTTTGGAGCAGGGAATGCATGTGATATGCAAAGAAGCACATTTTAAATTTTTTATTTTTTAATGGTTTATAACATTATATAAGTTTTTTGTGTACCTACATATTATATTTCGACTTCTGTATACACTACAGCATGCTCATTCCCAAAGGTTTAGCTTCCATTCATCACCATGCAGTTGACCCCCTTTATCCATTGTGCCATCCCCCTGCCACCCTTCCCCTCTGGTAACTGCTACTCTGTTCACTGTATCTATGTGTTTGTTTTTGTTTGGTTTGTTCGTTTATTTTTGTATTCCACGTATGAGTGAAATCATATGATATTTGTCTTTCTCCATCTGACTTACTTCACTTAGCATAATACATTCAAGGTCCATCCATGCTGTCAGAAATGGCAAGATTTCATCTTTTTATGGGTTAGTAATATTCCATCATACACACACACACACACACACACCCTCCACATCTTCTTCATCCATTCATGTGTCTATGGGCACTTAAGTTGTTTCCATATGTTAGCTATTTGTAAAGAATGCTGCAATGAGCATAGGGCCGCATGTATCTTTTTCCAATTAGTGTTTTCATATTCTTTCAATAAATACCCAGAAGTGGAATAGCTGGGTCATATGTTAGTTCTAGTCTTAATTTTTTGAGGAACTTCCATATTGTTTTCCACTGTGGCTGCACCACTTTACCTTCCCACCAATAGTGTATGAGGGTTCCCTTTTCTCCACGTTCTCTCCATCACTTGTTTTTTCTACCTTTTTGATGATAGCCATTCTAACAGGCATGAGGTGATATCTCATTGTGATATTGATTTGCATTTCCCTAATAAGAGTGATGTTGAACTTCTTTGTATGTGCCTGTTGGCCATCTGTATGTCTTCTTTGGAAAAATGTCTTTTTAGCTTCTCTGCCCATTTTTAAATTGGGTTGTTTGTTTTTCTGTTTTTAAGTTGTATGAGTTCTTTATATATTTTGGGCATTAACCTGTCGTTGGATATATGATTTGCAAATATCTTCCCTCATTTGGTAGGTTGTCTTTTCAATTTGTTCATGGTTTCTTTTGCTGTGAAGAAGCTTTTTAGTTTGATGAGGTCCCATGTGTTTATTTTTGCTTTTGTTCCCCTTTCCTGAGGAGACATATTCAGAAAGATATTGCTAAAACCAGTATCAAAGAGCATCTTGCCTATGTTTTCTTCTAGGAGTTTTATGGTTTCAGATCTTACATTCAAGTCTTTAATCCATTGTGAGTTGATTTTTGTGTATAATGTAAGATAGTGGTCTAGTTTCATTCTTTTGCATGTGTCTGTCCAGTTTTCCCAACACCATTTGTTAAACAGACTATATTTCTCCATTGTATGTTCTTTGTTCCTTTGTCATAAATTGATTGTCCATGTATATGTGAGTTTATTTCTGGGCTCTCAATTCTCTTCCATTGATCTCTGTGTTTGTTTTTCTGCCAATATCATGCTGTTTTGATTACTATGGCTGTGTAATATCATTTGAAATCAAGGAGTGTGACACCTCCAGTTTTGTTCTTTTTTCTCAGGATTGTTTTGGCTATCTGGGGTCTTTTGTAGTTCCATATAAATTTTAGGATTTTTGTTCCATTTCTGTGAAAAATGTCATTGGAATTTTGATAAGGAGTGTACTGAATCCTTAGATTGCTTTAAGTAATATGGACATTTTAACAATGTTAATTCTTTCAGTCAGTGAGCACAGAATATCTTTCCATTTGTGTCATCTTCAATTTCTTTCAACAATGTCTTATAGTTTTCAGTGTACAGGTCTTTCATCTCCATGCTTGAATTTATTCTTAGGGATTTTATTCTTTTTGATGCAATTATAAATGGAATTGATTTCTTAATTTCTCTTTCTGCACAACAGACTTTTGTATACTGATTTAGTACCCTGAAACTTGACTGTATTCATTTATTATTTCTAATAGTTTTTAGGTGATGTCTTTAGGGTTTTCTATACATAGTATCATGTCATCTGCCAACAGTGACAGTTTTACTTCTTCCTTTCCATTATGGATGCCTTTTATTTCTTTTTCGTGCTTAATTGATCTGGCTAGGACTTCCAATATTATGTTGAATAAGAGTGGCAAGAGTGGATGCAGAAAAAGCTTTTGACAAAATGCAACATCCATTATGATAAAAACCCTCCAGAAAGTGGGCATAGAGGGAACATACCTCAACATAATAAGGGCCATATATGACAAACCCACAGCTAACATCATATTCAATGGTGAAAAGCTGAAAGCATGTCCTCTAAGATCAGGAACAAGAAAAGGATGCCCACTCTCACCACTTCTATTCAACATAATATTGGAAGTCCTAGCCACAGCAGACAAGAAAAAGAAATAAAAGGAATCCAAATTGGAAAGGAGGAAGTAAAATTGTCACTGTTTGCAGATGGCATGATATTATACATAGAAAATTCTAAAGATGCTACTAAAAAACTACTAGAGCTCAACAGTGAATTTGATAAAGTTGCAGGATGCAAAATTCATATACAGAAATCTGTTGCATTTCTATATACTAACAACAAACTGTCAGAAAGAGAAATTAAGGGAACAATTCCACGTACAATAGCATCAAAAAGAATAAAATACCTAGGAATAAACCTATCTAAGGAGATAAAAAGACCTGTACTCAGAAAACTATGACACTGATGAAAGAAATTGAAGACCACAGAAACACATGGAAAGATATACCATATTCATGGATTGGAAGAATTAATATTGAAATGACCATACTACCCAAGGCAATCTACAGATTCAATGTAATCCCTATCAAAATACCAAAGGTATTTTTCACAGAACCAGAACAAATAATTTAAAAGTTTGTATGGAAACGCAAAAGACCCTGAATAGCCAAAATAATCTTGAGGAAGAAGAACAGGGCTGGAGGAATCATGCGCCCTGACTTTGGGCTATACTACAAAACTACAGTTATCTAAACAGTATGGTATTGGCACACCAAAAAAACAGATACATGGATCAGTGATACAGAATAGAGAGTCCAGAAATAAAACCACACACTTATGGTCAGTTAATCCACAACAAAAGAGGCAAGAATATACAATGGAGAAAAGACAGTCTCTTTAATAAGTGGTGCTGGAAAAACTTGACAGCTACATGCAAAAGAATGAAATTAGAACATTCTCTAACACCATATAGAAAAATAAACTCAAAATGGATTAAAGACCTAAATGTAAGACTGGAAACCATAAAAGTACTAGAAAAAAACATAGGCAGGACACTCTTTGACATAAATTGTAGCAATATTTTTTGGATCTGTCTCCTCAGGGAGGGGAAACAAAAGCAAAAATAAACAAATGGAACCGAATTAAACTTTTGCACAGCAAAGGAAACCACTGACAAAACAAAAAAGACAACCTACTGAATGGGAGAAAGTATTTTCAGATGATATGACTGATAAGTTAATATCCAAAATATATAAACAGCTCATATAGCTCAACATTAAAAAAAAAACCCAACTTGATTAAAAATGGGCAGAAGATTTGAATAGACGTTTTTCCAACAAGACATACAGATGGCCAACAGGCAGATGAAAAGATGCTCAAAATCATCAATCATCAGAGAAATGCAATTAAAACCACAATGAGATATTACCTCACACCTGTCAGAATGGCATCATCAAAAAGAACACGAATGACAAATGTTGGTGAGGATGTGGAGAAAGGGAACCCTTGTACATTGTTGGTGGGAATGCAATTGGCGCAGCCACTGTGGAAAACAGTATGGAGGTTTCTTAAAAACTTATAGAACTACTATATGACCCAGCAATTCCATTCCTGGGTATATATCAAAAAAAAAACAAAAACACTAACTTGAAAATATACATGCACTCCAATGTTCATAGCAGCATTATTTACAATTGTCAAGATATGAAAGCAACCTAAGTGTCCATAAACAGATAAATGGATAAAGAAGAAGATGTGGGACATATATATATATATATATATATATATATATATATATATATACACACACACACACACATGCACACATATATGATGGAATGTTACTCAGCCATAAAAAAGAAATATTGCCATATACAGTATTACTGGAATCTTCCCTCTTGATACTGCTTTTGCTTCATCCCATAGATTTTGGTAAGCCGTATTTCCATTTTCATTTGTCTCTAATTTTTTTTCATTTCTCCTTTGATATCTTTGTTGACCCAATAATTGTTCAGTAGCATGTTGCCTAGTTGCCACGTATTTGTGATATTTCTGGCTTTCTTCATGTAGTTGATCTCTTGTTTCACACCATTTTGATTGGAAAAGATGCTTGATATGATTTTAATCTTCCTAAATTTATTGAGACTTGTTTTGTGTCCCAACATATGGTCTATCCCTGAGAATGTTCCATGTGCACTTGAGAATAATGTGTATTTGGCTGAATATGGATAGAATGTTTTATATATGTCTATCAAATCCAGCTGGTCTAAGGTTCATTTAAGGCTGCTGTTTCCTTGTTGACTTTCTGTCTGGATGATCTATTCACTGATGTAAATGGGGTATTAAAATCACCTACTATTATTTTGTTGTCTCCCTTTAGGTATGTTAATAATTGCTTTATATATTTTGGTGCTCCTATGTTAGGTCAATATAAATTAATAACTGTTATGTCTTCTTGACAAATTGTCCTCTTTACCATTACTTAATGTCCATCTTTGTCTCTTGCTACCATTTTTGCCTTGAAGTCTATTTTTTGCCATGTGAGAATGGCTACACCCACTTTCTTTTGGCTGTCATTTGCTTGGAGTATCAACTTCCATTCCTTCACTTTGAGCCTGTGTTTCTCTTTAAAGCTGAGATATGTCTCCTGGAGGCAGCATATAGTTGGGTCTTATTTTCTAATCCATCCAGTTATTCTGTGTCTTTTGATTGGTAAATTCAATCCATTCACATTTAAGGTGATCGTTGATAGATGAGGACTTAGAACTGCCATTTTATCTTTTATTTTCTCGTCACTCTGTATCTCCATTGTTCCCTTTTTTTTTTTAACATCTTTTTTGGAGTATAATTGCTTTACAATGGTGTGTTAGTTTCTGCTATATAACAAAGTGAATCAGCTATATGTATACATATATCCCCATATCTCCTCCCTCTTGCATCTCCCTCCCACCCTCCCTATCCCACCCCTCTAGGTGGTCACAAAGCCCTGAGCTGATCTCCCTGTGTTATGCGGCTGCTTCCCTCCATTGTTCCTTTTTCCTTGTGTTTCTGTCTGCCATTTTAGTATGGTGGTTTTCTAAGATGTTTTTCCCAATTTCCTCTTGTTTTTATGTTTCCTCTCTCTGCTCTAGATTTATGTTTTGTGGTTACCATGAGATTTGTATGAAACCTATCATGGATAAAATTGTTCTTTTTCTGCTGATAGTATCTTATCTTCATTTGCCTACATGGGTTTCCTCCTTTTCTTCTTCCCTTTTTACATTTTCGTTGTCTTAAATTATTCCTTTTTGTGTTGTTTGTTACTAAATTAAAGTAGCTAGAGTTATTTTTATTGCCTTTTTCCCTTTAATCTTTATGCCGTAATTAAGTTTTTAACAACCTATTCTGATATATAATCAGTTGGAATTTTTTTATTCTGTCTGTCCGTTTACCATTTGACTCAAAGTTTTGTGTACAGTGCTCTTGCCTTTTCATTTCAGGTAGAAGAGCTTCTTTCAACGTTTCTTTTAAGGCGCATCTAACGTTGATGAGCTCAGTCAGCTTTTGTTCGTCTGGGAACGTCTTTATTTCTCCTTCATATCTGAAGGATAACTTTGCTGGATAGAGTATTCTTGGGTGATGGTTTTTATCTTTCAGTATTTTGAGTATGTCATTCCACTCTGTTCTGATATAAAGTTGCAGTTTTCTGATTCTATTTATCACCTTACTCAAAATTCTGTGTACTTCTGCCTTTTTGTTTCAGGTAGCAGAGCTCCTTTCAACATTTTTAGTGGTGATGGACACACTCAGCTTTTATTTTTCTCAGAAAACCTTTATATTTATCCTCCATATCTGAAAGATAACTTTTCTGGATAGAATATTCTTATTGATAGTTTTTATCTTTCAGTATTTTGAGTATGTCATTCCACTCTCTCCTGGCCTGCAGAGTTTCTGCTGAGAAGTCTGCTGATAGACTGATGGGGATTCCTTTGTAGGTTACCATCCTTTTTTCCCTGGCTGCCTTTAGAATATTCTTTCTTTGTCATTGTCTTTTGACAGTTTTAATATACTCTGTCTTGAAGAAGGTCTTTTTGTACTGAGGTAATTAGAAGTTCTCTTGGCTTCGTGGACTTGTCCATCCAGTTCCCTCCCCAGGTTTGGGAGGTCCTCAGCTATTATTTCTTTAAATAAACCCTCTGCACTCTTCACGCTCCCTTCTCCTTCTGGGATACCCATTACCCTAATGATGCCCTTCCTAAAAGAGTCAGATAGTTCTATAGGATTTCTTTACTTTTTAGATCTTAATTCACTCTCCTCTTCTCCCTGTATCATTTCTAGATTTCAATCTTTAAGCTCACTAATTCTCTCTTCCATGTGGTCTGCTCTATTTCCAGTGCTTTCTAATGCATTCTTCATCTCATTTATTGAATCCTTCAGCTCCAGAATTCCTATTTGGTGCTTTTTTAAAATTTCAATCTCTTTGGTAAAGTATTCCTTCTGTTCATTAATTTCATTCCTGAGGTCATTGAACTGCCTTTCAAAGTTTTCTTGTAGCTGGTTGAGTGTCTTCACGACAGCTATTTTGAATTTTCTATCAGATCACAACATTCCATTACTTTAAATTTGGTTTCTGGAGGACTGTCATTTTCTTTTTGTGGTACTGTGTTACCATGGTGCTTGATGAGTGCTCCTCTGCCAGTGCATTTGAAGTGGTGAACATGTTTCTTCTTTAGGTAAAGCTTTTTTTTTTTTTTCCCCTCACTTGATTGTAGCTATTCAGCAGGTTAGTAATTAGGTGCCTTTCTTTTGTTTACCAGTAGGTGGCGCTATAGCACAAGTTTTTGGTTTCTCTTACCCGCGCTGCCTCTGGTTATTTTTGAGAGCTGGCACTTTCCACCCTCCACTGTCTGTGTCAGAAGTGTTGCCTGGTGCCCTCCTTGTCACTATTTCTGTCTCCAGGGTTGGTTCCTTGCTGCTGCCGGTGTTGCTGACAATGCCACCTGGGGCACGGAGATGGCAGGCACTGCCTTCACCGTCCCTCGGGTTCCACCTACTTTATGTGTTCCAGTCCACCCACCCTTAGATGACAGATGTGTGGAACTCTCCAGCATGCTGCTGTGTTGGGCCGAGGAACCTTTGTTGAGTTACGGACGTTTCACCGGTTTTACTGGTCGTAGATTGAAGGGGAGAGGCAAAGGGAGCGTCTCACACCATGATGTTGATGTCACTCTTCCAAATGGGCACATTTTAAATACATTTGATAGGATAATAAGGGTAAACTTTTCTGTTGTACTAAGCAATAGATCTAAATGGAATCAGAGGAAAGTGGTCATTGTTAATGTTTACGATTCAAGTAGTTACGTATTTTTTTTAAGTCCTGAAAGATGCTTTATTAACTGTAAGGGTTCTTTTATTTCTGAATTAAATTTAGCAAGAAGCTTACTATGAAATGTTATTTGCTGGCAGGCTTTCATACTGAAGTGTTTCACTTTACCCTGATCTAAAATAGTGTGCCTTCCAAAGCTACTAGTGACAGGTACAAGCAAGAATACAACTTTACATAGTCAAGGAACATTTGTTTCTCTTATAATGCACTGTTTCAGGACTTTGTCCTCTCTCTGGGCCTTTTCCTTTTTTCAATCTTAAACTCCAAACTGTAGAATTAAACTCCTTGACTAAAGTTTTCTGTAAGACAATTTATCTTCTTTGTTCCAGAGCTCTGGGTGGCCTACATTTTTTTTGTCTTCAACGAACAGTCTTGCTCTTGAATGAAAGACTACTCCTTTCATGTTAGTATTAGTCACTCACACGTATTAAAGAACGCCTGCCCTCTTGTGTCCATAGAGACTACTACAGTAAGGAGTGAATTAGCAAGTTTATCATGCCAGAACTACTCTGGGAGTTCTAGCCTATGGAGCTTTTCTACCAGAGTTTGCTCAAGGCTGCCAAGTATGGTTGTACAGTTCAAACACTGCAGAACAACCTCAGCCCGAGAGCTGAATGAACAGTCATCAAGGGACTTCCCTGGTGGCGCAGTGGTTAAGAATCCGCCTGCCAATGCAGGGCACATGGGTTCGAGCCCTGGCCCGGAAAGATCCCACATGCCATGGAGCAACTAAGCTCGTGCGCCACAACTACTGAGTCCGCACTCTAGAGCCCGCGAGCCACAAGTTCTGAAGCCCTGGGGCCTAGAGCCCTTGCTCCACAAGAGAAGCCACCGCAGTGAGAAGCCCGCGCACCGTACGGAAGATGAGCCCCCGCTCGCCGCGACTGGAGAAAGCCCGCGCGCAGCAGTGAAACCCAACGCAGTCTAAATAAATTAATTAAATTAAAAAAAAAAAAACAGCCATTGAAATTCATCTCGTACTTTGCTTGTCAATCACGCCTCCTATGTCTAGGCTGTGTCTTGCCAGAGGAGTTGCCCATTAAAATTGCATTCAAGGCTGCCATCCCGTCATCAAGCTTTGCACCACCTGAAGTGTGCCTCCTTCTGTCATTTATGCAGATCGCCGTATTGGCTAACGACAGCCTCGTGGAGGCTCATCGTGAGTTAGTTGTACACCGCTCTCATCATGTAACTTTCCTACTCAGAAATTTCCAGGAATTAAAATTCAAAATTGGAGGTGAATGACATCACGTAGTCCCAGGTTATCAGAGGGAGGGAATAAGGAACAGAGAGGCAAGAGGAGAAGTGCTAAATTTGTTGGTGGCCACGCAGGGAACGAAAATGCCGGCCTTCTGACTCCCAGCATATACGCTCTGAAGTCTTAGGCCATCCCGTTATTTTACCCCACCCCACCTATCCCTGTCGGGCCTAGAGTAAATGCACAATAGCTTGTTTGTTGAGTGAATGAATGAATGACTGTCTTGGCCCCGCTTCCCAGAACACGCACCCTCCTGTGCTACATCTACTGCTGCTGTGCGCCTCCACCCATATTATCGTCCCCACCTGTGAAGCTCACTGCTCTCTACCTGCTCAACACTTAGACGGGCTTCAGGACTGAGATCCACTTCCTCCACGAAGCTCTCCTCTTCCAGCCTTCGTCAAGCCAGAAGAGGGAGCGCCATGGAGGCTGAGCAGAGGTGTTCAGACTTAGCGGAAGAGCCCTGGACTGGATCAAGGACCTGCATTCCAGGCCCAGGTCTGCCAGGAGCTGGCTCTGTGATCCTGGATAGACCCCATCACCTCTCCTCTCGGAGCGCCATTCTGCTCTTCCTAGTTGTAAAGCGTCAGACGATACTGGTGTTGCTCAGTGCGTGGCATGCATGGTTCTAGGGAGGCGACATTAGGGAGTTCCTGAAAACGCATTTTTTTGCATGTTAGTAGAAATGTATTTGCTTAAATGTACTGGTTTTGGGGGGAAAAAAAACCCCAAAACATTAGACCCATGGTTCCTCGGATATTATTTTACGTGATAAGGCTGAGTATTTTAAGTTTGAAAAGAGAGTTCATGTAAGGAAAAATATTAAGTAAGTAGAGCATAATACAAGTAGTAACCAGACATGGCAAAAATAATAAAGTAGTATAAAAATGGTGGGAGTTTGCGAAGCCCTGGAGGAGCTCACCACCCTGGTTCCTTTGAACTCTCCCTGGGCTCTTCTCTGACCTTAATGTAGCACCGCCAGTTTGTCCATCACTGTTTGTTAGTTACTGACGACAGTATAGCCTCTCTCATTGTTACAGCTGTGTCTGATATTCCTTGATCTCTACCACACTCATCACAACATAAATCACAAAGTAGGCCTTTGAAAAAGACTTGTGGGCTTCCCTGGTGGCGCAGTGGTTAAGAATCCGCCTGCCAACGCAGGGGACACGGGTTCGAGCCCTGGTCTGGGAAGATCCCACATGCCGCGGAGCGGCTAAGCCCGTGCGCCACAAGTACTGAGCCTGCACGCCATAACTACTGAAGCCCGCGTGCCTAGAGCCCGTGCTCCACAGGAGAAGCCACAACAATGAGAAGCCCGCGCACCACGACGAAGAGTAGCCCCCGCTCGCCGCAACTAGAGAAAGCCCGCGCACAGCAACAAAGACCCAACATAGCCAAAAATAAAAACAAACAAATAAATAAATAAATTTATTTTAAAAAAAGACTTGTGGCTCCGCTGATTTTCCAACATTTGTAAAACACATTGACCCAGAGTGTCAAAACCATGTTCACTTTTATAAATGTAGATGCTTTTTCTTCTTAAAAAAATTATGTAGACTCATTACATAAAATTTGGAAAATACAGAAAAGGAGAAAGAAAGAAAGAAGGCATCCGTATTCTTACTATCCAACAATGAATCCTGCTAATATCTCCCCCTAATTAAAAGTTCTCCTGGAAAATCCTAGCAAGTGAGGATCTACTCTGTTCGTCATTTTGGAAACTTGGAATAGTCCCGATTTAATGCATTCTTGTCATCCCAAATCATAAAATCAAACATTTTCTTTTTTTTGTTTTGTTTTGTTTTGTTTTTTTGTGGTACGCGGACGCCTCACCGTTGCGGCCTCTCCCGCCGCGGAGCACAGGCTCCGGACGCACAGGCCCAGCGGCCATGGCCCACGGGCCCAGCCGCTCCGCGGCATGCGGGATCCTCCCGGACCGGGGCACGAACCCGTGTCCCCTGCGTTGGCAGGCGGATTCTCAACCACTGCGCCATCAGGGAAGCCCAAAATCAAACATTTTCAATGGCAAACCCAGGGATGGAGGTCCACTGGCACCTTTAGAAACGGCAGTTGAGTAACTGCCACAGAGGGGAACCAAAGCTGGGAGAGGATAGTAATAACGGACACTGCAAAATGCGTTGTGTACACAAAGCTCTGTGCTAACACTGATGGCTCAATATTTTGCATATGTGTTATGCTGATTTGTATATTCATGTTTCTTGTAGGGTTTTTGGAGTCTCTGGACGACTTTTACCTTCTCAGCAGTGGTTTGGTATTGCTGCAGACCACAAACAGCGTGTATAATAAAACCCTACTGCAGCACGTGGTACCCCAGTCTCTCCTGGCCTGGCAAAGAGTCCGGGTGGCCAATATGATGGCAAATGGAGGCAAGCAGTGGGCAGAGGTCTTTTCAAAATACAACTCTGGTAAGTGGCCCTGCAGAATAACTTCTAGGCATGTACATACGTTTAGATCTGGAGTTAACCAGTAAAGCCATACCCACGCCCTGTCTTCATGTCTCCCGATATTTCAGGCACGTATAACAATCAGTACATGGTCCTGGACCTGAAGAAGGTACATCTGAACTACAGCCTTGATAAAGGCACTCTGTACATTGTGGAGCAAATTCCTACATATGTAGAATATTCTGAACAAACCGATGTTCTGCGGACAGGTATTTTCTTCATGCTAGAAGTCTGGAAGTCTGATGTGTGTGTGTGTGTGTGTGTGTGTGTGTGTGTGTGTGTGTGTGTGATGGGTAATATGTGGCGTGTGAATGTATGATGCGGGGAGTATATGGTGGGGAAGGAAGGAGGGGAATGTCGTTGCTAGTCACACAGGGAAAGAATGAGGAGGTTCAGCACAACATGTAAAACCTGCACCTCAAACTCTTACGTGACAGCATAATCTACTCTTACGCGTAGACTGGGACAAAGCCAGGCAGTCACAATCTTATGACTACTTATGGTTCCAATATTACCTTCTCTCCTGGGTCCCCAAGTAAAACTTTTAGTTCAGCAACTATTTATGGGAGTGCTCCTCCGGCCCAGGAACTGGAAAAGCGTGGATGTAGAATCCCCAGCACACAGTCTGACAGGGAAGCAAGGCACCTAAAGAAGCTATTAGAACCCAGAAAGCAAACAGCAGTGATAAGCTCTGGTGTAGCAGACCTGGTGGCGAGGCTGTCAGTGGGAAGGGATGAGAGAAGGCGGTTCTGGAGGGCAAAGGTCACAGCCCAGACATTGGAAGTACTGGTTTTGGAGTCACATTGCCTTGATTTGACTATCTGTTCCTCAAAATCTTATCCACTCTCTCCAAGCCTCACTTTCTTCATCTGTAAAACCTGACGGTAATGGTACAGGTCCCTAGTCACTTATTTGTAATTACAGAATCTCAAAACTCGAAAACTAAAAGTTCTTTGTTCCTTTGTTTTTTGTCCTAGCTCACTTGTGGTAGCAAAATATGACCTGATCTGAACTCACTCGGTAGCAAAAACTAACTTGAACTATTTGTAGTCTCTATTTATTTCCTCTCCTCTGGAGAGAATTTATACATCAGGCTACAGAGTTATCAATGTCTTTGGATTATGAGGGGCTCCCCACAGAGACTGCAGCGTCATCTGTAATTGACACACCATTGCTGTTCTAAAATCTGGAAAACCCTGAATTCTGAAACACATCTGGCCCCCAAGAGTTTTGCGACGTGGGAGTGTGGACCTTTGCAATTTCACAGGGTCGTCACGATAATTAACTGAGATAATTTTTGTCAGTTCTTGAGCACACTGCCGACACTTAGCAAGTACTAACATCTTGCATTGAACATAGTGCTCAGGACACATAAGAAGTCCTCACTGAATATTTGTTAAATAAATGAAAGAGAAGATGATGTCTGTGTGGAGGTTTACAGGCTAGAAAGGAGCTCAGCAATTTGACAAGGGGACAAGGTCAAACAAATAGAGGCATGAAGACCGTGGTGTGAAGGAGAAACTATTAGCCCAAGACAGCTAGAGAGAAGGCTGTGACCACAGAAGATAGGTAGTCAGGGGAAAATACAGCCTTTGGATCCTGCTGAGCAGTCAGTTTAGCCTTTATAGAAAGTCCAGAGATAAACCCATGAACCTATGGTCACCTAATCTACGACAAAGGAGGCAAGAATATAAAATGGAGAAAAGACACTCTCCTCAATAAGTGGTGCTGGGAAAACTGGCCAGCTACATGTAAAAGGATGAAATTAGAACACTCCCTAACACCACACACAAAAATAAATTCAAAATGGATTAAAGACCTAAGTGGAAGACTGGACACTGTAAAACTCTTAGAGGAAAACATAGGCAGAACACTCTTTGACATAAATCGCAGCAAGATCTTTATTGACCCACCTACTAGAGTACTGGAAATAAAAACAAAAATAAACAAATGGCATCTAATTAAACTTAAAAGCTTTTGCAAAGCAAAGGAAACCGTAGGCAAAACAAAAAAACAACCCTCAGAATGGGAGAAAATATTTGCAAACGAAGCAACCGACAAGGGATTAACTTCCAAAATATACAAGCAGCTCAATATCACAAAAATAACCCAATCAAAAAATGGGCAGAAGACCTAAATAGATATTTCTCCAAAGAAGACATACAGATGGCCAAAAAAAGCACATGAAAAGATGCCCAACATCACTAACTATTAGAGAAATGCAAATCAAAACTACAATGAGGTTATCACCTCACGCCCGTCAGAATGTCCAACATCAAAAAATCTACAAACAATAGACGCTGGAGAGGGTGTGGAGAAAAGGGAACCCTCCCACACTGCTGGTGGGAACGTAAATTGGTGCAGCCACTATGGAGAACAGTATGGAGGTTCCTTAAAAAACTAAAAATTAGCCTTTATCCTTTAGAAAACTGGAGTCTTTGAAAAGGGAGAACAGACAGGTCAGAGAGAAGACAAGAGGAGAATTAGGAAACTGTTGAAATAGATCAGCTGAGAGATGAGAAGGAACAGAACCAAGATGATGTATGGATCCTGGGGATCAGGGCTGGTGCTTCATTTCCCAGGTCCGCGAATCCATTTTGTAACGACACCCAGAGGGAACCGCCTCACTCCAGGGTGGCTCCTGCCAGCTAAATGCATACAATGTGCATAAAACAGAATTAATTAAGGTGGAAAATTCAATTGCCAAGAAGATCAGATGCTACCAAGTAGCGAACCTGCCTCCTCTTCTTGTTGGAAAATCCACCTGAGAAGTCAAATCATTAGGTGGTTACTTGGTTGGCATGGCAGTTCAAAACCGAGAGCCTAGCTGTCTGACTTGGTCCTAAGAGCCTGATAATAATAGGAAGCCGCTGATTATATGATGGTAGATTCAGGTTCTTTGCAATCCCATTCCTAGATCCCATGAAGAAATCTACCCTGGGACTAAAACAAGTTGATGCTGATCTGTCTGTAGTTTGTTCTGTTTTGTTTTCCCCCAGAGGCAAGAAGAACACAGAGTTAAATTCATTGAGTGTCTACTATATACTTGACATACCTTTTACTTATATTCTTTTGTTTGACCTTCATAACATATTTCCAGATAAGTAGTATTGTTACCATCTTACTGTAAGGGAAGAAAGGCTCAGAAAGAAACGTGATTTTCCTAAATAATTAAGCGATATCATATAGCCATTTAAAAAAAAAAAAAAAAAGTCCCGCAGACCTCCTAGTATTTGGAAGCAGCTGTGATATGTCGATAGAAGCCCTGGGTCTTTCTTACTGTAAGGGAAGAAAGGCTCAGAAAGAAACGTGATTTTCCTAAATAATTAAGCGATATCATATAGCCATTTAAAAAAAAAAAAAAAAAAAAAAAGTCCCGCAGACCTCCTAGTATTTGGAAGCAGCTGTGATATGTCGATAGAAGCCCTGGGTCTTTTTAGTCAGAAGGAAGGCATTCGACCCCTCTGAACCTCTGTTTCTTCCTTTAGAAGGAGGGATGTAATATTTATACATCAGCAGGTGGTTGTGATATCATACAAGATACTCTATTTTAAATCCTTTTTTAATCGTGAAGCTTTATGAAAATGTGAAGTATAAAGCAGCCATTTTTATTATTCATTTGAGCTATTCACATAGAGAACTATAATTATAAAAGTTAATATTCATCTAGTGCTTACCAAGTACCAGACCCTGTTGTAAGCTGCTCCATCTGTTTGAACTCATTTAATGCTCACAATGATCCTTATATAAGGTAAGTAACTATCATTGTTCACATTTTATAGATGAAGACACTGAGGCACAGAGAGGTTAAAAAATTCGTGTAAGGTCACATACCTAATAATGGCAGGACCAGGCTTAAGATCCAGGCAGTCTAACTCCCAAGCTGTATAACCTAGGTATACTGCAATAATAAATGGGACTTTTAGCCTGCACTTTCGATGTTGTCTTTATCTCACTTCTTCCTGATGCTGGCTCTGTGCCCCAGGATCAGCAAGGTTGAATGTCTTGTCATTCGTTTTCTCTTAATAACTTCACCCCCGAGTAGGGGATCCTATCAAACAGTAAGAAGGGAAAAAGGCAGACAAGGGCTAAGAGAATATGGGAGTGGGAATTAATCCCTGAATGGTGAAGGTTGACTGACTGACTGTCCTCTGGGCAATACCCTAGGCCACTGTAATCTGAGCTGTTCCTGAAATGCTGATTTTACTAAAGGTGTGTCACATGTTTGACACCTAGTGACGTTGGCACACTGTGAAGCTTTGAAGGAAGCTGAGCCTTTATGAATGTTTAGCGTCAGAGGAGTTAAATGCCTACTGGAACCTTAAAGACCGTCTCCATTCCCCTCACGTTATGAACTCTTCCTTCCCCTCCTCCTGCTACTAAAAGGGGTTGGGGGAATGAGGGTAACTGCCTAAGGTCTAGTCATTCAACCCTGAGCCTAGAATTCAGATTATCTTCTGCTTACTAGATTGCTTTAAGAATTTGGGGTGAAAAACCAAAGAATCCTGAGGCTGTTCTTCCCCTGATGGAACAATCTAGAGGTTCCTGAGTCTGTGAATTTCAAAGGATCTGTTTGACTGCCAGGGTTCATAGTCATTATTTTCTATGTAGTATCATTTTGTAATTCCACAGCTGTGCCAGTTTTCAAAAGAAAGTACCACGAATAACATTTCTTTTGTTTCCTCTCTCTTCTGTCTTCTTCCCTGTCCATCCCACCCTTCCCTCCCTTCCAATTCCAAATTAGGATACTGGCCCTCCTACAACATTCCTTTCCATGAAAATATCTACAACTGGAGTGGCTATCCAATGTTGGTTAAGAAGCTGGGTTTGGACTACTCTTATGATCTGGCTTCACGAGCCAAAATCTTCCGGCGTGACCAAGGGAAAGTGACCGATATGGAATCCATGAAATATATCATGCG
Source organism: Physeter macrocephalus (assembly GCF_002837175.3). Classification (NCBI taxonomy): domain Eukaryota; kingdom Metazoa; phylum Chordata; class Mammalia; order Artiodactyla; family Physeteridae; genus Physeter; species Physeter macrocephalus. The sequence goes on along the minus strand of NC_041219.1, from coordinate 63,030,848 downwards.
CTACAACAGTACGTAGCACATTTCTCAAGAATCATTCTTCAAAACTCCTTTTCTTCCCCATGGATAAGGAATCCATGTAATTTTATCATCTCTGTACTAGAAGGAATTATAAGAAGTTATTGAATTATTTAGTATTCAGTTGAGACTATGCATATTATATACACAACAAATAGAATTTTGTCCTCTTTTATAAAAATGATAGGGAAGAAGATTCTACATATTTTTTTAACTGAAAAAGTTATATGTAAAACACAGAAGAAAGAACCCACGTAGGGTACTTTTTTTACCCGACCGCCCCAAACACAGATTTCCTTACAAGGAGAAAAGCAGCTACTAAAACAACAATTATTCATAAACACTTTATTTTTGATGAACAGTATCGAGTCAGATTTGTATTTATTTTGTTTAAAAAATGTATGTACATTTGTCCTCTGTTACCTCTCTTGCATCCATTCTTCCCTGTGCAAGGTTCTTGAGACCAGGCTGAGCCTGGAGCAGGGGACTTGCGGTTGCCTCTTCCCAGTGCAAGTCGGAGGTGACTTCTGTATATGGGAGCAGGCTGGGCCGAGGAGGTCTCTGGGGTATACTCTCTGATCATTTAGGCTTTAACAGGTCCAGTTTACTGTGGATAAGTGGATCTCAGAATGGTCAGTGCTCATTCTTTGCCCCATCACTGTTTCCTAGATTACAAGAACGACACTTACAGTAAGGGTGATCCCTGCAATACCATCTGCTGCCGTGAGGACCTGAACTCATTTAATCCAAGTCCTGGAGGTTGCTATGACACCAAGGTAACACGCTGTTGGTTGGTTGGTTTTTTTTTTTAACTTTTTGTTCTATACTGGAGTATAGCCAATTAACAATGTTGTGATAGTTTCAGGAGCACAGCAAAGTGACTCAGCCATACATAACATGTATCCATTCTCCCCCAAACTCCCCTCCCATCCAGTCGCTATTGGTTTTTTAATTTAATTTCCACCAGTACCTAGGCCTTTTCAAAGGCAGAGCTGCAGAGGTTTTTATGGCATAAAACATAGTAATGTCTCTAAACACAAACTCAATTCAGGAATCAGCTTTTTCAGAGATTCTGGTGGTAGGTCCTATCGCCTGACTTCCAGTCCCTGCTTGGCCACTCAGCTGTAAATCACATAATCTTTTTTATGCTTCTGTTTCCTCATCTGAAAAATGGAAATTAGAGTACTTGCCTCAAGGGCTGTTGTGACGAATCAACATTTAATAGCTATAAAATGTTCACAGCGGTACTTAGTGGGTTATTTGTAAATGTACACAATCATGATGATGATGATGGTGCTATTGTGGAGGTTTTACGTTTTACCAGACCGGCCCAAAGTCCAGAGAACATATTGAGAGCAGTGTGGTTTCACGTTAAACAGGAATTGAACGTAGCTGAAGGAACAAGTATTGGACCAGATGCTCAAGCAATAGCGAGTTTTCACTGTGCTAGAATTGTTAAGTGCTGTAATGTGTCTCACAATACAGGTAATAAAGAGTTTGCAGTGGGCTGAAGCCCACTCATGTAGGCTTGTGAGAACCAGTTGTTGAAATAGTTGACACCATGTTGATAGCTTGAAATGGTGGAATATTTACATCATGGAAATCAGCAAACACTACAAATTGGGGTCCTTTTCCCTCAGAGAGCTAGTTAGTTAAAAATTTACCAGCACACTACTGGACTTGGGATGTGCACGGCTGTGGGTTAGCCATCTAGTTAGTGGGAGGAATCATTCTACCGCAGCCTTTTGCACTTTCGGCTGGGGCATGTGTCTTTTCATTTGCATCTCCAGTCCTAAATTCTAGAAGAAATCCGTTACAAGCGGAGTTAACTGTTCTATCTGAAGCTCTGATAACTGTAAGAATGCCAACCCCCCCCCCATACATTATTTTTTCTATCAGCTTAATGTCTAAACAGAATATGCTTTAGAATAGTTTGAGCCTAGCTTTAGCCTTAATGATGACTCTCAAAATGTTGTTGTGTAAGAAAAATTTAGTGGATGTAGCGAGCCTGGCACACATGAAGCCCCAGTGAATGCTTTTGCATTTATTTCTTTTTAATGGTATTTGCAAACATTCAGTAAAGTGTGTGCAAAGTGTTATATCCATTCCAGAACACAAAAAGAGAATTACTTGAACTGGGGAGAACCCAAGCCAAGCTTCCATCTGCCAAATTTTACTTTTGTCAGGAGACAAGAGCCTGCCAATTTTTCATCAAAAGTCTCTGTTGAAGCATATACTTTAAAAATATCATTTCTCTTGAGCCATTTTGAATATGAGGAAAATCAGAAGTTATGAGACATTTCCTGCTTTTCCCTCTAAGCTTAAGATCTGCTGCTACCCAATGTTCAAGTGTTTTTAAGAACCACGGACCTCACTTTTTATCGAGTTCCTTCTACTCTAATACTCGTCAGTGCCCTGATTAATAACAACTTTTACTGAGGAATTAATCTATTCTAGGCACTGCTTCAAGTATTTGCCCTCATTAATCCTTATGACAACTCTTCTATGAAGCAGAGTTTTTTACAAATGAGAAAACGGAGTCAAAATACGTTTTGGAGCTAGAATTCCGAACATGAGTAACCTGATTCCAGACCTCACGCTTTGGGCGGTTAATTTAACACACTTCTACTCGTCAGTGCACTTTCGAACGCCAGATGGATACAGAAGAGCATTATTGTGGAAGCTTGTAAGATTTTATTTTAAAGGGAGCTAATATTGTCTTTGGGCAAAGAGCAGGAACTACGACAGGGATGGAGTCTAGCTTTTTCCCAATGGTTTCCTAAAATGTCCCCCTCTTCTCTCTTTGCAGGTGGCAGATATCTACCTGGCATCCGAGTACACAGCCTATGCCATTAGTGGGCCCACAGTACAAGGTGGCCTCCCTGTTTTTCACTGGAGCCGTTTCAACAAAACTCTCCATGAGGGCATGCCAGAGGCCTACAACTTTGATTTTATTACCATGAAACCAATTCTGTAAGTTGACATAAAATGGAGGGAGATGAGATACCAAGGGCACTATTTTAACTACGTTTTCCCATTCAGAATTAGTCTTAATAAAATATAATCAATCCAGTCTATATCACTTTCATTTTTCACTGCCAATTTTGTCATTTTTAAAACAAGCATTTACTATAGGGTGGAGCACTGTAGAAGAAAACATTACATATGATTGATAAATGACAATACCGTTTTAGCACACAAGCTTATACTCAAGAAAGTATGGTAGAAACTGCTCCCTTGCTCACCGAAATCCATTCTCTGCTTTTAAGCCTGGCCCCGCAGACCACACCTCCCAGGCTCCCTTGGGCAGCTGTGCCACGTGGCAGAGTTCTCGCGAGTGGACTTTTCCAGGCCTGGCCCCTAACAAACAGCCTGTACTCGGCAGGCTCTCTCCCCTTCTCCCAGCTGGATGTGCTTAATGACAAAGCCCTAGGGGGTGGTGGGACCTCCAATAGGGATACTCCAATAGTGTTCTTTTTCTGGTCATTAAGAAGCAACAAATGAGTCTTTTTCTGGCACAGGATAGGCACATAACATAGCAAACTTTAATGTTGTCTCCCATTAGTTAAAAGCGGCATATCTAGGAGCAACTCTGCAAAACGAACTTTTCTTTCAAAGCTGGAGAACTGTATGTGGTTTGAGTACCGTGGTACTGTCAAGTTAAGTTAAACGAACCATACTGAACAGTGTAACAGTGACTCTTAACAAGGTGAAAGACTCCCACAAGAAAAAAAAAACCACAAGGGCTGAGAATAATCAGAATGAATCAGCGTACACAGGATGTTAAAAACCCAGTAGTTTATTTCAAAGTATAAATTTCAGGCTTGCTGAACAAAATCCCACTACAGTTAACACTTACTTATACAGACAACACTCTACTGTACATTTAAAAAAGAAAAACCCCACAAAAACCTTCAAAACCTAATAAAAATAGGGCAACTTGCTATAGCCCAGTTTCTATTAGACATTAAGAAGGTCTTACATTGTCTTACTATTTACACTTTCAACCGCAATAAAGAAAAATCAGGCTGCAAGTTTACTACGAAGGAATAATTTTTATATTTCATTTTGAAATGGTTGATAAAACACTAAAGCCAGGATTTCCCAAAAGATGTCTGACTGCCCAGGTACCTTATTTACAAACAAAATTTTTTTTAAAAGATGGCAATTAAATATAAATGATGGGTATTACCTGACTCCACATATTAAAAAAATGAAAAACTTATTTAGCATGATAAAATAATTTGACCAGAAGACAAAGCATGTGTTTGTATCATCCTATTCCTCCCCACTGGCTGGCTCAAGGGGAATAAGTTTTAGGAATTGGATAAACCTGCCGTACTAACAAAACACCTTATAGGAATTGTTCTAATCTTTTTTTTTTTTTTGTCCCAAAATTTTAAAAAAGGGGAGGGGGCATCATTTGCCCAGTAAATAGTAAGGCAGGCAGAATCATACATTGGCTTTAGATAGAGTTATTTTCAATAATCTAATACTGGGACATGGTTTTTCTGGAAGTTAAAATAAAACAGGCCAATGATAAAGCTAAAGTAATGAAAAAATCATAGGATACTGAAATAGCCCAAGAAGGAAAGTCCCGGAGAGCACTTGGAAGCATTTGCCGTAACCTACTGTGCTAAGATCACAGTGTGTAAAAGTGAGAGAGGAGGTTACCACAGGCATTATTTTGTTAATCTTGTACAGTACTGGAAAATTCGCAGGACAAAAGTGTATGCAGTATTAACACCTTGCTGCATAAATGATCATTTTGAAAATGTAAGCAAAAGAGCAAACAATAAAAAAACTACGTAAACACTTAATCCAATACAGCAAGAGAACTGTATGGTGCGGCCCGCCTAAGGAGTTCTGCTGACAGATGGTCCTAAGATTCCAAGCTCCTTGCTTTAGGTCATTTTTTTCAATTAAACCTTTCATTTACTGTCTGGCAACGGGGGTCAGGAGAGTGGGGAACACCTCTCTGTGAGGCAAGTGGTATCCCAATAAACACTCACTTCTCAAGGAAGAAAGCTCTACTCTTCACTTCTCTCATAAACTTCTACTGTGTTATACAGCACACAGTTTTCTGCATATTTTAAAAAGTGAGTCCAGAGAAGCACAGGGATATAGTTACCTCATAAAGTTACCTGTTAACAACAGATGTCTTTGTATGTAATTTATAAATTTACTGGCGAGAACATAATTTTAAAATGTGAGGCTTACACTTAAAACAGGGTGAAGATTACTCTGACAAAGTGCAAAGTAGAGAGTAACAAACATCACAATTACCTTTAAATGTCATATAAACATTTAATCCTATATTTCAGGTTGAAGTATCAGAAGTTTCCAGGATTTCCAATAAGACAATACTTACACAAGTATTGTCAGGCTAAAAAGGTAGCAAACTTGCAGTCCCAAAATGGGATTATCAAGCTAATTTATAACACTCTGTGAAAAGACACTGTGAAATTTAAAAAGGTACCACGGAGTGTGAACTGCTATTAAAAAAATCTGTAACCAGTAGCTACTTCTAGTTGAGTCCTCCATTCTCTGTCCCCAAAGAAACAAACCAAACAAAAACAAAGCACTCCTCAACATTAAAACCTGCCCCAAATAAAAGCCTAGAGTTCTAGCCTAGCACCCATCAGTAACTCCAATATAGCTGTTGCCTATAAATCCCATGGCAGGCTAACTGAAGGAGACCATCTTATAATATCTTTTCCCTCAAATAATCACAATTTCTCTTTATACCTTCCCTCCACCACCTGTAATAAAGAGTTTTATTTTACTGTAGAAAATCTATTTTTAGGGTTACTATTTAAGTATTTCTTTTCTCTGACACAATATAGGCTAAAATAATATTTTCATTCTACTGGGCTTTCTTCACCTGATTATATAATGCTATGAAAGCTTTAAAAAAAAAATGGATTAGTGAATATAAATAAAAAACGTTCACCAAGGGAAACTTTCTAGGCTAGGTAAGCAAATTATTATCAAGTGACCACAAAACCGGTCAATAAAGAACAATTTTGAACGTGGGCTTTCTATTCTGTAGACAGGAATGATCTTGAACACATAATCAACACTGCAACCATTGCAGGTAAAAACATATATACATGCAGATATAAGATAGGTGCTCACACACATCTAGAAGATCATCAGTTTCTCCCTTTAAAATTTTTCATTGGCATGACATTGGCAACTTCCTTACCATCATCATTAGTCCTAGAATGAGTAACGTCTACATAGTTGATTGGCAAATACGATTAGTGGAAACTTTAATTCTTATTGTGGTCTCATTTTCTGAAAGCAAAGGAAGATTTTGGATTTACTTTTGGCAATCTGTAGGCTTTCTTCAGCATCAATCAAACTTCACACTCAACATGACAGTACACTGACCGGTAAAAGTCTCTAAAGAGTTTCTTTACAACTAGAATGCTTCCTTATAACAAGCCATCGGAGTTGCAAACAAAGCAGCATTAATATTGAAGCCATAGCTCCCGCCGATAATTCCAGAAAAAATTAATGACTAACTTATTTAAGAAGGTAGGAGTATGAATTCAAATATGATACGGGAATATGACTTGCAAAATTTGTTTCACAAACTCCACAAATTCCTTTCCAAGTATGGCCAACCACACTCTCACCCCCCAAATTACACCAGCTCTCCTGTCTTAAGCTGTCTACACTCAAACACGTACCTGATACCACGTATAGCTGGCACTCATAATGAAAATCCATGACCTAAGCTGAACTTGATTAAAACTTTGAAGAAGAACAGAGATGCACAGAAGTTATATCTAATTGTTACATAAAATGACTCCAAAGGATATACTTTAAAATCCTACCCAAAGCTGACATACGGTAAATCAGACAAAACTTAGCACCATCAAAACAAAGTTAAAAGATTAAGACAGGAAGAATGATAGGAGAATAAAGAAGAAATGGAGCTTTCCCTTTGATAGTTTACTCACTGTATTTTGTGAATTTTACTATTTACCTCCTTTGAAAGAATACTATGCTTTGGGTGATAAGGTAAACTAGAATTGCTTTCATCATCTCTAAAACCTTGTGCAACATAGATACCAAAATATATTTGAAGGAAAATTTTCTTACACAACGTGGTCCAAAAATAAAAAGCATTTATGTTCTTGGAAGAAAAGAGCAAGTCAAATTTTTGGAGTTAAATGTGGTGATGTCACTGATGAGACTTTATAAAAGGCTTGGTCTAAAATTTACTTGAGGGAGATGTGCTACGTTTGGTGGAGATAAAGGAGAAATGAGGGTGAAAGGCTGTCAGGGAAGGGTAAATAATAATGGACAAATGGCCCTGTTTACTTTTGTCGTTAATCTTTAAGGCACAAAATAAATGGAAAAACCAGATTAGAAAAAGGAGGGCCCATTGCAGATCTTTTTCATCTGACTGACAACCCAGAAGAGACAAAAGAAAAGATGAACAGATCCTTTCCTGTGTTCAAATTAACCTATTTTAAACTATTTAACCATTTTGCTTTTTATGTTTTCTTTGGGTTCCATTTAGATTCAGTTTAAATCATTTATCTATGAACCTACAGATCTCTGAGGAGCAGAATCATGCCAGATACATACCTCAAATCCTTTGATCTACTTACTTCACACTGGAAGAGAGGTAAATTTGAGAATGAAAATGGGAGATTCCACTGCAATAAACATATAAATACAGAAAAGCACAAACACTCACACATATACCCCAGCCCCAAAACTAAAGCAAGGTGCACATTTACATTGCAAAACCTTGAAGCTTGAATTGTTCAGGAAAAGATTCTGCTTTATGGGCTGAGTTTATTCTGATTATAAACAAATGTACTGTACACACACATCTGTCCAAGAAATCTTGCACAGTGTGGATTTTACAGTGCGTATCATGCACAAGATTAAAGCGAGACCCAAAGTGGAACTTTTGAAAGAGGAAGAGATAAAGGCTCCAAGGTTTAACTGCTCTGGGAAGAAGAGATCACATCCGTTGACTGAGGATCACAGAAAGGTCCAAAACGTCCATAAATATCCTTGGCTCGTACTGCAAAGTAGTATTTGCTGCCAGATACAAACTGGGTGAGAGTGCATGCCATGGGCAAGGGAAGCGCCTTTACTTCCCCAATCTTCTTCCACTGGGAGGGCACAGTGGCACTGGGCTCCTCATGGTAAGCATACAGATGGTAGCTGTCGACGGCGGCACAGCTTCTGTCCACCTCGAGGACGCTCCAGGACAGCACAATGCCGTTTTGACTCTGCACCCGGGCTAACTTCAAGTGCGGCTTCTGAGGCGGTGATGTGCTGGCGGCCTCTGGCGGCAGGCGCTGCGGCTGCGGGGCTTCTGGTAAGGGCGCCGGGTGCACAGGGCGTGAGGGGGGCTCCTAGAGGAGGAAGAGGCACACCAGTTTATAATGGCTACAAAGAGAGCCGCTGCTGAAGGCAGAGCACAGCATCCTAGAGACTATTTAGAGGGGCTTCACCTTACACCAAGGACCCTGGGAGACACCAGACCCCATGCCATTTCTGGCAAGTTCTAGTTGATGATTTGTAACCAGTCACGCCCGCACGACGAGAGCTAAGGTTCCTCCCGCTCTACGTTCGAGGTCTAAAATACTGAGTTTTCCTTGGGAAACAAAAGCCCTTGCTGATGGAACATCGTCTTGATAAAAAATGAAATAAGCATCTACTTCTAACAAAATAATTTATGATTTGATGATCTGTACTACAGATACTTATTTTAATATAACATAACCTTTTTAAATAACATGTGCGGCAGTCTATCATGTAAAATTTGAGTATCAACTCTACTTTCATTTTCAAACTGTTTTTCCATATAAAGACAGCGGCGTATTCCTATAAGTAAGCATATTTAATGCTGAATGTATATTTTGTTCTTGGTCAGTTCTTGGTCAGCACGAAAAAGGTGACATTTATATTGGACTGTGAAAGATAGAATTTAGAAATGTAGAAATAGTCACGGACCTTTCTGCTGGGAGGTAAAAGCATGAGCAAGGGCATGGGGCTATGCAAGTGAGGGGATTTATGGGCAAAAACAAGTATTAACTTTTATTTAGATATCGGGTATGTGAAGAAGAACGTACACATTTGGAAAGGTAAGTTAAGGCCAGATGACAAAAATGTATGAGGTATGACCCTGGGCTGGTTACTCAACCCCTCTGTACATTAGCTGCCATACCTATAATAAAGGTATTAAATAAAAACTAAAGTTAGAACATGAAAAGATACTTTTTAAAATATCCTTTTTAATACTCAAAAATGCTCTTTTTAATTTAACCATGAGTTTAAAATGGTCTATTTCACTTTGGATGCCCCAGATGTGGACTCTTCTTATACACGGTTCACCACCACAAGCAAACGCAATAATCCTCAACCATCATTCCCCACAAACATTTGCTCACAATGGTAAGGTCTATTTTCTTCAATAAACTTCTGCTGGAGACACAGAAGACGTGTCATTTCCTTTCGATATAACCAGTTTAAAGAAAAAAGTGCCAACTGCAATGATATTTGACGGCTTTACAGGTGAGAATTTTGTGAAGCCAAGCATCCACACGTACAGTATGCACTTGTGGTGGTCGGTGATGCACTGTGAGCTGAGGTCCTGTTGATCCCAGGGTTAATCCATTGTTTACAACGTATGTAGTTGCTTGAGGCACTCGAACTGTAACACCTATAAAAGAAAATTCAGTGACAAAATTAGAATTCTATTCCAAATTTGGTAGAACACTGAATTGAACATTTAAAGTCAGTAAAGTGATGTTTTTAAAATTCAAAAGGAAAAATATTTCTATTTTTCCTATAAGTCTATACTCAGCTAAAGTATTATTTCAGCATGAGGATAAAGAAATTCTCACATATGCGAGCTACCAAAATAAAATCTACCTCCGTGAACTCTTCCTCAAGTAGCCACTGAAGGATATATGCTCCCCATGTGAGAGAGAAAATCAAGAAAGAGGAAAACAGGAGACACACACAGTGAACAGGAGGTCCAGCACAGGAGAGAAATAAATGCAGTCCCTACCAAAAGGACTGTAACCAAAAATCCTAGGAAGCACTGGAGGTAGACATGTACAAGGCGCTCAGGTCAGAATGGAGCAGCATGACTCTAAAGAGAGAAAACTTGAAGCTATCTTCACAAAGATCTCTGCTGCCTCCAGGACAGGCAAGTTATCCTTGCCTGGTGTGAATGAGGTTCCTCTTTCTTTCCATGCCCTGCTGATCAGCTGAGGATACTCATTTCATCCAACAGAAAACTCTTCTGACATATATCAGGGCAACAAAAGCAGAAAATTTAGAAGCCACCCATGCCTCAACCATATTCCTGCCTTATATTCAGTACCGCCATGTACCCTGACTGGGGTGAGCCCAGTTTCCTGGAATTCATTCATGACACTGTTGACTGATTTCCCCAGAGAAAGCTCTTGTAAACTTGAGAAAGCTGAAGCCAGAATGTGAACCAAAGACTCTGCTTAGTTTATTTTCTCCTAGAAGCCATCACCTAATAATGGCATTACTGAAGTTTCTTTGAACAGCTGGATTTGCCCTTGTTATTAAATTTTGCAAAACTAAGTATTTTTAGTGATACCTATATAGATTGCAAAACCATACAGAAAAACAGAAAGTAAGGATGATGGTTACCCCTGATGGAAAGGGAGAGGGATGCAATTAAGGGCGGGCATATAGTAGACTTTTGGATACTGATAAAGCTCTATTTCTTAGGCTGGTGGGGAGTTCATACATGGTTCATTTTGGCATTTTTCTTTAAACTTTAAATATACCTTTTACAGAAACTTGTTTGTATGATATATTTTACTACTGAAAAAATATATATATTTTTTCCATTTGTATACACATACATATACATATGGAAATTAACAAGTTACCTTTAACATTTTCCCATCTTTTATTTCTCAGCCACTTCCCATACCTTTAAGACTCTCTCACTGGAGGCTATCCTTTACCATTATCTCCGTCTGGGCTAAGTCACAATTGATCATTCCCACTTTAACTAGGCAAGGTGTCTCTTACTAGAGTACAGACCAACATCAAATAGGGTACCGTGATAGTATAGGCCATAAATAATTAAATTGAAGACAACACCTAGAACACATATCATATAATATACAAGCCCAATGTTTCTGGTTAACTCTCCTAAGGGAAGAAAAATGAATTAATAATAGTTTTAATATGATATTTAGCACTTTTTGTTAAATCTAATGTCAATATAAGCTACTCCAACTAAGTGCTAAAGAACTACATGTAACTTGGAGCCATATACAGGAAAAGAGTCTCTTACTATTTTGGGGATTGACCTGCCGAACAGCAGGAGCCTGCATAACAGTTCCTCGCAGGGGAGCCTGAGCTGGTGGTGCGGGGAGAGTTGTATAAACCACTTGATGGTTTGCAGGAGCTCTTGGTACAGGGAGCCTCGTGGTCACCTGAGTTACTGGACGATGCGTTACATTCACGGTGGTTGGAGCTAATGAAAAGCAGAAAAATATATTAAAAATGCAGTAAATTCTATGCTAAGTAAACAGTATTAAATGATAATTAACTTTATATAAAATCTGATTTACTATAATAAAGAGAAATAGAAACAAGCGTCTCCTTTTGTAATCGTGAAAGGTAAGAATGATAGGGCCAATCAAAATTAATATTACTACAATCCAAGCTTCAGAAGAAAAGAGTACCTCAACCGGGTCCAATGCCCTTCCTACTCTAGTTTAACTAGATAAATAAGCAAGTGAAGATGAAGAAAGGGTTTAGACCTTGAGAGTATGATCTTATAGGAGTGATTTAAAAGAGTAAATTTTCCCTTCCTCAGTGTTAAATTATTCTTAGCAGAGCGGAACTTTCGGCCCTCCAGGCCTTCTACCGATAGGTATAAATCCAAGAGAGTAACTCTGTGTTCCCACAGTTCAAAAAAACTGGCTATTATAATTGACATTTTCTTCAGATGAGCCAAACCATCTCTTACTCAAAACAATAAAACACCCATTAAAATACAGGCTTCTTCCTTCTCTACTATGGCATTCCTCCTAATTTATGTTCCAGAGAGCATTAATGCCTTGAGTGATATTAACACATAGTTCTCAAAATATGAGTCCTAAATGTTCAACTGACAGCATGGAAGTACAGTAATGATTTCAGGAGTTAACAGTTTCTTGTTAATAAATCTCTGAATTAGAATTACATTTTACAAATGACCACATATTAACTGTATAATAAAAATCAATAATAAATATACTTTCATATGGAAAAATGGGCTGTATAATAAAATAAATTTGGAGGTAAACACTGGATATAATAAAGATAAAGAGACGGCTTAGTCTTTACATATACGAACTTTCAACGTGAGTCTTTCGAAAGAGGAAAAAAGTAAAGTATACAAGGAGGAATACTTATCTCTTCATCTCCTTATTCCCCATTTTACTATCTATATTGTTCATGGGTTTGCATAATGACATTTCCTTCTCAATTATCTAAATTAGGTGACTGTCATTTTAATTTATTTCACTGGATCAAATTCCATGTGAGCTCAATGTATACCTTAATGAGGAGAGTGCTTCTATAAGCATTTTGCAGATAAATCTCTTAAGCAACAGGCTATTTTTTGAAGAAGACAACCTGTCTTGATTGGCTTCCAAACAGATTAGGAGATACAGGCTACATCTTGAAAATGTCTGATTTATAGCTTCTTGAGAGGTAGCAGGTAAAATATTAGTGGTTATCTTCTGACAGTAGTGTTAGGCCAGTTGAAACTATTATCATTTAAAAATTCTTGATCGATCAGTCAATTATAACTTCTTGGTTATAATCAGAATGAATCATTACACTCATCCCTTCCAGAGAAACTATATTCATTTCTGCTGTTTACAGTGGCAGATGACAAAGACATATATAATTGAACTCTTCTTTATAACTATTCTTTATCAGTGCTGCTACTTAAGACTGTCCACGAAATTAAGTCATACTGCATTCAAAAACATACATTGCCTTCAAAATAACAATGAGGACTATTCTTAATTTTCTAAGCTTTTTAAAAAATAGTTTATAGTTTTAATAACTTATTACTAACATAATTAGGGTTAAAATCCAGTTCATCTCAAGGGAATGAGAAGACAAGCCACAGACTGGGACAAAATATCTGCAAAAGACATATTTGATAAAGGACTATTATCCAAAACATACAAAGAACTCCTAAAACTCAACAATAAGAAAATGAACAACCCGATTAAAAAGTGGACAAAGAATCTGAACAGACACCTCACTAAAGAAGATAACAGATGGCAAACAAGCACACGAAAAGATACTCAACATGACATGTCATTAGGGAGAGGCAAATCAAATACCAATGAGATTCCACTACGCCTATTAGAACGGTGAAAATCTAAAACACCGACACCACCAAATGCTGGATGTGGAGCAACAGTGCCTCACACTCATTGCTGGCGGGAATGCAAAATGGTACAGCCACTCTGGAAGGCAGTGTCTCACAAAACCAAACATATTCTTCCCGTATGATCCAGCAATCACGCTCATTGGTATTTACCTAAATGAGCTAATTTTCTGTCTAATCTTTCCACTCAATTTCATAGTCATATTTCACTGCAGGCAAAACTAAAGTTTCAGCTTAGTGATTCAGCACATTTACCTGTAGGTAGTAAGTGTATGGTTGTCTGAGATGGTCCACTTGTTGGCACCCCAGATGGCTGAAGAGGCGGTGCTGGCTGGATGGGTTGCAGTGGTCGAGATATAGGCTGAGAAGAGCTCATGGTTGACACAGGAGTGTGATTTATCTTTTTAGGGTCTGTTAATTAAAAGTGGCACAATATGATTATTGATAGAAAAAAAATTAGAAATACAAGTTTATCCTTGCCATTCAGTCACATTTACCCCTAAGAGAACAATTTCTTTGTATTTTAATTAAGTGTACTTTTGCCAATTTGAAAACCAAGTCAGGACACTAGAAGCCCCTTCGCGGGCGGAGACTGCGGGTGGCGGAGGGGGGAAGCTTCAGAACCACGGAGGAGAGCGCAGCCACAGGGGTGCAGAGGGCAGAGCGGAGAGATTCCCGCACGGAGGATCGGTGCCGACCAGCACTCACTAGCCCGAGAGGCTTGTCTGCTCACCCGCTGGGGCGGGCGGGGGCGGGAAGCTGAGGCTCGGGCTTCGGTCTGATTGCAGGGAGAGGACTGGGGTTGGCGGCGTGAACACAGCCTGAAGGGGTTAGTGCACCATGGCTAGCCGGGAGGGAGTCCGGGAGAAGTCTGGAGCTGCCGAAGAGGCAAGAGACCTTTTCTTCCCTCTTTGCTTCCTGGTGCGCGAGGAGAGGGGTTTAAGCGCACCGCTTAAAGGAGCTCCAGAAACGGGCGTGGAGCTGCCGAAGAGACAGGAGACTTTTTTTTGCCTGGTGCGAGAGTAGAGGGTAAGCACACCGCGTAAAGGAGCTCCAGAGACGGGCGCGAGCCACGGCTGTCGGCGCGGACACCAGAGACGGGCGTGGGACGCTAGGGCTGCTGCTGCCGCCGCCACCAAGAGGCCTGTGTGCGAGCACAGGTCACTCTCCACACCTCCCCTCCCGGGAGCCTGTGCAGCCAGCCACGGCCGGGGTCCCGGGATCCAGGGACAGCTTCCCCAGGAGAACGCGCGGCGCGCCTCGGGCTGGTGCAACGCCACGCCGGCCTCTGACGCCGCAGGCTGGCCCCGCCTCCGTGCCCCTCCCTCCCCCCCCCCCGCCCCCCCGGCCTGAGCCACAGCGCCCGAATCAGCTGCTCCTTTAACCCCGTACTGTCTGAGCGAAGAGCAGACACCCTCGGACGACCTATGCACAGAAGCGGGGCCAAGTCCAAAGCTGAACCCCAGGAGCTGTGCAACCGCAGGAGCTGTGCGAACAAAGAGGAGAGGGGGAGGTCTCTCCCAGCAGCCTCAGAAGCAGCGGATTAAAGCTCCACAATCAACTTGAAGTGCCCTGCATCTGTGGAATACCTGAATAGACAGCGAATCACCCCAAATTGAGGAGGTGGACGTTGGGAGCAAGATATATTATTATATTCCCCTCTTTCTCTTTTTTTGTGAGTGTGTATGTGTGTGCTGCTGTGTGAGATTTTGTCTGTATAGCTTTGCTTTCACCATTTGTCGTAGGGTTCTGACTGACACGGGGTTTTTTTGTTTTTCTTTTTTTATAAAAATTTTTTTCTTAATAATTATTTTTTATTTTAATAACTTTATTTCATCCTACTTTATTTTATCTTCTTCCTTTCTTTCTTCCTTCCTTCCCTCCTTTCTTCCTCCCTTCCTTCCTCCCTTTCTTCCTCCCTTTTTTCCTTTCTTCTTCCCTTCCTTCCTTCCTTTCTTGCTTTCTTCCTTCCTTCATTTCGTCCTTCCTTTCTTCATTCCTTCCTTTCTTCCTTCCTTTCTTTCCTTTATATTTTTTCTCCCTTTTGTTTTGAGCCGTGTGGATTAAAGACTCTTGGCGCTCCAGCCGGGCATCAGGGCTGTGTCTCTGAGGTGGGAGAACCAACTTCAGGACACTGGTCCACAAGACACCTCCCAGCTCCACGCAATATCAAATGGCGAAAATCTCCCAGAGATCTCCATCTCAACACCAAGACCCAGCTTCACTCGACGACCAGCAACGTACAGTGCTGGACAACCTATGCCCAACAAATAGCAAGACAGGACCACAGCCCCATCCATAAGCAGAGAGGCTGCCTAAAATCATAATAAGGCTACCGACATCCCAAAACAAACCACCAGACGTGGACCTGCCCACCAGAAAGACAAGATCCAGCCTCATCCACCAGAACATAGGCACTAGTCCCCCCAACCAGGAAACCTACTCAACCCACTGAACCAAC
>NC_041219.1:63011824-63014383 GCF_002837175.3 Physeter macrocephalus | reverse complement strand
AAATGGTAATAGGAACATACATATTGATAATTACCTTAAATGTAAATGGATTAAATGCTCCCACCAAAAGACACAGACTGGCTGAATGGATACAAAAACGAGACCCATATATATGCTGTCTACAAGAGACCCACTTCAGACCTAGGGACACATACAGACTGAAAGTGAGGGGATGGAAAAAGATATTCCATGCAAATGGAAATCAGAAGAAAGCTGGAGTAGCAATTCTCATATCAGACAAAATAGACTTTAAAGTAAAAACTATTACAAGAGACAAAGAAGGACACTATATAATGATCAAGGGTTCGATCCATGAAGAAGATATAACAATTGTAAATATTTATGCACCCAACATAGGAGCACCTCAATACATAAGGCAAATACTAACAGCCATAAAAGGGGAAATCGACAGTAACACAATCATAGTAGGGGACTTTAACACCCCACTTTCACCAATGGACAGATCATCCAAAATGAAAATAAATAAGGAAACACAAGCTTTAAATGATACATTACACAAGATGGACTTAATTGATATTTATAGGACATTCCATCCAAAAACAACAGAATACACATTTTTCTCAAGTGCTCATGGAACATTCTCCAGGATAGATCATATATTGGGTCACAAATCTAGCCTTGGCAAATTTAAGAAAATTGAAATCATATCAAGTATCTTTTCTGACCACAACGCTATGAGACTAGATATCAATTACAGGAAAAGATCTGTAAAAAATACAAACACATGGAGGCTAAACAATACACTACTTAATAACGAAGTGATCACTGAAGAAATCAAAGAGGAAATCAAAAAATACTTAGAAACAAATGACAATGGAGACACGACGACCCAAAACCTATGGGATGCAGCAAAAGCAGTTCTAAGAGGGAAGTTTATAGCAATACAATCCTACCTTAAGAAACAGGAAACATCTCGTATAAACAACCTAACTTTGCACCTAAAGCAATTAGAGAAAGAAGAACAAAAGAACCCCAAATTTAGCAGAAGGAAAGAAATCATAAAGATCAGATCAGAAATAAATGAAAAAGAAATGAAGGAAACAATAGCAAAGATCAATAAAACTAAAAGCTGGTTCTTTGAGAAGATAAATAAAATTGATAAACCATTAGCCAGACTCATCAAGAATAAAAGGGAGAAGACTCAAATCAATAGAATTAGAAATGAAAAAGGAGATGTAACAACTGACACTGCAGAAATACAAAAGATTATTAGAGATTACTACAAGCAACTGTATGCCAATAAAATGGACAACCTGGAAGAAATGGACAAATTCTTAGAAATGCACAAGCTGCCGAGACTGAACCAGGAAGAAATAGAAAATATGAACAGACCAATCACAAGCACTGAAATTGAAACTGTGATTAAAAATCTTCCAACACACAAAAGCCCAGGACCAGATGGCTTCACAGGCGAATTCTATCAAACATTTAGAGAAGAGTTAACATCTATCCTTCTCAAACTCTTCCAAAAGATAGCAGAGGGAGGAACACTTCCAAACTCATTCTATGAGGCCACCATCACCCTGATACCAAAACCAGACAAAGACGTCACAAAGAAAGAAAACTACAGGCCAATATCACTGATGAACATAGATGCAAAAATCCTCAACAAAATACTAGCAAACAGAATCCAACAGCACATTAAAAGGATCATACACCATGATCAAGTGGGGTTTATCCCAGGAATGCAAGGATTCTTCAATATACGCAAATCAATCAACGTGATACACCATACCAACAAACTGAAGGAGAAGAACCATATGATAATCTCAATAGATGCAGAGAAAGCTTTTGACAAACTTCAACACCCGTTTATGATAAAAACCCTGCAGAAAGTAGGCATAGAGGGAACTTTCCTCAACATAATAAAGGCCATATATGACAAACCCACAGCCAGCATTGTTCTCAATGGTGAAAAACTGAAACCATTTCCACTAAGATCAGGAACAAGACAAGGTTGCCCACTCTCACCACTCTTATTCAACATAGTTTTGGAAGTTCTAGCCACAGCAATCAGAGAAGAAAAAGAAATAAAAGGAATCCAAATAGGAAAAGAAGAAGTAAAGCTGTCACTGTTTGCAGATGACATGATACTATACATAGAGAATCCAAAGGATGCTACCAGAAATCTACTAGAGCTAATCAATGAATTTGGTAAAGTAGCAGGACACAAAATTAATGCACAGAAACCTCTGGCATTCTTATACACTATGATGAAAAATCTGAGAGTGAAATTAAGAAAACATTCCCATTTACCAGTGCAACAAACAGAATAAAATATCTAGGAATAAACCTACCTAAGGAGACAAAAGACCTGTATGCAGAAAACTATAAGACACTGATGAAAGAAATTAAAGATGATACAAATAGATGGAGAGATATACCATGTTCTTGGGTTGGAAGAATCAACATTGTGAAAATGACTCTACTACCCAAAGCAATCTACAGATTCAATGCAATCCCTATCAAACTACCACTGGCATTTTTCACAGAACTAGAACAAAAAATTTCACAATTTGTACGGAAACACAAAAGACC